>NC_133146.1:44516275-44865858 GCF_048418815.1 Hemitrygon akajei | reverse complement strand
AAATCCCCCATGAGTTTCATAACATTGCCCTTTTGATATGCCTTTTCTATCTCTTGTTGTAATTTATCACCCACGTCCTGGCTACTGTTCAGAGGCCTGTATTTAATTCCCACATGGTGTTTTTCACCCTTGCAGTGTCTTAACTCTACCCACAAGGATTCTACAACTTCTGATCCTGCGTCACCTCTTTTGTGATTTTTGAGGACTCCTGTTGAGGTGGTGACTAAAGCTACAAGGAGATTGAAGCTGGTAGCTGCAATTATTCAGAATGATAAGCAACCATTCTCTTTGAGGCACTCTCCATTGCATCTTTCCAAACTGGAAGTATGTATAGTTTTTATACTCTTTAAGAACAAAAATAACAGCTAATTCAATGGAATTTCAATAGCTCCAATAATATTGTTCACTTCAATATTTTGATGAATGGTATGGCAAATATGCCTGTGTGGTAAGTGATGAATTCGATTAGATTAGATTAGATTCAACTTTATTGTCATTGTGCTGAGTACAGATACAAAGCCAATGAAATGCAGTTAGCAATGCAAATGCAAAGAATAGTGTTATTTACAAATTAACTGCGAATAAAAAGTAAGTGCTATAGCACACAAATATAAAAGTACTGAGACAGTACAATATGGGTGCAATACTGCTTAGCGCTGTGATGTGAGGTTCAGCAGGGTCACAGCCTCAGGGAAGAAGCTCTTCCTGTGCCTGCTGGTGTGGGAGTGGAGGCTCCTGTAGTGCCTACCGGATGGGAGGAGAATAAAAGGTCCATGATGCCAAATATGCCCATGTGGCAAGTGATAAGTCAGGTCTGGAACTTCCTTTGATCTCTAAAACAATGAGGTGAAATAACTTAACTGAAAATGTCTAATACTTGGTTTGATGTAGGCTGATTAATGTAGTCCCATTGCCATACATTGTCTAATGTATTCAAGAATATCTCGTCAGATTGAAAACAAAATCTGTTGAGTGTCCTCTAGCTGTGAGCCAGCTCCATTTGTTTTCAAAGCTGTTCTTTCAATTTCAAAACTGATCACTGCTTGTAGCTTAATCAGTTTTTTTAAAGAACTGGTACTTGTCTCTATTAATGCCCCGGCATTCCGAATAATCCCTGAAGCTTTTCCTCTGTCTATCAATCCCTGAAAGCACTCAGTAAACTGTGCAGTGACAAAGCAATCATTAAAAATGTACACGAAAGCTCATGCGGGGGAAAAAAGAGGCAATATCAAGGCAGCTAAAAGCCAGGCAAATTGCCATATAGCCTAAATAATGTTACCTTGAAATTAACTTTTGCTGTGTTTGTATCAAGGAAAATTTACATCTTTAATAAATTCTGCAGAGATCGGTATACTGTGGAAAATTTCACAGATCCTCTGCTGCACATATGTGCGGATATGAGGAATTAACAGCTTGTTAATCAACGTTGTTTAAAAGGCATTTACTCGCACAGGTTATCTTACAGTTTTTACAGGAAAAAAGCCAAAAATTATGTAAGAATACACCATGTATTTGCCTGTACCCTTTGGCATTTAGAAGAGGCCTTATTTTAAATCAGCTTTTTATCAAGTTCTAAATATTTCTGCTGATCTAACGAAGCCAGGCTTACAGTTACATATTAATATAATACATTTCCTCTGAAGTGCAATTAAATAAATTGAAAATCTGGCCTGTAACATAGAGAAGTCTGATATTCACTTATTACAATTACTTGTAAATTTTCAACTATTTTTACCCAACATTATTAAAAAAACGTTATAAAATCATCCCACATCCAGTACATTCCAAAAATTATATTGAATCAAATGGTCTATGCAAAAGCCATTCTCAATTTCCAATGAATTACGTATTAATGAAAGACGAAGTAACAGAACATTCTGGAAGCACAATTGCCACATTAACATTTATTTCTCTCACTTCAGAGAAATGGCAGTTGCTTAAAGCACTCATCATTTCATACAATAGTGATCAGCTGAATCAAATGCAAGTATATTTATTACACATACAGTGCTTTGAAAAAGTATTCAGCCCCCACAACTTATTTCACATTTTACTATCTCATTTTCTAAATTTAAGATATACTGAAGTATGAATTTTGGAGCTAATCTAAAATATTGTGCATTGTGTCAAATCAAATGAAAAATTCCAAAACCTATCAACCATTTACTAAAAATTAAAAAGCAAAATTGTGAGGCTGAAGATGTATTTATCCCCTATGAAATAACTACACTGACTTTCCTCATGAGCAATACTGTACAGTATATTACCTTATCAACTCACCAAATTTGTTGACATAGAAAATTGGTGGATCACCTGAATAAATGACCCCTCTCTCTGTAAGGTCTGACATCTGCAACAGACCAAACGAAAAATGAAGACAAAAGAGCATTCAAGACAAGTTAGGGAAATGGTTAATAGAGAAGCATAAATCCAGGGAGGGGTGTAAGACCACAGCAAAGGCACTGAACATACCTTGGACTCAATGCAGTCCATCGTGAAAAAGTGTAAAAAAATGTAAAAAATATGAAACCACAGCTACACTGCCTAGGTCAGGCCACCCCTCTAAACTCTGTCACCAGAACAGAAAGGCACTTGTAAGAGAGCCTACTGTAATGCCAACAGTCACTCTGAGTAAGCTGCCGAAATCAGAGCTGACAAATTTTAAGATTTTTTGGAGCATCTTTCAGTCCTATGCAGTAGTCGCTTCTCCCCCCCGCCCACCCTCCCCCAGACCAGAAGTGATGCAGCCTTGTCAGAATGCTCTCCATGGTATTTCTAAATAAGTTTCCCAGTATTTTAGTTGACAAACCGAATCTCCTCAAGCTCCTAATGTAATATAGCTGTTGTCTTGCCTTCCTTATAGTTGCATTGATATGTTGGGACCAGGTTCGATCCTCAGAGATCTTGACACCCAGGAACTTGAAATTGCTCACTCACTCCACTTCTGATCCCTCTGAGGACTGGTTTGTGTTCCTTCATCTTAGCCTTCCTGAAGTCCACATCAATTCTTTCACCTTACTGATAATTTGCAGCGACGCCACTTAACCAGCTGGTATATCTCGCTCCTCTACGCCCTCTCATCTCCATCTGAGATTCTGCCAACAATGATCAGCAAATTTATAGACAGCATTTGAGGTATGACTAGACACACAGTCTTGGGTGCAGACAGAGTAGAGCAGTGGGCTAAGCACACATCCCTGAGGTGCACCAGTATTAATTGTCATCGAGGGAGAGGTATTATTGCCAGTCCACACAGATTGTGATCTTCCAGTTAGGACATTGAGGATCCAATTGCAGAGGGTGGTACAGAGGCCCAGGTTCTATAGCTTATCAATTAGGTTTGTGGGAATAATGTTGTCAAACACTGAGCTATAGTCAACGAACAGTATCCTGACTAGGTGTTTGTATTGTCCAGGTAATCTAAGGCCGTGCGAAGAGCCATTGAGATTGCATCTGCCATAGATCTATTGTGGCAATAGGCAAATTGCAGTGGGTCCCGGTCCTTGCTGAGGCAAGAATTCATTCTAGCCATGACCAACCAAATCATTTCATCACTGTAGATGTGACTGCTACTGGGCGGATAGTCACTAAGGCAGCTCACAATACGCTTCTTAGACACTAGTATAATTGTTCCTTTTTGAGGCAGGTGGGTACTTCCAGACACAGCAGTGAGAGGTTGAAAATGCCCTTGAGTACTCCTGCCGGTTGGTTGGCACAAGTTTTCAGAGCCTTACTATGTACTCCATCACGGCCTGCTGTCTTGAGAGGGTTCACCCATTCACCCTCCTTAAAGACAGACTAACATTGGCCTCTAACACAGAAATCACAGGGTCACCAGATGTAGCAGGGAGCTTCACAACTGTAGTTATATTCTCCCTTTCAAAGTGGGCCTAGAAGGCACTGAGCTCATCTGATAGTGAAGCATCGCTGCCATTCATGCTGTTGGGTTTCTTGCTCCATCACATTGTGCAAAGCTACAAGAGACTTATCCAGAAAGACTACTGGCTGTAATTACCGCAGGAGGTAGTTCAACTGATTACTGAGCAAAGTGGGTGAATACTATTGGACTACTAACATTACAGTTTTTAGAATTTTTAGTTTTTCATGCTTACAATTTTCTGTTTATTGGGCTCTACTGTGGGGAAAAAAGGAGCATGTGATTCACAAATAAAAATTCTCTGTTAAATTGATCAAAATCCAATACTCATTCATGTGAAGGAAGGGTTGGGGGCTGAATACCTTCTCAAGGCACTGATGTACGATTGCATTCCTGATATTGGCAGCAATTTGAATTGGGTAGACCAGCATATTAAATCCAATGAAATTAATTTGTCACTGCAGAGGAATCTGTTTAGGATCAGTATTGAATTGAATTGTCTTTATTTCTTACAGCCTTAAAATACATGAGGAACAAAAACCTTTATGTTTCGTCTCTGTCTAAATGTACAATGTGCAATCATAGTGATTTATAATAATTTATAATAAATAGAACAGTCAGTGTAACATAGAAATACGCTCAAATCAGGGTAAGTTAATCAGTCTGATGGCCTGGTGGAAGAAGCTGTCAACACCCGAGGGGAAAATCAATGGAGAACTAACAGACAGGAAAACCGTGAGCTCCAATGTTGTGCATTAGACTGTTTCATGAGAATAGGCCCTTTTTCTTATTTATTTCTTTACTAACCTATAGTCAAATTAGGAATTATAAAGCTCTATCGTTTAATTGCATATTGTGTAGCTTGTTATTTTGTGGTACTGATTTGTAACAGGGAACATTACACAGCATCCACTCAAACAAGATTTCTCAAGTTAGGCCAGGCTGGAGGTTGTCTTCCCTAGATTAAGCTGCTGGCCGAACCTAAGGGTTACAATTGTGGGGGTATCGTTTGAGTATTGATTTTGTTGGATGCTGTGTGATTTCCCTGAGCATTGAACTAGTGGGGTAAATATTCGTACTCTGGATGAATTGTTAATTCGCCTGTTAAGTACTGTTAAAGTTGCGATTGTGGGCGGAGGTTTGATAAAATGGCTGGCACAGCTCTCATTTTAATGCAGACCAGCGCCAACGTAGCTGTGGCTGGGGTCAGAGATTTCAAAGACAGGGATCTTCCAGTTCAAATGAATGCCCCAGGGCATATCGCGAGCCCCTGCACCCTTCCGGCAGGTCATGGAGAAGACGATGGGGGATATGAACTTGCTTGAGGTATTGGTGTATCTGGGTGACCTCACAGTGTTTGGATTCACCTTGGAAGAACATGAAGTGAGGCTACTGAAGGTGCTGGGCCACCTGAAAGCTGAAGGGTTAAAACTTTCCCTGGACAGGTGTCAGTTCTGCAAAATGTCTGTTTGCAATGTTGGGCACATTGTCTCATGAGATGGAGCAACTACAGATCTGGCTAAGATAGCGGCAGTGACCACTTAGCCTAGACTGTGAGTACTCTGCGCTCATTCATCGGGTTCTGTGGTTACTATCACAGGTTCATGAAGGGCTACGCGGAAGTGAGTCACCTGTTGAACCAGCTTCTGTGCAGTTACCCTCCCTTGGGGAAGAAAGGGAGGTGGAAAAAGGACAGGAGGGTGGAGAGTATCTTTGCCCGTCGGAGCCCTTTGGACCGAGGTGGGATGTAAACTGTGAGAAGGCCTTTCAGTCGCTGAAGGAGCTGCTGACCCAGACGCCGATGCTGGCTTTTGCGGACCCCAGATTGCCATATGTACTGCACATGGATGCCAGCCGAGAGGGTTTAGGGGGCATCCTGTATCAGAATCAGGGCATCAGGTTGAGACCTGTTGTGTTTGTCATCTGGAGTCTGTTGCCCTCCGAGAAAAACTACCCCATGCACAAGTTGGAATTTCTGGTGTTGAAATGGGTAGTGGTGGATAAACTGAGTGACTACCTCTACAGGGCCAAGTTTGAGGTGCGGACAGACAATAACCCCCTAACTTGGCGAAACTGGATGCCACAGGCCATCGGTGGTTGGCGATGTTGTCTAAACTATGATTTCAGCCTGAAGTGCAGGCCAGGGAGCAGGAACATTGATACTGATTCTTCGTCTCGACAAGCGCATGAGGAACTGGTCAGGGATGAGGAGTGGGAGAGCGTTCCTGCCCCGGAGTGAAGGCCATGTGTCAGTTTGCCATCACCGTGAAGGCAGAGGGAAAGGAGGGGCAGGATCGATCGGGGGCTTCTGATGACGCCTTCCATAAGTTTACTGTAACCTGACTGCTCTGAAGAGAAATCAGCTGCCGGAATTGAGCTCGGGGGAAATGGCAGCTGCTCAGCATTGCCAGCTGGTTCTGCCCGAGAAGTATCGGAGAATTGCGTTGAAGTCACTTCATGATGATTCTGGACATTTGGGATTGGAAAAGACCTATGGATTGCTCAGAGAGCGGTTTTACTGGCTCCGAATGAAGTCGGAGGTCGAAGAATATTGCAGGTCATGCATTCGATGCATACGGCGGAAGACACTGCCTACGCGGGCAGCTCCTTTGTCCCACTTGCAGAATGTGGGGCCCCTGGACCTGGTGTGTATGGATTTTCTGTCCATAGAATCCAATGCCAGCAACATGGCAAATGTCTTAGTCATCACAGACCACTACACCAGATAAGCGCAGGCTTTTCCTACCAAGGACCAGAGGGTGTCCACGGTGGCCAAAGTGTTATGGGAGAAGTATTTCATTTATTATGGCTTCCCCAGGTGGATACATAGGGATCAGGGATGGGATTTTGAGAGCAGACTCATTCGTGAGTTAGGGCATGCTTGGAGTTGAGAAGTCGAGAAACACACCCTATCATCTACAGGGTGATCCCCAGCCCGAGAGCTTTAATCGGACCTTGTTAGACATGCTCAAGACCTTGGAGATCAGCAAGAAGAGCAGGTGGAGTCAACATATTGTACATATGGTATGCATATGCAGGTTACAACTGTACCTGAAATGAAGCTACCAGGTACCCACCATAAGATCTGATGTTTGGGCACAAGGTGAGGTTGCCCACTGACGTTTGTTTTGGGGCTGACAGGGGCGACTTACCACCAAAGACTTAACTGAAGTATGTGTCTGATATGAGAAGAGAGCTGAAAAGGGCTTATGAATTAGCTGGGGTTGGGGTCACAGCTGCCAAGCAGAATCAAGGAAATAAGAGGAAGTATGATCAAAAGGTAAGGTTCTCCCAACTCCTGCCGGGAGACCGAGTCCTCATAAGGAATTTGGGGCTACCAGGGAAGCACAAGTTGGCTGACCGTTGGGCGGTTACGCCTTATGTGGTGGAGAGTCAGATGCCAAACCTGCCAATTTTCCGGGTGAAACCAGAGAATGGAAATGGGGCTGTCTAGATTCTTCATTGGGACCACCCGCTGCCCCCGGGACAAGAGGTGCAGGTAGACACAGAGCTCGACCTGGAGCTGACACCTAGTAAGAAGGCTCTGCAGAAATGTGGGGCGACAGCGGGGCCAACGGCAGGAGAAGTTAAGCGGCCGCCAACCCTGAGAGGGATACTGATTCGGAGGATGAAGACCTGGATGTGTGGTATATGCCGCCTTTTGCTAACTCCCCATTGAGGAAGAGACTCCCAGCCCTACTCCTGTAGAGTCAGGTGAAATTGGAGGGGCTATCTGTGGACAGCCTGGGTTGCAGCGGGACCCTGCAAGGGATAAAGTAGGGCTTGGCCAGGGGACAGAGGGGTCCGAGTTGTCGGTGGGCATGAGTGATAGGACAGGGGAGGCCTCACCAGGTAGACCAGAAGTATCCCCAGTAGTGTTGGAACCTGAAGAGTTAGGTGAGGGGGGAACAGAGGTCTCAGAGAATTAGGAGTCCACCAGATAGGCTGGCCTATGTAGCACCAGGGGAGCAGAATGTGGCCCCTACTGTTTTGGGGAGCTATGTCACTGCCTTTTACACCTGAGTTGGACTTTGTGCTTTGCAGGAAGGGTTGGCGAATTATCTCAATATCATGAGAACATGACTAAATTTGGTGGGGAGAGAGTGTAACACGCTGTAATGTTTCATGCTAATGTATGCTTTCTCTGTAGCAGCAGTATTTGGATTATGACTAGAGATAACGGGAACTTTGGAATGTGCGGGGGCCAATGAGGGGAGATATTTTTCTTATGTGCCCAAGCGAAGGTTTCACGGTCTTTTGCTTGGCGGAAAAAGGAGAGAGAAGATGCCAGAATGGGGAAGTTGTAGTCTGCAGGACAGAGTGGACTTGGAATGGGGTCAGGAGTTGATGCTGGAGGGGAAAATCGATGGAGAACGGACAGGCAGGAAAACTGTGAGCTCCAACATTGCACATTAGTTTGTTTCATGAGAATGGGCCTTTTTTCTGTTTTGTTTCTTTACTAACCTATAGTCAAATTAAGAATTATAAAGCTCGATCATTTAATTGCATATTGTGTACTGTTTGTTATTTTGCAGTACTGATTTGTAATGGGAACATATCACGCAGCATCCAGCCAAACTTTTTCGTGTGGCCGGCCAGAGGCTGTCTTCCCCTAGATTAAACCGCTAGCTGAACCTAAGGGTTACACACATAAATATCTTTCTTCTCCAGATATGTAAGGACAGTTTGTAGACCAGTGGCTACTGTGTCATCTGTCGATCAGTTGTGTCAGTAGGCGAATTGTAGGGGGTCCAGTGTGAGTGGTAGCAAGCTGCAGATGTAGGCCTTGACCAGCATCTCAAAGCATTTGCTTACTATTGAGGTGAGTACGACAGGACACTAGTTGTTCAGGCATGTTACCTTGGTCTTTTTGGTACACGGACATTGGTGGATAATTTGAAGCAGGAGGGCACTCTACACTGGGAGAGGGAGAGATTAAAAATCTCTGTAAACGCACCTGCCAGTTGTGCTGTGCACGTCCTTAGTACTCGTCCTGGGATGCCGTCCAGTCCTGCAACCTTGCGACTGTCCACTCGCTGGAAACGTCTGTGTACCTCAGAGATGACCAGGTTGCAGGTTATAGCAGTGACCTCAGATGCTCAGACATCCAATCAAGCGTAATAGCAATTGAGCTCATCTAGGAGAGAGGCCGTGATGTTGGCCGCACCACTACGTTTGGTTTTTAAGTCTGCGATGGTATGCAACCCTCACCACAAGTCACGTGTGCTATTCGTAGTGCAGGAGTGATTAGCTCTACCTGGAATCAAGGTATGAAGGAATTAAACCTAAATATAGCTTTTATTCAATTTTAAATGATTTTTAAAATTTACAATAACCAGCTAACCTACTAACCGGTACGTCTTTGGAATGTGGGTGGAACCCCACACATTCACAGGGAGGACATACGTAAAACCCTTTATAGATGATTCCGGATTTGAACACCAAACTGTGACACTCCAAGCTGTAATAACGTCATGCTAACTCCTATGCGACCATGGTGCCCTTTTGAAAGGGCTTAATAATCCTTCATTCATTCATGCATTCAATTGGAATTGAGCACCCCAGTACTATCTGCCACAAGCGGGACTCCTGCAGGGCCAAACATCTCAATTCTGATTCCCATTCCCATTCTGATGTTCTGATCCATGGCCTCCTCTTAAGCCAAGGTGAGGCCACCCTCAGAGTGGAGAAACAACACCTTATACTCCATTTGGACACCTTCCAACTTGATAGCATGAATATTGATTTCTCCCTCAGGTGAACACATTTCCAAATCTCCCCCCCCCCCCTTTCTCTATTCCCTACTCTGACTTTCCTCTTCTTCTCACTGGCCTATTACTTCCCCTAGCATCTCCTCCTCCTTCCCTTACCTGTCTACTCTCCTCTCCTATCGGATTCTTTCTTCTCAAGCCCTTGACCTTTACCACCCATCTGGCTTCACCTATCACCTTCCAGCTAGGCTCTTTCCCCTTCCCTCCACTGTTTCATTCAGGCATCATTCCCCTTCTCTTTTCAGTCCTGATGAAGAGTCTTGGCCAGAAATGTTGACTCTTTTCCACAGATGCTTCCTGACAATGTTCCCTTGAAGGTGTGTACATGAACACAATCTTTTGCTACTAGCGCACAAAGGAATTTAAACTGCGCACGAAAGGTTGTCACCCTCTACCTCGTTGGCATGTTAAGTATATTTCACGATCGTACACAATCACATTTCCTTTTCCAGTTTCTGATACATATGGTGTTGACAACTTGAAGCTTGTGATGATTTGTCTGCAAATTTTGGAACTAGTTTATTTATACTGTTTTTATTGAAGAAATTATTCAGTGAGCACATGTTATCATTGGGCAAAAAAATTGCACATGATTTTTGTGCACACTTGTCATTTCAAATTAGAGGGTACATTGCTGCCTGATTTTGTGTCTTTTGAGTTGGATATCAAATTTATGAAAGCAGACTTCTATATCAGTACAACAGATATGAAACATAGAACATAGAAAACCTACAGCACAATACAGGCCCTTCGGCCCACAATGATGTGTCGAACATGCCCTTACCTTAGAAATAACTTAGGGTTATGCATAGCCCTCTATCTTTCCAAGCTCCATGTACCTATCCAGAAGTCTCTTAAGAGACCCTATCATATTCACCTCCACCACCGTCGCTGGCAGCCCATTCTGTGCCCTCACCACTCTCTGCGTAAAAAACTTACCTCTGACATCTCCTCTGTATGCTTCAATTGTTCAAAGACAAAATAGAGCAGATCCTGGAAGCCTGATTGATCAAGTCATTGATCTGAAACATAAATCAGTTTTTCTCGCTACAGATGCTATCCAACCTGCTGAAATATAAGTACTTCTATTACAATTAATAAAGCAAGCCCTCTCTCACAATTCTCTTTCAGGGCCTGTGGAAACTTTGGATGTTTCTTTCAAGTTACATTTACAATGCCAACGAAGAGCCTATGAAGTCAATGCAAATGATATTGTATAAAAACAGAATGTTAGGAGAACTCAGCAGATCAAGTAACATTTATGGAAGTAAAATATGTAATCATATTTCAGGTTAAAACCCTGCATAAGGACTGAGGGGGAATAGGAGAGATTGCAAGTATATAGCAATACAAAGGAGGGGTAGGATTGAGGCTGACAGGTGATAGGTGGAATAAGATGGGGTGTGATGGGTGGATGTAACCAAATGGGGGAAGAGGATGGGAGGGATGAGTTCAGGAAGAAACTAGGTGAATAGGTGATAGGTGTGTGGGAGGGAAACACTGGGAGTATGGACAATCTGAAAGTGCAAATTTCAAATTTGACTCATGCCATTGGATTGTAAGCTACCCAAGTGATATATGAGATACTATTCTTCCAGTTTGCTTTGACCTGCACAGTTCTTCCAGCTTTGTTCCTTTTTCCTAGCTTCCAGCATCTGCCGTCTCTTTTGTATTCATTTGAAATTACATTTGAATTACAGCAACAAGACATACATGTAATGTCATATAAAATGGAAAGAACAAATGTAGAGGGTTTATCTCAAAATGTCAGGACTACTTCTCAGACAAGGAAACATTAATAGATAAGGGTATCCTTGGAAACAAAATGATTCAAAATCACACAGTGACTAACGGTGAGCAGAGCATTAAACACAATGATGTGATAAAAGCCTCTGGCAAAATTCTACCAAAGAATGAGATCAGCATATGGCCAACTGCCACAGCTGTATTTTAAGTACACTTAATAAGTAATGAATACAAAAACAAACAGGGTCAAGTATGTCTCTAAGCTGTTACAAAAAATTTTCGATGTGGAGGGCAAACATGCAGTGCTTGTTGTACATGTTGATACAAAGAACAAGGGATGATGTCCTGTGGAATGAGTAGAGGAAATTAGGCAAGACAGTGAAATGTAGAACTGTGAGGGCAGTGATCTCCAGATTGACCTCGGGGCCACATGCTAGTGAGTCCAGGAATAAGAAGATCGGCCAGATGAATGCATGGCAGAATAGCTGGTGCAGGGGACAGAGATTAGGGTTCTTGGATCATTGGGATCTCTTTTGAGATACAAGCAAGCTGTTCAAGAGGAGGGGACCAATATCCTAGTTGTGTAATTTTCCTTTGCCACTGGCGAAGGTTTAAACAAGATTGGTGGGGTATGGTACACAGAGTGAAGTCAGTCAGAAGACAGGGGTACGTGCAACAACTAATGTTCGTAAGCTTAGTGATCAGGATAGATGTGCTTACAGCTAAAGACCAAATGGGACCACTACTTTAAAATGCATTCATTTCAATGCATGTAGCTTGACAGGTAAAGCAGATGAATTCAGGGTGTGGATTGAGTCTGGGATAACAGAAACATGATTGAACAGGACTGGCAGCTGAATGTTCCAAATTCCAGGTAAGAGAGGTGGGGTGTGGCCATTTTAATAAGAGATGGCATAGCAGCAATGCATAGGGAAGATACTCTTCAGGGATCATCTAACAGGGCTCTTTGGATAGAACTTAAAAATAAGAAGCGATTGATACCTTGGTGTGTAGGCCTCCGTTAGTCTTGGAAAGTTTCCAGGGCGCAAGCCTGGGCAAGGTTTTTTTTAAATGGAAGACCAGCAGTTGCCCAAGCTAAAAGTATCCCCTCTCCACACCACCAATGTTGTCCAAGGGAAGGGCATTAGGACCCATACAGCTTGGCACCAGTGTCGTCGCTGAGCAATGTGTGGTTAAGTGCCTTGCTCAAGGACACACACGCAGCCTCAGCCAAGGCTCGAACTAGCAACCTTCAGATCACTAGACAAACACCTTAACCACTTGGCCACGCACCAACACATACCTTGGTAAAACAATACAGTATAACAGACTTCCCCAAGAGTCAGCAAGATATTGAGGAAAAGCTGCATCGAGAAATTGCACATATTTCTAAGAATAGTAGGGTAGTGCTGGGGTGGGGGTAACTTCAATTTTCCTGGTATTCACTGGGCCACCCAGAGTGCAAATGGCCTGGATAGGGTGGAATTTATGCGGTACATTTAAGATGCTTCCTCACTCAATGTATAGAGGAATCTACTCAGGAAGGAGCAATACTGGACCTCCTCTCAGGGAATGAGGTGGGCCCAGTAACTGGGTTGTAGGTGGAGAACACTTTGGATCCAGTGACCACAATCCTATTGGCTTTAAAATAATTATGGAAAACAATAGAACAGGTCCTGAACTGAAGCAGAGCCAACTTTAAGGGAATTAGGCAGGATCCAGCTGGAGTTGACTGGGGAACTCGACACAAAAGCAAAGGAACAGTTGGCAAGTGGAAGAGTCCAGAGGTAGCTTGTTCCTGTTAGGGTGAATATAGAAATAACAAGTGGAGTGATAACAAGAGATATCAAAGCTCTGGTGAGGATAAAGAAAAAAGTGTGGGTACAAATGAATCTCTTGACGAATATTTAAAAAGTTTAAAAGCTGGCTTAAGACAAAGATCAGGAGCATATAAGGAGGGTATAAAGTGGATTGGGCAGGGAGGGTTAAAGATAATCCCAAGAGGTTCTTCAGTTATAACAGTAAAAAGATAAATAGGGAGAAACTCTTAAACACCATCAGGTCCACCTATGTGTGGAGCTACAGGAGATGTCTGAGATTTTTAATGTTTATTTCTTTTTGGTGTTTACTAAGGAGAGTATCATTGATGCCAAACAAATGGTGGTAAAAATAATGAGGGTTTGGAACATATGCACATCACAAGAAAGGGTATACTTAGGGTGGACAAATCCCCACAGCTTGACTAAGTGCACCACAGGACCTTATTGCAGACCTGGGAAGAAATCTTGTAGAGATTATCTTGTAGAGATAATTGCTTCATTACGAGCCTCTGGTGAAGTCCCAAAAGACTGAAGGGTAGCTAATGTTGCTCCACTATTCAAGAAGGGTAGCAAGGACAGGCCAAGGAACTACAGGCTGATGAGCTTGATGTCAATTGTAGGGAAGTTGCTGAAGGGAATTCTGAGGGACAGGATCTACCGTCACTTGGATAGTTAAGGCCTAATCAAGAATAGTCAGTCTGATTTTATTCATGGAGGTAATGTCTGTCAAATTTTTTGGAGGTTTTCAAAGAGATTACTGACACAATAGATGAAGGTAGGATCGGGGATGTCTATGTGGACTTTAATAAGGCTTTTTATAGTGTCCCATATGGCAGGCTGATCTGGAAGATGAGGTTGCATAAGATTCAGGAGCTAGCACAGTGTACTCAGATACATCACTCCATGCTTATCTGAGATATCTTAACCAGTTAGAGAGAAGGGCTAAGGAACAGCAAATGGATTAAAGCTTAGATAAGCATGAGGTGATGTAATTTGCACATTCAAATCAGGTCAGACCCTATACAATGAATGGCAATGACAAGTGTGGAACAGAAGAACCTGGGAGGACAAGTGCACAGTGTGTTGAAAGTTCCATAAGTAGACTGAGTGGTGAAGAAGACACTTAATTATCCGCATTCATCAGTCAGGGCATCTAGTTTAGGAGTAGGAACATTATGCTGCAATTACATTGTGTAAGTCAGTGAGACCACACTTTAAGTGTCATGTACAGTTTTTATCACCCTGTTATGGGAAAGAACTTGTCAAGCTGGAGTGGATGCAGACTGGACTTCAGTGCCTGAGTTACAGAGAGGTTGGCCATGTTGGATCTTTTTTCCTTGGAGTAGGACTATGAGAGGTGACCTCAAAGAAGTTTATAATGTCATGGATAGGGTGGCTGGTCAGTCTTTACCCCAGGGTTGAGGAATTCCAAAATAGAGGGCACACATGCAAGAGGGGAGAGATTTACGGGTGATTTGAGAGGTGACTTCTTCATACGGAGTACCTGGAATGACCTGCCAGAGAAGTGGTTGAGGTGGTACAATTGCATTTGGATAGGTACATGGAAGAAAGTGTTTGGAGGATTACGGGCTGAATGCAGGCAACTGCTGTAGTCAGCATGAATCAGTTGGGTCAAATTGCCTGTTCTCATGCTGTATTACTCTATAATTCCATGAACAAAACCAACGAGAACCTCTAACAAATATGGACCTGAAATGTTAACTGTTTCTCTTTCATGGACCTGTTGAGTATAGCCAGCATTTTCTTTTATTATTTCAGATTCCCACATCTGTAGGTATGTTTATTTTTGTTTTACTGGTTTGTCCACATCTGGGGTACTGTGTTCAATTGTGGGTGCTATACTTGTGGTGAACTACATATACCTGTCTGGACTGCTCCTGTGGCTCCTCCCACAGACCCCTGTATAAAGGCGATTGAGGCCTGGGTCCGGGCTCATTTCTCCAGGATGTAGTGTTGTTCATTCTTCCAGTCAATAAAAGCCGATATCTCGCTTCTTACGTCTCAGAGTGAGTTATTGATGGTGCATCAATACTTTAGGAAAGGTGTGAGGGCTTTAAAATAGGTTCATATGGGCTTTGATTGAAATGATTCTAGGAATGAGATAGAGTAGATTTGGAGAGGATGTTTCATATGGTGGGGAAGTCTATGACCAGAGCACGTAGCCTGAAAAATGAAAGACATCCATTCAGAATGGAGATGGAGGAATTTCTTTAGCTAAAGTGGTGAATCTGTGGAATCCATTTCCACAGGCAATGGGTCATTGGGTATAGGGTAATTAAGGCAGAAGATTGGGGCTGAGGGGGAAATGGATAGGCTATGATTAAATGGCAGAGCAGACTCAATAGGCCATACAGCCTAATTCTGCTCCTCTATCTTTTGATCTTGTGGTGGACTTGAGAAACTAGTTATTCTCCTTCTAAGCAGTGGACGTCTGGAGCTAAGACCCTTTATCAGAACTTGAAACAAAGGGGGCAGTAATCAGAATAAGAAGAAAGTTGGGTGGGTGAGGGGGATGAATTAAGAAGCTGGGAGGTGATCAGTAAAAGAGGTAAAGGGCTGAAGGAATTTAAAACAAGAGGACAATGGACCACGGAAGAAAAGGAAGCAGGAGGACCAGAGGGAGGTGATGGACAAGTGAGAGAAATGAAGGGGTAACCAGAATGGGGAATAGATAAAGAGAGAAGGGGGAAAGGGAAGTAATTATCAGAGGTTAAGAGAAATCGATGTTCAATGACTGTCAATGCCACTTCCAGTCCCTCTCCCTTACTCACTGACAACACTACTTTTCAAATGTCTGCCTGTCTCCACCTTGAATATATTTAATAACTCTACTCCAGAGTTCTCTCCAAAGTTATGCAATTCTTTGAAAGGAAACTTCATCTTGATCTCAAATAGATTACCTTACCAATGCCCCTCTAGGGGAACTATCTCGAGCATCCACTCTGTCAATTCCTCGCGGAATCCCATACTTCAGTAATATATCCTTCAAAATGATGGGCAAGGAGTGAGAAAGGGTAGAAAATGGAGAGAATGCAAGAGAGGGAAAGTGGCAAATTCTTGCCCATCGCTTTTGCCCCTTCCTCTCAGTTTTACTCCCTTTGAGCCCTCATCCCTATTCCCTTTCACCCTGACCCATTCCCTTCTCTCTCCTTTGCTTTTCTCTTCTTCATGACCTCCCATTCTTAAACCTTTCCCTAATGTTTCACAGAATTATTGAATGCCTTCTGGAAATCTAAAGAGGAGAGTAGGCAGAGGTGGAGTGAGGAGAGGTAGGTAAGGGATGGGATATAAGCTTTATATTAAGAAGAGGTGTGGAAGTGAAATGATGGAGGGACAGAAAGAAAGCGATAGAGAGAGGTAGTAGAAGTATTTTGTCCCTTTGAGGGCTTGTTCGTCGTATTCTCTCTGGTCACTGGTTTGGGGCGACACCTTCACATTGTTGTCTCTTTCATCCATGCCATTACCTTCTTCTCTAATTCCCATTTCCTACCTTTCTCTTAAATTATTTCTCAAAAGCAAAGCACTTTACCTTTGCAGTATTCTAAAATATTGTTATCCTACAATTGTTTCACAATGTATCAAATTAAATTTATATTTAGTTTTTTTTGGAGAATAGTACAATTACTCAAACACTTGATTATCTCAAGTTGTAAGTGTAATGTTAGGTTATGTTGTAATGTTACAATGTGATTGGTAACCAACAATCAACATCATGTTATTGCTGTCAGCATTAAGCACTGTACTGCTGAGGGAGTGCATGTCTTTCTTTCTCTCCCCCCCCCCCCCCCAAATTCAGGTTAAAATATGGTTTTCCTTTACTTTCTAGGATGAAGACCAACATTGATTACACATACTGGTGAATAATCACATTCATGACCTGCTGTAGCCCTCCACATGAAAGTACTGCCACAATGTTCCAGAATTTACACTCAGCAATGACGAAGGAAACGTTACCATGTAGCTGGTACAATGTTTTCAGTATAAGGGCTGTTCTGGAGCTGTGAGCATTCGAAGGGGCCTGTTGGCTATTTTTCAAAACTGATGATATGGTCAATATGTTGTTGGTAAAAGAATTACTTGGTTAGTAGCTTTCATTCTTGTAGAGATATTTTGTACCTCACAGTACAAGTCTTGATCAAGGGAGGTCACAGTGTTTTACAGTTCTAATTCATGTTTTCAAACTTAGCTTCAAATTCAAAATTAATTTATTATCAAAGTACATATATGTTACCATATACAAACCTGAGATACATTTTCTTGTGGATATACCCAGTAAATCTACAAGATAATAACCATAACAGAATCACTGAACAATTGCTCAAATAGTCATTCAACCAGAATGCATAAGACAACAGACTGTATAAATACAAAAGAAATAATAAATAAATAAGCAAGCAAGCAATAAAGATCAACAACATGAGATGAAGAATCCTTGAAAGTTAGTGCTTCGTTGTGGGAATATTTCAATGATGGGATAGTGAAGTTGAGTGAAGTTATCCCCTTTGGTTCAAGAGCCTGATGGTTGAGGGGTAATAACTGTTGCTGAAGCTGGTGGTGTGAGTCCTGAGGCTCCTGTACCTTCTTCCTAATGGCAGCAGTGAAAAGAGATGTATGTCCTGGCTGGTGGGGGTCCCTGATGATAGATGATAGCGTTTCATGTATATGTGCTCAGTGGCCGGGAGGACTTTACCCATGATGTACCATGCCAAATCCACTGCTTTTTGTAGGATTTTCCATTGAGCTTTTCGTAGCAGGCAGTGATACAGTCAGAAATATATTGTCCACTATAGATCTATTGAAGTTTGTCGAAGTTTTAGATGTCATGCCAAATCTGCACAAACTCCTAAGGAATTAAAGGCGCTGTCATGCTTTCTTACACTTACATGCTGGGCTCAGGACAGATCCCTCAAAATAATAACACCTAGGATTTTAAAGTTGCTAACCCTCTCCACCTCTGATTATCCTATGAGTTGCTAGTTTTCCTCTCCTGAATTCTTATGATCAGCTCCTTGGTCTTGCTGACATTGAGTAAGAGGTCATAGTTATGGCACTACTCAGCGAGATTTTCAGTCTCCCTCCAATATGCTAACCTATCACCTCCTTCGATTCAGCCTACAACAGTGGTGTACTCAGCAAACCTGAATATGGCATTGGAGCTAAGCTTAGCCATGAGTCATGTGTAGAGCCAGTCGAACAGAGAACTAAGCTCACAGCTTTGTGGTATACCTGTGCTGATGGAGATTATGGAGGAGATGTATTACCAATCCAAACCACTGAGGAAATCCAGGAACTATAAGAAGATATTGAGGCCAAGGTCTTGGAGCTTATGACTAATTTTGCGGGGATGATAGTAGTGAATGCTGAGCTGTGGTTGATAAAGAGCATCCTGATGTATGCATTTATTGATCAAATGTTCACAAAAAGATTGCAAATTGTAAATGATCTAAGTGACAGACTACTAGTTATGTTCTGCATCACAGCATCACTCAACTTTGTACCCAAATACATCAGTTCACAGTAGCCAACAGGTGGAGGAGCACGCTGTCTGATGCTCCAGATTCCAGCATCTGCATTCTCCTGAAACCAGTCATCCAAACGTCCCACAGCCTTCTCAAACTCAAAGCTGAGTTTGTTGCCATTTGCCCAAGTTCAAGTAAACAGGGAAGCAATGAAAAACTTACTACAGCAACATAACATCAAACAACTAGTATTACAAGAAAAATATTAATTATACTCAATTTCTACAAGAAAGAACACAATCATTTTTTTAGAACTGGTCCTTTGTCCTGTGATCTTGTGACCTTTTAACCTACTCTAAGACCAATCTAACCCTTCCTTCTAAAATAGCTCTATCATTCATGTACCCATCTTAAGAGTCTCTTAAGTATCCCTAATGTATCTGCCTAAACCACAACCCCTTGAGAACATTCCATGCAACAGATGGGTCTCAGACCAAAATATTGACTGTTCTCTTTTCCATAGATGTCGCCTGGTCTGCTGAGTTCCTCCAGCATTTTGTGTGTTGCTTGGATTTCCAGCACCTGCAGATGATCTCTTATGAGAACATTCCATACACTTATCACTCTCCGTATAAAACCTGCCCCTCACATCCACTGTATACATTCTTCCAATCACTTTAAACATCCTCTCTCGCATTAGCCATTGGCACCCTGGCAAAAGTATGCTGATTCCCCACTCTGTCATCAGCTTATACAAATAAAGTCCATTGTACTGCAACGTGGTCACAGTGTTGCTATACTGAGACAGAGATTAGAGTGTCTTGCAGAGTTTCTCCAGCATTTTGTGTGTGTTGCTCAAGATCTCCGCTATCTGCAGAATCTCTTGTGTTAGTGATTCGGGCTGGGCAAGTTGATGTATGAACCCAACGGTGAATGGGGAGCAGCTGCTCTTGAACCTGAGAATTGGACCGACCTCAGGCTCCTGTACCTCCTGTCCAATGGCAGCTGAAAGAAAATGACATGGGGAGGATGGTGGGGATATTTGATGGCTGACATGGGGAGGATGGTGGGGATATTTGATGGCTGACATGGGGAGGATGGTGGGGATATTTGATGGCAGATGTTGCACTCTCTAAGTACTGCCAAGGGTGGGTAGGGATGTGCCCGTGGTGTCCCCTACGTTACTGCGTTTTCGGATTCCCGTCTCCTGCCTGTGCGCGCTCCCCGACACAAACCGTGACGCGGCCCCTTTAAGGAGCTCGGCAGCGCGCACAGGGCGACGTCACTGAATCATGTCGACGGGCGGTGTCCGCCATCTTGGCGGGTTGCTGACAGTCCGCCGGCGCTGATCGATGTTTCCCTCCTCGCCATCGTCTTCCAAGCCAAATCGCCGGGAAGCACCCGCCCACCCAGCCGGCGGGAGCATCTGACGGCCATGGCGGGTAAGAACGGGTGCATGTCGAAGTCTCCGGTTTCCCCACTCTCTCCCCCTCGCCAGGCCTGCCGTCCCTGACAGCGTGTGTTTTTGCCTTTGCCAGGGATCGGAGTCGGCAGTAACAACGACCTGCAGTGGTGCTTCTCCCAGGTGAAAGGCGCCGTCGACGAGGACGTGGCGGAAGGTGAGTCTGCTTGTTAAAGAGGTCAGGCCTTACCTCTGGGGCGGGGTTGTCGCGCCGGGTGCCAGGCCTGTCATACCCACCGGGTTCCGCGGAACCCATTCCCGGAGGTGGCATAGACTCGCCCGCCCGCCCGTATCCATCCCGCCTTCCTCTTTCGCCAGTTGGTTAATTTTGAGCGGCAGCCGGAATAAAAGGTTCCCGGTGGTGGGAGTGACGTAAATGGTGTGCGCCTGCCTGGCGTGGGGACTGGGTGAAGGCATGTGACGCGCTCCAGACAATGTGCGATCGCACCTTTACCGATTAAAGGGATAAAGGCCCAAGATAGGAACATTAAAATTCCTTTTTTGTGTGTGGGGGGGGGGGGGGGGCGAGCTGAATGAAAGGGTATTAAAAGGTTCAATGTATTGTTGGAGTTGATCATAGTCGTTATATGGCATTTCTGCCACCTTTCGTCAAATCACTGGTTATGGCACAGAAAGATGCAATTTGACCCATCTGTTCCGGAATTCTGATACAGGGTGTCCTCAGTGCCTTTTCTCTAACGCATGCTGCTCAGCCCACTGAATACCTCCAGCTGACAGGATTTTCCAATTTTTTTTTATGCCATGGAGCCTTATTAACCAAGGGGTCAGTGGATTGCAGGTTGGGTACTCCAGTTTGCATATATAGTTTCCTCATGAACGCCACAAATGCAATCTGCCTCCTTCATCTCTGCAGACAGTGCATTCCAGTATCCAAAGAGCATTGGAAGATCTGACTGAATGAACGCAGTGCTCATTTGAGTTTGGTGAACAATTAACTCTGATGCTGGTGTTCAGAGAACCATAGTGGAAGAATTTAAAAAGAAATATGTTACTATATCTGATTGAGTTGTGGGTTAAAATACCACAATACTAAAGCTTCAATTTATATATCATGTTTTCTTTTTATGCTAAATAGTTCAACATTAAAATTGTAATGTCTACCTGTTGGATAAGAAAGCTCTAAAGTATAAAAACTTAAGATTTTAGAGAAAAGTTAAGGATTTACTTCAGTGTAAATGTTGATAACTTATTATCTTGCATGGATTATGAACTATTTAAGGATAATATTATGCATTGTCATCCAAAATAGTGAACCAGTTTAATTTGTTTTTTTTTATTAATATCACCCATGTTGCCTCATCTAAATGGAGCTCATTATTCCCTGTGTATTTCAATCCACATCATGTGAATTCAACATTGGTTGCAGTATCAATAGAATATTAGTGAGATGAAATAATTATTCTAGTTCACTAATAAATTTGTGAGGTGGTGGAATAATTTGTATTTGTGAAATAGAGCTGTGGCACAGAATCATTGTAGTTGAAGAGCTTGAGTTCTTAATATAATCTAGAAGAAATAAAGACAACCTTTTTTTATACTGAATCCTTGATTATGAAAGATGGAACCTTGAGGATTTTGCTGAACACAATTATGTTGTAAAATGATTCTTTATAAGAATTAACAAACTTAGACGAATGTTAGAAAATAGTAGTTCATTTCTTGTATTCAGATCATGGTTAGCCATGGAACTAGTTTCATTAATTTGTATCTGTCTCCTTACATGTTGTCTTCATTAACTTAATATCTGATTTACATTTATAATGTACTTGTCTGGTTCAGTGACTGTACTTCTATTGCACGTTTTAATATCCATTGTATTGTGGGAAACCTGTTGATCGAATTGATAAAACAAAAGCCATTTGAGTATTTTGGAACATGATTGGCTCTTTTGCATCTTGTCAGATAATAAAATCATATGACTTTTAAGAAGCATAATGGTCTCCCTGTAATATGGTACTGGATGGAGAAATGTGAAGAAAAGTCATACTAGAATTGGATATAAATAGAGGAAGATAAACTAGGTTGAGCATTAACTTATGGAAATTCAATTCCATTCAAATAAAATGACTTGATTTGCACTGTTAGATGGATATTTTAAGTGAATAGTAACTTACATTTTTATATCACGATTTGCCTGAGGGATGTTTGTGTATTCATTATTGTATTCTGGAGCATATTTCCAGCATTGTAGTCTGTTATTTGCCCACAATTTATTATCTTCAACAATGACTCAGCAATTATCGTCATTTCAGTGAGTTTTACTATGCTACTTCATTTTGTGGCACGTGTAAAGTTTTTTGATAAATATGATTGCAATACTATCGAGATAGAAAGTATTACATAGAAACATAGAAAATAGGTGCAGGAGTAGGCCATTTGGCCCTTTGAGCCTGCACTGCCATTCAGTATGATCATGGCTGATCATCCAACTCAGAACCCTGTAGCTGCTTTCTCTCCATACCCCCTGATCCCTTTAGCCACAAGGGCCATATCTAACTTTGATCCATTAAAGTTAATCTGTTACACAAGATTCTGCAGCTGCTGGAAATCGAGCAAAGTCCACAAAATGCTGGAGGATTTCAGCAAGTCAGGCAGCATCTATGGAGGGAATAGTCAGTTGATGTTTCAGGCCGAGACCCTTTATCAGGACTGGAAAGGAAAGAGGCAGAAACCAGAATTTTGGGTGGCACAGTAGCATAGTGGTTAGCTCAGCCCTTTACCATATCAGTGACCTGGGTTCAATTCTGGCCGCTGCCTGTAAAAGGAGTTTATGTGTCCTGCCTGTGATTGCATTGGTTTCCTCCAGGTGCTCTGGTTTCCTCCCATAGTCCAAGGCCGTACCAATTGGTAGGTTAATTGGTCATTGTAAATTGTCCAGTGACTAGGCTAGGATTAAATAAGGGGATTGCTAGGCAGCATGGTTCAAAGGGCTGGAAAGGCCTATTCCATCTCAATAAGTAAATAAGGTGGGAGGGAGTGGAAGGAGTAAAAGCTTGTAGGTGATAAATTAATCTGCCGTTTAGTTTAAAATGGCAAAATAACAGATCAATCCTAGTCAGCTTTGATTAAGTGGCATTGCTGCATCCTTGATAAGAGTGTTGATCGTCATTTTTTCCAAATTGAAATTAATGAATTTTACCAGAATGATGAAGGTTAAATGGTTAATTGGTATTTATCTTATTGCTGTTTTGTTTTGCCTGGTGAAAACTACTAGTATTATAATATAAAAGCAAAATGCTGAGACTTTTAGAAATGCTCAGAAGGTTGCACTGCATATTTGGGAAGAGAAACAGTTGATGTTTCAGGTCAGTGGCCTTTTGCTAAAGTTAAAAGATCATGTTTGGTTTGAAAAATGGAATAGAGGGAAAATGACAAAAGCAGCAGAATAAAATGAAGTGATGAACGAATGAGGGACTTGAGGGGGATGGATGTAAATGTAAGTAGCTGACTCATTATCTGAAACTTGAATCTGGTATTATGTTTGAGTATATGCACCGTGCGTTCAAAAGATGAGATGCTATGTTTGAATCTGATAATTACGTTGATATCCAGAAGGTTGTTATGTAGAAATTTAGTAATATAATGGTTTATCACTGTAAAATGAAATAACAGTTTCAATTGTCACTTTGGAAATTCAGCTAGCAGCTTCCAGTTTTATACCTTTGACATACTTTCTGTGCCAGAATTTCATCTTTTCTCTATGAACTGCAGTTTTTCAGGCATTGCAGGGATATTGGAATCCATTACTCAGTGAATAACCATTTTTGAACACATTGGGAATAAATAAGACTTTCCACCACAGTTCTAGATTGGGACCTCATGACCCCTAGTCATTTCCATCATTATCCCTAAACCTCATTCTCTCTCATAATCTCTGTGACCTCTGTAATCCTTCTAACCATCTGACCCCAAGATTTTACTCAATCCCTGATATCCACTTTTCCCCACTAGTTACTTGATTTATTTCATGCATGAAATATTTCTTTTGCCATAATTTCTACTGCACCACTACCACTGACATCAACTTGGGTGCCAAATGGTCTATTACCACAATTCAATCCAGCTCCCCATACCTGATTTTACTGTCAAGTCTTGAAAGTGAAATGTCTCAGTTGCTATTTGTGGTGTGTGAGTTGAGTCAAAGAAGCCAATGATGGCCTGCCACACTACAAGTCCATCAAACCCAGTTGTGCACACTAGAATTAGTAGTTCTGATGCATAACCACACATCTAGCTTGCCTCTCTGGCCCTGAAATTGCCTTCATCTTGGCATGGTCAATGATGCTTATTCCACTTTTTATTCGCCATGCAGTCCAATTCATCCTCTGATGTGTACAAATTCACTGGATGTTTTCTAGTGACCTAGTTTACATTTATAAATCATATTGTTGGTTTGTTGCATTTTTGAACTACTGTCATCTATACCAATGGGGTATTTATTTTATTTAGAGATACAGCATGATAACAGGCCCTTTGGGTCTAATGAGCATGTGTTGCCTACTTACACCCATGTGAGCAATTGACCTACTATCCTGTATATCTTTTGGAATGTGGGAAGAAACAGGAGCATCTGGGGAAGCCCACATGGTCACAGGGACAATGTGGATCACTGCACTGTAATCACATTATGCTCACCACTGAGATACCATGCCACACCCCCCCACCCCACCTTGCTTTCACAGATCTGATTTTTGCAATCTATCACTGAATTGTTCCCCTTTTTTTAAATGCACTTTGACCACACTTTTGATTTTTCTTCAAATCTTCATTGACTGTTTTTGTTTACATCTTAAAAGTTTGTTAAATGAATTATTAAACTGAAAAATGATAAGTTCATTTTAAATAGGAAGGAATTGAATTTGTACCTCAGGCAGAAGAGCATGAACTCCCAGAGGGGACATTCTCACACTGCAGTATCATGTTTGAAAGCTATCATTCCATCCCTTTCCTTTTAACAACAAACTCTGTGATTAAAGTTCACAAATTGGCATATTTCAAATTTGTTGGATATAGTTTGCTGTTGAAATGCCCGAGTTAACTTGCTGTTATCTAACACGGAGTTGTTACGACCTCTGTGTGCATTTCACTAAAGTGTAAAAGCCTATATTTTCCATTCAGGATTATTTGGCAATAATTAGATGCTAATTAGGAATGCAGACTCTCTGTACTCCATAAGTAACATGGCAGTTTTCATATTGTTGCATTCAGATTTATAATGCCACTGTATGGAGGTAGAGAAAGAATGACCTTAAAATGAGCCTGTCTGTTACCTGAGAAATTTTTGATGCAGGTAAATGTGGTTCAAAGGGTCCACAAAAGGTTCATGAGAATTATACCGGGAAGGAAAGGGTAAGCTGATAAGGAGCATTTGATAGCTCAAGGCCTGTATTCACCGGAGTTTTGAAGAAATAGAGGAGGGGTGTCTCACTGAGACCTAGCGAATATTGAAAGTCCTAGTTAGAGTGGATATTGAGGGGATGTTTGCAATAGTGAGTAAGTGTAGGACCAGAGGGGAGAGCCTCAAATAGAAGGACATCCCTTTAGAATAGAAATGAGGAATTTCTTTAGCTAGAAGGTGGTGAATCTATGGAATTCATTGCTCCAGACAGCTGTAGAGGCCAAATCATTGGCTATATTTAAAGTGGAGGTTGACACGTTTTTGATAAGTAAGGGTGTCAAAAGTTACAGGCAGAAGTCAGGAGAATGGGGTTGAGGAGGATAATAAATCAGCCATGCTAGAATGGCAAATCATACTCAATGGGTTGAATGGCCTAATTCTGCTCCGAAGTCTTATTGGTTAGTATTGGTTCTTTGTGGTGGGCCTAAGAGAGAGTTCCTGTGCTCCACAACTCTGACTCTGTATCCCTAGCAGCATTGACAGTGCTGGCAAGTATCTTGTATATCTTGTGGCAAGTGGCTTGTCTTCTATCGTCACAAAGACTTTCCACAATCTACGTTGCCCAAGTGGGGAATGTGATAAAATGCTTTCCTCCTGCCTGGATAAATGCACATTCAAAAACATATTTAAAAACTTGGCATCATCCAAGTAAAAGCATTATGATTAATTGGCATCTTAAACATTCACTCCTTCCACTACATTTACAGTGTAGTTTAATGTACATCTTTTGCAGACTGGTTTGCAGCTACTTACTAAGGCTATTTTGATACACTTCCCAAGCCTGAGACCTTCACAATTGAGAAGGACAAAGACATAAGATACACAGAATACTACCACCTGGTAATACTCATCTAGATTACACCACATATTGATGAAAAATACAATTTTTCTGGTATATTTATATACATTATTCATATTTTGTATATAGAATATGAACAAATATTCATCTCTTTGAAGTTTTCATTTTTTTTTGTTTTACAACATTGAATCACAATGGATTTAATTTGCTTTTTGACACTGATCGACAGAAAAAGACTTTCATGTCAAAGTGAGAACAGCTCACTACAAAATGACCTAAATTAATAACAAATTTAAAACAAAATAATTGATTGCATTAAGTATTCACCTCATTTAATATGACACACCAAATCAACACAGGTGCAGCCAATTGGTTGCAGAAGTCACATCATTAATTAAACGGAGATCTGTTTTTTGGAGACCTGTATGCAGTCAAGTGTTTCAAGTGATTGTCGTAAATATACATCTGTATCTGGAAGGTTCAGTTGCTAGTGAGCCAGTATTCTGGCAAAAAAACTACATAATGAAGACAAAACATACTGCTTATGAAAGAACGAATAAAGGGAAAATGGAAACGAAAAATAAAAATAACTCTGGGGTACCCCGCCTCTATCCAGACATACTGACCAATTTCCCCAAGCGATACTGATGATGATTGGGAATGAGTAGGGTGACATAATAATCCCGCTGTACTATCCACAGCTGTACGGCGCCTGTTTTACTACAGTCAGGTTCCCTACCCCCATATGGTTCTTGGCCTAGTGCCTCAATCACCAACTTGACAGTCATTGCATCACCACTGACTGATGTAGTTCCTCCAGAATGGTTGGGAAGCCCAGTACCCACGTGCAGTCAGACTGGACCCCTGAAGAAGTGCCATTGGTTTTATCTACAGGCTCAGTATCCATTGCCCATGAGGACGTATCCTAACTCAGAAGCTGGAGTGGTGGAACAAGCACCTGTGCAAATCCATAAGCCCTGGACCCCTTCCGAACTCTGTGATATACTGAATGCCGCCCCTGACATAAAGGTCGACCCCCAAGGGTTCTGTAATTATTTAAGAACTATCCTGACTATTCATTCCGCTAACTCCTGAAATTTGTTCCCTCTGGCTATGGCCACCCTTACTCCTACTGATCAGACACGATTCACCACTCGGCTCAGACATGGCAACTGCGACCAACAAGAGAGCAGAAATTAAATGGGATGCTGCTTCCTGGCTTCCCTTGTACCCCACATGTGAATGCACACTTCCCTCCCATGGCAAAAGTGAGGAATCTCACAACTGGAGCACTTCTGGATGATAGCTTTCCCCTCCTATGGGGCGGCCCACAATTCAAAGGGGTGGTTCGAGTCCCCCAGAATAGTCAATCAAGATGAGAGGTTTGAGTCCCCTGGAATAGTAAATCAAGATGGGCGGTTCGAGTCTCCCGGAATAGTAAGCCAAGACTTACTATTCCCACTATAGTGGGAGGCCACTAAGAGACCCATGACAACTCGGATGTGCAAAACTGTTAGAGACCTATCCACACAGATTCAAGGCTGTAATTGCTGCCAAAGGTGCGTCTACTAAATACTGACTTGAAGGGGTGAATACTTAAGTAATCAATTATTTTGTACTTTATAATTAATTTAGATCACTTTGTAGTAAGTTGTTTTCACTTTGACACGAAAGAGTCTTTATCTGTTCATCAGTGTCAAAAAAGTCAAGTTAAATCCACTGTGATTCAATGTTGTAAAACAGTAAAATATGAAAACTTCCAAGGGGGGGGGGGTGAATACTTTTTATAGGCACTGTAATTTTATTTACCTCAGGGAATACAAACCCAGACTGTTCAACCACTTCCTGTCATTAGAGTACTTCAATCCAAGTCACATCCTGATGAATCTCTTCTGCACTCCTCCAGCACAGTCACATCCTTTCTATAGTGTAGCAGTCACAATTTTCCAAATGCAGATTAACCAGCACATTGTAAGGTTGCAATATGATGTCCCAGATTTTTTTTTTCTGTAGTTGAACTTTTTTGAACCCAGAATAAGGCTGTATGTATACAAAGAAAGTTAAAATGCTGTTTGATAATTCTTATATGTATTCATTGAAAGTTTTACTTGAAGAAATGGCCTTTCCCAAAAGCCTGGATTTGGTTTTGATATTTTTGCGTAAGACCATTGGTTTTGATAATTTTAGGCTAATTTTACAATCAAAACATATACAGTGCAACTCTTTCAAGATGTTTCAGTCAAATTAAACCTGATCAAATACACTTCTTCTCAGGCTAACATTTACTTAGTGGTTTTTCAAATTTATTTGAAGGTAGTTTGCATATTTCTGAAATAATATTTACGTATGAGGTCAAATTGGCATCTTGGTTATAGCTTCTTTTTGTCTTTGTATTTCTCAGACCTGGTAATGATTAATTGAAATATTCATGTCAACAAAAATGCCTCATTTTCACAGACAATATGAAAAAATTCATTGCTGTTGATTTGTGAAAAACATTGCACTCTTAATAAAAAGTGAATTGCATTCAGACAAAAACTTTTTTAAAGAGAAAAAATAGATAAAGAGATTGAGGAAGTAGAAATGATGGAAGAGTAATGGGGAAAAATATGAAATTAGCTTCATATTTTGGCCCTGCAATGTTTAAACCATGCGTAGTCTGCACTTGCTACGTACTTTATCCTCAATGTCTTGACTTTAGTGTTGCCCTTTCCACACCAGTGACAACTGTATGCCAACATTTCATAAACATTTCAGTTTTGTCAGTTTGCTGATTGATAAATCTAGCTATTATTGCTTTTTTCTCTCTCATTATTAGCTGTATTGTGGTCTGACTTATCCAGAATTGTGAGCTTTGTTTTTTATCACCTATCTTGTTTTTTTGTATAGGTAACTTAAAACTGTTTATTCTTTTAAACAGATTTTCTTTAGTAGAGTAGTGGTTAGCATAATGCTTTTACAGTGCTAGTGACCAAGGTTCAATTCAGCCACTATCTGTAAGGACATTCTCATCTTGACCGTGTAGGTTTCCTCCAGGTGCTCCAGTTTCCTCCTACATTTCAAAGATGCATGATTTGATTAATTGGTCACATCAATGTAGTTGGGCATGCACGGTCTCATTGGGCCTGAAGGGCCTGTAACTGAGATTTATCTTTAAATAAAATAGATATTTTAGTTAAAAATGCAGCTTCAGCCACTCAAACTTATCTCAGACTCTAACCTATTCACCAAGCTCTTTTCTGATCTTTCCTGGCTTTTCATTGGGGAAATATGCATTGCATTACTCTGTATTTTTCCAGAAGGATTATAAATGATAAATGTTGCATGATGTGTTGATTCTTTGGATGAAGTGCACTTATAATTCTGGTTGGATTCTTTATTAGTTCTGTTTTGGGACAATCATAACTAACCAGTTAATCTGTCCATGGAGTATAAAAACTTAATGGCTTCAGGATAGAAACAGTCAGTTGCTTGAAATTCAAGCGCTGAGGGAATTCTTTAAATAATAAAGAACCTCTGAGAATTAGATCAAAAGTTGGAATTCTGCTATTACATTTACAAGTGCTAGTAAATGTAATACAGAGACAAGTATGTGATTTTGCTTTAGTAGTTTTCAGAGGTTCTCTAACGCAAAGCATGCATACAGTGTGGTGTTTCTGTTTAGTATAATTATTTGCTTATTGTGTCAAAGATATTAATCAAAGAATTATGACTTTGACCTTGGCTAGCATAATGTAATTGGAATTTTTACAGCCTTTTTTTTTAGTAAAAATGGACATTCTTCTGTGCATTTTTACTCACAGATTATGCAGCCCTGTTGAACTCAGCACCTTCATACAGGGGCCAAGGTGAGACTTTGGCAGCACGGTAGCATTGCACTTAGTGTAACAACATTACAGTATCAGCAATCCAGGTTCTATTCTGCTGCTGTCCGTAAGGAGGTTATTCAGTACGTTCTACCCATGACAATGTGGGTTTCTTCCGGGTGCTCTAGTTTTCTCCCACATTACAAATTCACGTGAAATAGTAGGTTAATTGGTCATATGGGTGTAATTGGCCAGCGCCGGCTTGTTCAGTTGGTAGGGTCTGTACCGTGCTATATCTTTAAATAAGAAAAATAAAATAAATAAACTCTACTCTCCTTGATCTGGGATCTCTAGTGTTAATTGCAGCTAATTTACATCAGCCTTGGTAATTCCTGTAAGATCAGTACAACCTTTGAACTAAACCCAGTAAAGCTCCTGGTTTGTATGGCTTGGCTACTAACAAACTTTTATAGGTGTGTAGTGGAGAGTATGTTGACTGGCTACCTCATGGCTTACTGAGGAAACACCAATGCCTTTTTTTTAAACTTTTTTTATTGTTTTCAAATAGTTACAGAATAAATGTGTATGAGAAAAAAAAATGTTACCCAGCCCCCCTCCCCTTAACCCCTCCCCCCTAACATCCCTATTAAAAAAAAGAATAGAAATCCTACAAAAGGTAATGGATTCAGCCTAGTACATCACAATAAAGCCCTCCCAACCATTGAGTACATCTACATGAAACACTGTTATGGAAAGCAGCATCCATCATCAGGGATACCACCATCCAGGTCATGCTCCCTTCTCGCTGCTGCCAACAGGTAGAATATACAAGAGATTCAGGATTCATACCAGCAGGTTCAGGAACAGATACAATCGCTCAACCATCAGGCTCTTGAATAAAAGGAATAACTACTCTCATTTGTCCTTCATTGAAATGTTCTACAACCAATGATCTCACTTTAAGGATTCTTTATCTCATTATCTCAAGTTCTCACTATTGCTATTTATTTATATTTGCACTTGCATAGTTTGTTTTGCACTCTAGGTAAATCTTCCATTGATCTGTTACTATTCTGTAGATTTGCTGAATATGCCCACAAGAAAATGAATCTCAGGGTTGTATTTGATGATATATATGTGCTTTAATAATAAAATTAACTTTGAATTTTACTCAGACAAAATGTTTAGGCATTGGGAGAGCTGACAACATTTGTTTTTATTTATTTAGCCAGAATCAGGAGATACAAGTTCATGAAGGTTTTGTGAATACAGGTGGAAGAGGCTTTGTGCCATTACAATTTATGTCACTTAATTCATGCTAATGTGACAATGTGGTGACAGCTGTGTAAATTTATGAGAAGAATTTTTCAAGAGGAAGAAAACCAGACTTGGTGAAAGAATCAAAAGCAGCTTTTCACAATCTAAGCTGGCTACTTTTAACAGGAAAGTAAAGACTAGAGGAAAATTACATACAATTCAATAGTTCCTTACAAATTATGTGCTTCTTATTCATTTTACTTGCAGCATTGCAGTACATGTTTGATAGTGGCTTGATGCTGTAAGCCACCAGATTTAAATTCATCTAAGTACTCTTGTAGTGCATTTGAATCAGTTCTGAAATGTGAAACAAGATTATGGAGGAAAAACAGTACATTTCAAAATGATAGGGAGTTTTCTTTAAGTTTTCCCTTCTTTACATGATATATGCATTGAGCTGAATTGAAATCGTACATTTGCAAATTGCACCATCTAATCATTATTGAATAATTAAAGCTAGTTCTATCATAATTTATTTGAATATAGATATTTCACAATGCTGAATTATAATATGAAATATTGTAGCTTATGTACAAAATAAAATACTGTATTTGTTGAGAATCTGAAGAGTGTATATATATATATATATATATGTCTTTTTAGTCCATGCTCTATGTTTTGCCATTATTAGATGATTGTTACTTCTGAATATCAGATTCAGTAATAACTCATAAAATATTTTAACAAGTAATTATTTTGTGCATGGTTTCTTACTACTTGTAGGATTTAACTTTAAAACTTATCATACAGTAAAATTCTGATAAAGCACTAGCTTCAGGAAGGCACGGAGCGACCACTCCCCGCTGAACATCGACGGTTCCTCGGTAGAGATCATTAAGAGCACCAAATTTCTTGGTGTTCACCTGGTGGAGAATCTCACCTGGTCCCTCAACACCAGCTCCATAGCAAAGAAAGCCCAGCAGCGTCTCTACTTTCTACGAAGACTGAGGAAAGTCCATCTCCCACCCCCCCATCCTCATCACATTCTACAGTGGTTGTATTGAGAGCATCCTGAGCAGAAATTGCACCATCTCGGATCACAAGACCCTGCAGCAGATAGTGAGGTCAGCTGAGAAGATCATCGGGGTCTCTCTTCCCGCCATTACAGACATTTACACTACACGCTGCATCCGCAAAGCAAGCAGCATTATGAAGGACCCCACGCACGCCTCATACAAACTTTTCTCCCTCCTGCTATCTGGGAAAAGGCACCGAAGCATTCGGGCTCTCGCGACCAGACAATGTAACAGTTTCTTCCACCAAGCTATCAGACTCCTCAATACCCAGAGCCTGGACTGAAACCAACTTACTGCCCTCTACTGTGTCTGTTGTCTTGTCTATTATTTATTATAATGCCTGCACAGTTTTGTGCATTTTATGCAGTCCTGGGTAGTCTAGTGTAGTTTTTTTCTGTGTTTTTATGTAGTTCAGTGTAGTTTTTGTACTGTTTCATGGAGCACTATGGTCCTGAAAAGCGTCTTGTTTTTACTGTGTACTGTACCAGCAGTTATGGTCAAAATGAGAATAAAAAGTGACTTGACTGACTGTTCAGAACTCTTGATGTTTGGCATCTGGTTTGCCCTTCTGACTTTCTAGGACCCTAGTTTGCAAACTCCCTTCTGAGTTGCTGGCTCCCATGTTCTCTTTTAACTGAACAGTGTCTCTTTTCTCATGCAGAGTAGGCCATAGGAGAAAGGGAAGGAGATGGGGATGCAGGAGAAGTGATAGGCAAGTGAGAAGAAGTGAATGGGCACAGTAGGGAATAGAGAAAGGAGGGAATATCATCCAATAGTCCAAAAAATCCTGTAACAATGTCCCAAACATGCCAGATTATCTGTACTGCATATATAAATTCAGTACTGTTTATCTGGAGTTTCCTTACTTTAGTTCTTTGGGTGCAAACAGGGTACTCCTGTTTTTATGGAGAGTTTTTTCATGTGAAATTCTAATCTTGGTGAATAATAAGATTTGGATTTGGAGGGGGATAGAATAATACAACACAGTACTGGCCCTTCGGCTCACAATGTTGTACCAATACTTAAACCCTGCCTCCCATATAAACCCCCACCTTAAATTCCTCCATATACCTGTCTAGTAGTCTCTTAAATTTATGGTTTGAATTATCAAATTGCAGCATGATAAAACACTCTTCACTTACTGTGGGTGAGGACAGCTTCAGGAAGCTCGACGCCATACAGGACATGCAGTCTGCTTGGTAGGCATAATCATTTATTTACACCACTCCCAACCAACAGTAGCAGCAGTTTGTACCATCTACTGCATGGCAGCAATTCATCAGGACTCCTTATATGGTACCTTCCAAACTCGTGACCTCTACCAGCTAAAAGGAAAAGGGAGAAAATACAGAGGCACACCACCATCCAGAGGTTGCCCTCCCAGTTACATTCCATTCTGACTTGAAAATATATCGTGGTAACTTTACTGTCACGTGATAAAAAATCTTGTAGCTCAGTGAGAGCATTGTTGGCATACACACACCTTAAGGACTGCAGTGGTTCAGGATGGCAGCTCACCACCATCTTCTCAAGGGCAAAGAGGGTGGGAAATCAAGTGCTTGCTCAGCCTGTGAAGCGCACATCCCTGCAACTAATCTTTGTAAACTGCTTACTGGTAAATAAACCTATTTGATAGTGTAACCTTTTGCAGAAGTGTCTGTTTGATTTGTCATCTCTGGAGGCAACGTGTCCTTTGTATTGTTCTTATTAACTCTCAGTTCTTGATGATATCTGCTCCTTCAACTGTGACATATTGCACATTTCTAATTGGCTGGTGAGATGCTAAGTTCTCTATTCCTTTGCTGAATCTTTAACACCACTCCATCCAAGTTTGAAAGCATCTTTATTTTCTCCAGTTTCATAACAAACTTGCTTAGTAATGCTTCTGTTAAGTGTGTCTATTCATACTACAGTAAAAGCTCATGTAACTACCGTAGATTCCGGACTACAGAGCGCACCTGATTAAAAGCCGCTGGCTCTAATTTTAGAAAGAAAATCAATTTTTTACTTGTACAGGCCGCACCGGATTTTCAGCCGCAGGTGTCCCACGTTGTAATATAAGATATTTACACAGAAAGATATTACACGTGAGGATTTTTTAACTTTTAATTAAATCCATATGGTAACATAAACAAATACATATTGCAAATGCTTTTTTTCGAACCGTGCCTGTAACGTGGCTACTTTTAAATATACGTTGCGTATACTTTTTTACTGAACAACATTCCAATATCTCCTAACGACTGGTAAAAAATATATATACTGCAGCCTACCAGGAAAAGTTATTGATCGCCTTTAACTTAAAAGCAGCGTTCGCTCAGATCCAATGCCGCTCGCCCCCCTCCTTCCCGTTTATCGCAAACTGGCATTTTTCCCACAAGACGCGGCGAAACCGGGTGTGACGTCATAGCATCCCGCGATGTAGTACAGAAAACAAATATAGTTAAAACACTTCTAACTTTAACTAGAAAATGAATTACTAAGCAAAAATATTACGAAATAACTGCCATAAAGGCAGCACAATGCTTTTCTTCGAGTGTTTTCCATGTTGATGAGGGTGAGTACAAATGACTGATTTACAATAATTTAATTGTGAAAGTGCGCTTGATTTATCGTACAATTTCATTGGACCTCTGTGAACTACTCATCAATTTTATTGGTCTACTGTTACGAGGCAAAATGTTTTTGGCGGCATGAAAAAAATCATGTATTAGCCGCACCGTATTAAAGGCCGCAGAGTTCAAAGCTGTTCAAAATGTGGGGAAAAAGTAGCGGCTTATAATCCGACATCTACGGTATATACAGTGGCATGCAAAAGTTTGGGCACCCCCGGTCAAAATTTCTGTTACTGTGAGTAGCTAAGCAAGTAAAAGATAACCTGATTTCCAAAAGCAATAAAGGCATGATGACACATTTCTTTAATATTTTAAGCATGATTACTTTTTTTATTTCCATCTTTTACAGTTTCAAAATAACAAAAAAGGAAAAGGGCCCAAAGCAAAAGTTTGGGCACCCTGCATGGTCAGTACTTAGTAACACCCCCTTTGGCAAACGTCACAGCTTGTAAATACTTTCTGTAGCCAGCTAAGAGACTTTCTATTCTTGTTTGGGGGATTTTTGCCCATTCTTCCTTGCAAAAGGCTTCTAGTTCTGTGAGATTCTTGGGCCATCTTACATGCACTGCTCTTTTGAGGTCTATCCACAGATTTTCAATAATGTTTATGTGGGCCATGGCAAAACCTTCAGCTTGTGCCTCTTGAGGTAGTCATTGTGGATTTTGAGGTGTGTTTAGGATTATTATCCTGTTGTAGAAGCTATCCTCTTTTCATCTTCAGCTTTTTTACAGATGGTGTGATGTTTGCTTCCAGAATTTGCTGGTATTTAATTGAATTCATTCTTCCCTCTACCAGTGGAATGTTCCCCATGGCACTGGCTACAACACAAACCCAAAGCATGATCGATCCAGCCCCGTGCTTAACAGTTGGAGAGGTGTTCTTTTCATGAAATTCTGCACCCTTTTTTCTCCAAACATACCTTTGATCATTGCAGCCAAGAAGTTCTATTTTAACTTCATTAGGCCACGAGACTTGTTTCTAAAATGCATCAGGCTTGTTTAGATGTTCCTTTGCAAACTTCTGACGGTGAATTTTGTGGTGAGGATGCAGACAAGGTTTTCTTCTGATGACTCTTCCATGAAGGTTATATTTGTGCAGGTGTTGCTGCACAGTAGAACAGTACACCACCACTCCAGAGTCTACTAAATCTTCCTGAAGGTCTTTTGTAGTCAAACGGGGGTTTGATTTGCCTTTCTGGCAATCGTACGAGCAGTTCTCTCAGAAAGTTTTCTTGGTCTTCCAGACCTCAACTTGACCTCCACCATTCCTGTTAACTGCCGTTTCATAATTACATTACAAACTGAGGAAACGGCTACCTGAAAATGCTTTGCTATCTTATAGCCTTCTCCTGCTTTGTGGGCATCATTTATTTTAATTTTCAGAGTCCTAGGCAGCTGCTTAGAGGAGCCCATAGCTGCTGATTGTTGGGACAAGGTTTGAGGAGTCAGGGTATTTATAAAGCTTTGAAATTTGCATCACCTGGCCTTTCCTAACGATGACTATGAACAAGCCATAGCCCTAACAAGCTAATTAAGGTCTGAGACCTTGGCAAAAGTTATTTGAGAGCTCAAATCTCTTGGGGTGCCCAAACTTTTGCATGGTGCTCCTTTCCTTTTTTTCACTCTAAAGTTGTACAAAACAAAAATAATACACCAATCTTGCTTAAAATGTTGAAAACAATGTTTCATCTTTAACTTTGTGACTTTTGGAGTTCAGTTCATCTTCTACTCACTTAACTATTCATAGTAACAGAAATTTTGACCAGGGTGCCCAAACTTTTGCATGCACTGTATCGTAATGGTATTCACTCTGTAGTCATGGAAGCATCATTTTAAATCTAGAAACATTAAACCTATTGCTCATTCACAGCAAAGTACTCCAGTTTATACAAGAACCTTTAATAACCTTGCTTAATATGGGAAAGTAAACTGACTTTGAATGAAGCCTGAACTGTAACATTTACATAAATGATTATTTATACAATATCATGGAAAGCACATTCAGCTTAAACTTTCTTTCAGAAGCCAATATATTTGCATGAACTTAACTCTGTTGTATCACTTGTGCTTCCTTGGTCAATGTGCTCCACTTCTAACATAAACATACAGCTAGCAAATAAGTAATTATTCTTAAATGGTCTAAGCTGGTGTCTCTGTGACAGTAATGGTGTGTTGGAAGTACTCGGCAGATCAGGTAGCATCTGTAGAGAGGAAAACTGAAATAATATATATGGCTGACTTTATTAGAACAGGCTAGATATACAGACAAGGCTGGTTTTCTGAAATTGTTGAATTCATTGGTAAATGCTGATGGATGAAGTGTGCCTTGGCAGAACTTAGGAGCTTACATTGGAACAGTGGGAAGCCATCTATGAGAGGTTGTAGTTGGGATGGAGAATTAAAAGGATAATGTGACTGGAAGCACAGGGACTGAATGAACTAATCTTGCAAAGTGGTCACTCAGTCTGTGTTTGGTTTGACCCCTGTATAGGAGATCACATCATCAGCACCACTTGTTTTACACAGGTTGAAAAAATACAAGTAATTTGCTGTTGCAGCTAGTAGACTTGCTTGGGTACCAGCAAGCTGGGAATGAACAAAACAAAAAGTCTGGTGTTACATCTGATGTGGTTGCATGGGAAAGTACCTTGAGAAAGGGAGTAGTTGGTGAAGATGGAAGAGCCAAGCAGCGAATTGCATAAGTGATATAGGGAGATAGCTGTGAAAGGGGGTGGATTGGGTGTTAGTTACTTATGTATCCTCTGAAATGGAGATGAAGAAGTCAGTGGAAAGGGAAGAGTCAAATGCAGGTCAGAGGAAAGTGTAAGATGGAAATTGGCAATAAAATTAATGACATTTCAACTGATTATTAAGATCCCCATCATACACCCCTCTAGCCAATGATACTGGAGGAAAGTAATGGCTAACACTATGGTAAATTAGTGCATTCGCAATGCAGATGCCAGTGCATCTGACCTTCAGCTCCACCAGAGAACATTAGCATCAACTTCAGGAAAAAGCTCAGTTACACTGAGCTGAAGTACTAGATTTTAGCATGATGCCAGCCAAATCTTATGGAAAAAGTTAAAAGACTTTAAAATATAGTTTCAGTAAAATATAAACATTTTTGTTATTTTTAATTGTCAAATCTTTAATTTTTAAAATTTGGTTTCAGCTGTTTTTTAAATGTCTCTTATTAGGCATTTACGAACAACTTAAAAGGTCATGCTAGCAAAAGTTACTGAATGACCAACAGTGCAGTCCTGGGCAGGTTCCCAGTAACTACTTGGGTGTATAAGATAATGAGAGGCATTAATCATGTGGGATAGTCAGAGGCTTTTTCCCAGTGCTGAAATGGCTAGCACGAGAGGGCATAGTTTTAAGGTGTTTGAAAGTACGGTAGGTACAGAGGAGATATCAGGGGTAAGTTTTTTTTACGCAGAGAGTGGTGAGTGCATGGAATGGGCTGCCGGCGGTGGTGGTGGAGGCGGTAACGATAGCATGTTTTAAGAGACTCCTAGATCGGTACATGGAGCTTAGAAAAATAGAGGGCTATGGGTAAGCCTAAGTAGTACTAAAGTAAGGACATGTTTGGCACAGCTTTGTGGGCCAAAGGGCTTGTTTTGTGCTGTAGATTTTCTATGTCTTGCTTACTGGCAGAGGGGTATTCAACTTTATTGCACCCACAGAGTCTGCAAACGGTTAGAGCAGCAAGGTAAACATAATGTAGCCTATTGTAAATAAGGAAATGACAGATGTAATGATTTGTATTTGTATTTAAATATGAGAAGGAGAACAGCATCCTGAATATTGTGAGGAAATTTACATTGAATCAGACTCGAGGGCTTTCCAAAATAAACAGAAGATAAATAACTTATTAAATGAAGACAGATACAACATCAAATGGTTTGCATATCAGTTTTAAAGGATGTAGGGAAAACAATTACATAGTTCTACTTTAAGAATAATTCCTTACAATATCCAGATTGCAGGTGTCGCTGACGTTTTTGGGGAATGGAACAGAGAAACGAGAGAGATCAACTGAACATAAAGATAGGCAAAATTGTAATCAATGTAAATAAAGCATTAAATTATTAAAGGTGATGCAAAGGATCAAAAATATCTAAAATATATTTTTATTTTGTTAATTCTGAAATTATTCATTTCTGATATAAAAAGGTTAGAACTGAGTACTTGCTCAGTGATAAAGTTGGAAGATTTGGGTGTTCAGAGAGACTAGGATAGATTTGATTTTGGTATTTGGTCTAACTACATCAACAAAGTGACTGATATACATCGTAGAGATGATTATTTACTGTATATCTATAGTACAGTGGTTCAAGTAGCTGGAATTTGTGCTAAAGCTGTAGAGAGTCCTTGTTTGATTGACCACATCAGGAGTACACTGTACTGTACAGTTCTGGAGACATACATTAGGAAGGATAAATTAAGGAATACATCAGATCATACCTGGACTCTTAAGATTAAATGAAAAGGAAAAGTTACACCAGGTATAAATGTGATCCCATTTGGATTAAAGTTTTCAAGGTGTTAAATGTAAACATAAAATCACAAGAAGGAGAAATGATGATTGAGAAGTTTTTAGTACTAAAATAAGAGGGGCTTTTCAGGAGTGAATTTCAGAGCTTGCTGATGGCAGAGATTGAAATGGGGATTGTTATTAAGCCAGTAATTAAATTTAAATCATAGAATTTTTCTCAACCAGAATTATTTGATAACTGAGGCAAAGGGCCAAGAGAACTAGACCACTGATCAACCACGATCTCACTGAAAGGCAGAGCAGACTTCAGCTAAAAAGCAGTTCCTGTGCCTGTCTTACTATGGTGTTTCTGTTTGAGTTAGAAGATAAGAAAGAATGCAAGTTACAAACATATTTCAAAAAATAATGACTAAAAATAAGATCTGAGTGTAATACATGTTAACATAAAGTTTTTTTGATTTACCTTTTTTATGCCTTTATAAAGAATTACTTTCCAATCATCATAGAAACCATTAAACATTTTTCAATTTTTTTTGTTTCTCCAATAATAGTTTGTTTCCATTTCAGCCGGTTACTCTTTTGTGCAGAATTTAATTGTGTTAATGTTAGTTGCTCCATTAATGTTTCACGTACATGCATTTTAATTTAATATATGTTGTAATAATTCTGTCCTGTGACAGTGGTCACAGGTTGTCTTGGGCCTTCACCGCAGTTTTTGATTTTTACTGCAGCCCCGCTGAAGTCTCAGATCTTCCCTTCCTCGAAGAGTATCCCTGCTCAGATGCCCTCAATACTCCCCAAGTGGTTGCTGAAGTCTTAACCATTTTGGAAGAAGAAAAACAGAAATTCAGAGAATAAAATTGACAGATTTTCATGATCTTAAGCAAGTTTTGTAAATGGTAGGTAATTAGTATTACAAATACTTGTGAGGCTTATACATTTCAGTATAAATAAGAAGTCTAATATTGCTAGTCCCATAATTGTTTTGCTTCAATAAATTTTAAATATCAGAGTAGTTGGTGAACTTTATTCAGAATAACTTGATATCAGAAATCACATTCAAGAACCACCTAAGATTGGTGCCATAGATCTGTATCTTTAGAATATCACACATTCTTGTCAGAAACATAACGTTTTCTAATGCCTATTATGCCAGAAATTACAGTGGCACCAATAGAAATATTTATAATAAAACCTATGTAAACGTTGTGCTTTTACACTTGAGGTACCTGAATCACTCAAGATTTAGTGTAAGAAAGTTTTATTCCTTACTCTTTTTAAAATTCCCAATACTGAAAACAAAGCTTTTAGGCATAGTTTTGTAGATTGTATGTGCCATATCTGCTTAGAAATTGGATTTAATCTATTTTTGGTGTTCCAAGGAGCCTTTAACTCCAACACCAAATTCATCACAGAAGCAATTGAAATGTTTTCATTTGGAGGGATTAAAAGTGATTGCTTTGGTTTATACCTTTTCAAGAAGCATTAAGACTTAACTTGAATATTTACATTAGAGCAGTACAGTAGCATAGTGCTTTACAATACCAGCAACCTGGGTTCAATTCCCATCTCTGCCTGTAAAGAGTTTGCACGTTCTCCCCATGACAACATGAGCTTCCTCCCACAGTCCAAAGACCTACTGGTTGATAGGTTAATTGGTCATTGTAAATTTTCCCATGATTAGGCTAGAGTTAAATTGGGGGACTGCGGAATGCAGCTGAAAGGGCTGGAAAGGCCTATTCCGCACTATATCTCAATAAAATAAATAAATACATTTAGCAGTAGTAGCTTGAGCATACACCTACTGTCTAATTTAGCTTACACCATAGATCTTTGCAGCAACCACAAAGACTGTATGTAGGTGGAAAAGTGGGTGCAGTAGAATTTGGTGGATAAACATTCTTTTTCTCCTAAAGACATTAAGACAAGCCAGTGATTGACCTAATTAAGCTTCATTTCATTGAAGTTTGTTAGTAAACATTTTTAGCTATATGTAATTTATTGGTGAACAACATATTAAAACAATTGTAGATTATAGTTAGTTTTTTTGTTTCAGTGAAAATGCATTTTTACTCAGTCCCATTTTCATCTGAATCAATTTTAAGACTTCTTTCTATTCATGAATCTTCAGAAATTGAAGATGTATTTTGAAGTAGTTAAAGAAAAATGTGTGAATAGAGATTAATTCAGCAAACTTGCTAATAACTATTAAAATAGTTTCATTTTCTAAGTGGCATATTCTTGGTATGAGGGAAGTGTTCATTTTCACTTCCTTCCTTTTCACTTTCTAATATTGAATAGAATGTAAAGTGCATCTTATTGAGTCCAGCATTACTTAAAAGATAACTCTAGGAACAAAAAAATGATAGGATCTGAAAATGCACTTGTACTGTGTGTGATTGCTTTTGTTTTTACATTGGTTTAGATATCCAGCATTTGCACCATTTGCTTTTTTATATTTTATATTTTTACCTGCATATTTCATATCTCTTCATGACAGAGCAGGCCATTTAGTCTATAGTCCTTGTGGTTCTCAGAGCACTCCTATCAACTAGTAGCCTATTCTCTCTCATATGTCCATTAACTTCTCTCTTCCCCCTTGATTCTCCCACTGGCCACTGATACTCGAGGTAATTTGCAGTGATCAGTTAACCTAAGAATCAGCACATCTTTGGGACATGGAAAGAAACCAGAGCACCAGAGGAAATCTATGAGATCACAAGTACAATGTGCGGATAAAGCTAAACAGTAGTGACAGTGGCAGAATTGAACCTGGGTCATTGTGATATGTCTTCTGTCAAAAATTCCTCAAAGGATCTTAGAAATCATCCCATGTAGCAGTATTTTACACCATGGTGTCTAACAGTTTAAGAATTAAGTTTGCACCATAGATAGTGACGAAGCAAATTTCTGGTCCAAAGCTCCATGCCAGAATGAAAGTGGAAACATCAGTCTTTGTCTTTGCTTTCATTTTACCTTCATTATTCCCATACCAGCCTCTCTGTTGGAGTGTATTTCCTTCAATTTTTCCTATAATTTACAATTTTCCTACAATTTTTCGAATTCCCTGCTGATGTCTTACTAGGTTTTGTTCTCAGTTATTATTTAAGGCACCTCCTAGCAATTTTACTTAATATACATTATTCTGAAGTTTTCAGTATTAAAATCTTTTTAAACTCATGCAACCCAGTTACTTCATCCTCATTGCATTCCTAATCACTCACAGAAATCTTTACCAACTATAGCTGGCTCATTCATATTGGATCTACCTAGTATGTGGTATAGACAATATAACAGGTGCAGCATTTTACTTTTAGTGTTTGTTCAAAAAAGGTTTCTTTCAATTCATATGTAAGATTTATGGAAAAATATGTCAGTTTTAAGATTTCTGTCAATACTAAGATAACGTGAATCATTAGTGTTGGTGATTCAAAATCATTTTCCCAAAGCAGGTATGTCGCTGGTTAGTTGGGAACAAGTTAGCTTCAGTAATCTAATCTACTGCTCCAGGTGCAGACACTAATGACCCTTTGATGTTCCAGCATCACAGTGTATGTTGCCTGCATTTATTGAGATTACTTCCTCGTGATTAACATGACTATCAAACAAATTAAATCTGTATTTTTATTTTTGAAAAAAATAGAAGCCTGAGGGAAGTGACGTGAGTAAACACAGCTGCTTCTGCCCAAAATAAATGACCCTTATGGCAAAGTTACAATTCAAAGCTAGACCCTTAAAGAAGGGTTGAAAAAGAGGTTTAGGAAAAGTATTCCAGAGTTTGGAACTTTGGTAATCATTAGAAGAGTAACTGAAATGCTCAAAAGAACAGGACTGAAGATGTCTAGATGTAGAACTTAGAACATAAACTTCATCTTCCTACACTGTTCCAATATCCCTTGATTCCTGTCTGAGAGCTGATGATTAGATTTGGGAAGGAGGAGAGTATGGCAGCGTTGAAAACAAAAGCTCAGAAAATATAAATCAATGATATAACTAAAATACAGTCGGCCCTCCTTATCCGCGAATTCCGCATGCGCGGATTCAACCAACCGCAGATCGGGAAAACCCAGAAGTTCTCTCTCCTGCACTCATTGTTTGAGCATGTACAGACTATTTTTACTTGTCATTATTCCCTAAACAATACAGTATAACAACTATTTACATAGCATTTACATTGTATCAGGTATTATAAGTAATCTAGAAATGACTTAACCCGGGGACTGCCTGTACTTTTATGAATGAGTTCCACTCCTGAGTCCGTCTTTAAGTGGGATTTGAAGTCGGAACAGGTACATCCGGTATTATTTAGCGTCAGTTAGTCAAACGTTTTTCTTAGTATATAGTCCATATTTTACCTTTCTATGCATATAAAACACTTAAGAAACATACGTATTTCAATAATTCATTCACTGCGTTGCTTAGTAATAATTGTAGCTTTCATCGGGGCAGGGCCTTTCACATGCTCCATTAAAATTGTTCCGATCGTTGACCGACTTTAGCCTAACAGTTTTCCAGTGACCGATGGCATTTCACTTCTTTCCGATCGCTTTATTACTTCCACCTTATTTTCAATCATGATCGTGATTATTTTCGTGAACAGAAACACTGCAGATTCAGAGCTGCACCACCGGGGTCCTAATGTCCACTGCATTGAGACAGGTTAAATGAGGGACTTGAGCATCCGTGTTTTTTGGTATCCGTGGGGGGGGGGGGGGGTCTCGGAACCAATACCCCGCGGATAAAGAGGGCCGACTGTAAATTAATATATAACTCAGCTAGAAACCACTGGAAGTCAACAAACCGTTGTTAAGCCAGAGTGACTTCTGTTCATTGAGCCATAAAAATTGATGAATGGCGAGAAGAAAGGTGGTAATGATGGACTAGATCAAGCATTGTTTAGTATAACAAGTATGATATAATATGGAAGACCAATCAAGAGTTCTTTAGGTTAGTGAAGTCTAGAACAAACATGTGAATAAGGGTAACAGCAGATTAATTGAGGTATTTAAAATCTCAGAAATGAAAGGAAGTGCTCTTGATGACAACATAGATATACAGATGTGGTCACAGTTAATGTGGAGTCAAAAATAATGCCAATTATTTATTGTTTGGTACAGGTAATGCAGGTATCAATAGCAGAGTGGCTTCAGGAACAGGAGGGAGGCTTGTAGCAGTGAGAGTTAACACTAGCTTTGGTCTTATGAAAATTTAGATGGATGAGTTTTCTTAAGTACCTAGTGTTGGGCTGAGCTTAAATACCTTGAATGGGGTCGATAGAGGCATTAGTAAGGTAGGTTTTCATGTGGAAACTAATGTGATCTCATATGATGAAATTGAAGGTGATCATTAACATGAGAGATAAAAGAGTTCCAGGATAGGTCCTGGGCAGACATGAAACTATGGAAGCTTTTTAGTTTTTCTGTCCTTGCTTAATTTTATATATTCACTGCTGAGTACCATATAATGCATTTTCTTTTTTTTAAACATATCTGCAGTATTGAACATGCTTAGATCAATTCATTCACTTAAAGAGAAAATACATGGTATTCCTAAAAAGGCACCAGAAATATTTATGTAGGAACATGAGAGTAACCATTACTGGTGATGTGCTATTAATAGCTAAGAATTAGAATTAAAATGTTGTTTTGTATTGTGGATGTAAATTTTGCAGATTTAAATTGTAAATACAGCTATAAACACTACTAAAAATCTTACAAACGGTAAGATTCAGATAATTTAACATTTGTTCACTTGTAAAATGAACTTGTCAAGTCATTGTAGTTGGCTGTGGGATAATTTAATGAGCATGTGACTTCAGCTGTTTGAGATTTCCTCAACGAACATGCTGCAGTATCTCAGAAAGATGAAAATGGATAATGCTTAGTTTCACTTGAGTGGCTGCTTTATTGATTGTAACAGTAGAGTCCACACTGTCATGCTGCTGGGTTGAACTGTAAAAGCAGTGTTTCATTGTAAATCGTTAGCTTACCAGAAGCAAAGATTTTTTATGTTTTCAGATTATTAACAAATTGCTATGAGCTACTAGTAATTTACTCAATACAGAATTTTGTTTTGCTTCAAAAGAGAATCAAAAACAGTATGTTATGGTGACAGTTGCATTGATTTTTCTATTTTAAATTGTTGGCAATGAACTGGACAGCTCTGTTCAGTGCAATGGCCCCTGTCTTAGCAGCATCTTGGGAATAGCGTATGGGGCCTGCACTGTAATGCTGTAAATGCCGAGTCCACCCTTTTCATGCCTGTTCTTTCTGATCTAAAACATTTACCTGTTCTATGCAATGCAGGCATCTAGAAAATCTATAACAAAAGAAAATCTTATTAGAGACGAGGGTATTCACCCATTTGGACTGTGGAGGTGTCAAATGAGGAAGTTAAAGCTGCATTTGCATACTGCAGAAGATGAAATGCTTTCCTTGCAATTTCTCTCAAGTGTTTAAGACTTCTACCTCTGGTACTAATTCACTGATGTCAACATCATCCTTTGATCAAGGTACGGAATATAACCAAAGGATTCCAAACTGTATTCTAGGATTTTAAATATTCAGAATTTTCTGTTAAGATTTTTTGTTGCTGACCTTCATTCCCATGGGTTCTGCAGTAAACTGTTTTTCTGCATTCATGTTTTAAAGTAGTTGCACCTTAAAGGGAAATTTTGCAGAAAATCTCATTCATATGAATTTTTAAAACCAACCTCCTAATAGATTCTCCTTTCTATGTTCAAAATCTTTAAGGATTTCAGTTGCATGGTTGCTTTTTTTAAGCATGAAATAGTAGAATGCCAAAAAGGTGTTGTCATTTGTAAATCTTCTTTTAATCTTGCACCAATTTCTTTACTAATGCATGAAATTTTCTTTTGTAATACTGGTATATACTATACACAAATTAACTAGTTTTTTAGCATGACAAAATATTTATACTTATTCTTCTATGTGCAGTGACTCAATTAATTGTCTTGCAAGTTTGGTGGTTTATTCCACTTGCTGAAAGCTACAGTTTTTCACCTTGTTTCCATCAATTGTCACTATAATACCCTTTCCAGGAATGCATATTATGAGTAGGTAACAATATCATTTGGAGATTAGAAATGCAGCAGCAATATATCTGTGAAGAAAATAGTGTGGTCACACCTTTGCAATGCCAATTATACTGTTTAGGGTTTGAAATGTATTATTGCCATATTGAAAATGTGTACAAGTGACTTCCATTTGTTTGTTGAAAGTTTGTTAAAAGTGTCCAAAGGAGTTGAAAAGACATCTAGAAAAATATTTTTAAAATAGCGGGTCTCTCTACAGAGTGTCTTAATGCTCCTTAATATGTTTCTTAAAATTACATCAAAGTCACGGTGTTGAAGTACACAGATTCTACTTGACTGCAAAGTTCTGAACAAGTTTATTAAACATTGTTAACTTTCACATTTATAGGGATGCTCGGTGCTGAAGAAAGCTGAATATTTTGGCAAAAGCAGCAATAGTAAAATGCAGCTGAGCAAGTCATTGAGTGCATTGAGTATAGGACATGGATTATTCACAGAATTCTACCACACCTAAGCTAGTTTTGCTCCTCGGGAGAGCTGAAGGCTGCACATGGATGTTTCATGCCAATGGGTTAATGTATCTGGGATTTATCACTTATTGAATGTCATCTTGCATTGCAGTTTTATTAAAAATTCAAATGTCTGAAATACTATCCATTGATGCTGCCTAACCAGCTGATCAGTTCTGGCAATATCCATTATCCAGTGTTCACCAGGATTTAACTTTTGTGTCAGCATGCATAAGATTTGCTTTTAGCAGTCGGTTACTCATAATATTATTAAAACTTACTTAACTTTCAGTTAAGTACCTATGTTACACTTTAAAACAACCAGGAGTAGTTTTTTAAGAAAAAACAGGAATCTATATGGTGATGGTGGCACCATTGAATGTCAGGGTATGTGGTTAGAGTCTCACTTATCTGAGATGGTTATTTGGGACTTTTGTTGTGAGACTATTATTTGCCATTTAACAACTAATAGTTCGGCACTGTCTGTATCTTGAATCTTACATGGCAGCTTTGTTTGCTAAAAGTTGTGAATAAAATTAACAAAATCTCCACTTCTGACCTTGTAAGAGTTAAGTTTATTAATGTAGGGTGACACACAAAATGCTGGAGGAACTCAGTAGGTCAAGTTCGAGGTATGGAGAGAAGTAAATAGTTGCCAATTTGTGAGGAGACCCTTCATCAAGACTTGTGCCTTATTGATCAGGTTTGGAAGGAGGCCACTGCATAGCACATTGCACTGAGGAGCTTATGCAGTGATACTTTGGAGCTGGAATAATTTATAGAAACATAGAAAACCTACAGCACAATACATGCCCTACGGCCCATAAAGTTGTGCCGAACATGCCCCTACCTTAGAAATTATTAGGCTTACCCATAGCCCTCTATTTTTCTAAGCTCCATGTACCATCTCCAATAGCCACAAATGTGATATTTTTGTGCAAGGTATTACTTCAAAATATTGGAGTGTTCTCCCTTTGTCGCCTGTTTGTTTCAGTTTTACCTAGACAATTTGATGCCACACTTGTTCAAGGGCAGCCTTTCTCACCTCATTTTTGGAACTCAGTTCTTTGGTGCATAGTTGGTCCAAGATTGTTATCATTTGGAGCAAGGCTGCCCTAATCGTGGTAACATTGTGTAGGTTACTGGTGAATAAGTATTACTCTGTAGCACTCTCAACGTCAATTTCATCACTTTTATTGTTGAGTGTGGATTGATGAGTAACAATTAGGCAGATAGGATTTGTCCTGCTTTTTTTTTATGAATGGGACTTACCTAGGCTATTTTCAGTGTTGGGTAGATTTCATTATTGTAGTTATTAGAACACCTGACTTGAGATGCAGCTAGTTTTAAACCAAGTTTTTAATATTACAGCCAGGGTGTTCCCTGATGTCAGCTTTAGCTGTATCCAGTACTTTCAGCTGTTTCTTGATATCATATGGAGTGAATAAAGCCTGCTGTATGATGGTGGAGATCTTTGGAGGAAGCAGAAATAGAAAAAGGATTTAAGCAGAGATGGTTCACCTATTTGACATTTCTGGCTGAAACAGAAGCTTCAGCTTTTACTCTGCGCTCACACATTGGGACCCTCCATTGTTGACTCCTTCTCTTGTGGTACTGCAGAGCTTCAATCTGATCCGTTAGATGTGAGTTTGCTCAGATCCCTCTGTCGCATGCGGTTTGGCACATATGTAGCCTGTACTGCAGCTTCAGTAGGGTGACAGCTCATCTGTTTTAGGTTTGTTTGGTGTAGCTCCTGATGCGCCTTTCCACACTCGTTAGGTTTAACGTTAGAGAGGAGAGATTTAATAGGGACATGAAGGACAACTTTTTCATCTAAAGGGTGGCCTGTATGTGGTCTCCAGAGGAAATGGTTGGGGTGGGTCTGTTAATAACAGTTAAGAGACACTTGAACATGTACATAACTAGGAAAGATATAGAAGGATATGGGCCAAATGTAGGCACATGGGACTAGTTTAGATGAGCATCTTGGTTGGCATGCACCAAAGCACCAAAGGGCTGAAGGGTCTGTGTCCATGCTGTATGACTGATCAAATCGTCCCTGTTTCCTGATGGAGAAATCCAGAGTCTCTTCACAATTGCTAATTACTCTAGGCTTCAGGGCAGTCCAAATGCTACAGTTTCTACTGGTTTGGAGTCAGCAAATTACATGTGAGGTGAAAGCTAAGAAAAGCTTGCTTAAGAGTCATAGAAAAATGCAGCGCAGAAACCGGCCCTTCAACCCATCTAGTCCATGCTGGAGCCATTTAAACGGTCTACTGCCATCAGCCTGCACTGGGACCAGAGCCCTCCATACCCCTACCATCCATGTACCTATCAAACCTGTTCTTAAACGTTGAAATCTGGCTCACGTGTACCACTTGCACTAGTAGCTGGTTTCACACTCTCACTTCTCTCAGACTGAAGAAGTTTCCCTTCATGTTCCCCTTAAACTTGGTACCTTTCATCCTTAACCAATGACCTCTAGTAATAATTTTAAATTCAAAGTATAGTCATTGCAGCCTAGGGTGCAATGCAATTATTTCAGCATTTAATTCAGTCCCTAAACAAATTTAATCATTCTCAGAATTGAAAAAAACATGTCACTTTTAGGGTGTGTGGTTAAGTTTACTGTGGATGGAGAGATGGGGTAACATTGCTGCTGATGTTAATGGGGTGTTGTGGTCCAAAAAAATCAAGATTTTATTACTTTACTCTAAACTCCCAGAATGTAGTACCAACTGCAATTTATTATAAGATGACTATTTGATTTTTTCAAAGATATTTTCAATATTTTGAGATCATTTATGGTTAAGATTGCTAGAAATAAAATATATTTTTGGTCTGAACCTAGACAATTATGTCAGTGTTGTTTTACGTTATTTGTAATTCCTTTGGAAGGCTTCACATATTGATAAATGAATGGCCAGTAGTTCATCTGAGTCCAGAAATAATTCAACACATAAAGCTGATTTCAAGATTTTGCACAAAGCTATTTCTCTCTCTCTCTGTTTTGCTTTAACTGCATAAATAGGAATTTATTTGGAACTGTGTTTCCAGGACTGTATTAGAAAATTTACAGTAGAGAGGCAAACTGTGCTGAGCGCTGCTGGCAGCTGGTCACTTGTAAATTCTAACAGATGGGAACTGAGAAGAATTGTTCATTTGGGATGCACCTATATTATTTTGCATAAGACAGAAGGACCATTTTTCTTGTGCATCCTTTTATATTGGTTTATATTTCTATTTATTGACTGTTCATTTTTAACTAACTCTGATGGTTTGGTCCAGAAGTAAAGTCAGATCATTAGATTTTATAGTAAAGGTGAATATAGTAGTCAATCTGAACAAAATAAGATCAGTTATCTTGATATTTTCGATCAGCTTGATGGATAAATATGTTTTTCAAAGCTGAAATGTCTCTGCTGGAGCATCATTACTTTTATTGGAATCTATTCATTTGATATGTTAGTGATCAAAATCACAAGAATAAACTTACAGACTGAAGAAGATATTTTCAGTGCTAATTATTTTTTATTTTCTGCCTTTACAGCGGATATAATTTCAACTGTTGAATTTAACTACTCTGGAGACCTACTAGCAACTGGGGATAAAGGTGGCAGAGTTGTTATATTTCAACGGGAGCAAGAGGTAGGTAATGAATTTGAATACAGCGGCATACAAAATTTAATCTTCCTCCACTATTGCTAAGTATTTATCTCAATAATTCCATGCATACAAGAACAAGACATGGCAGAAAAAATGGTAATGCTATCATTAGACATTTCTATTGTGCAGTAGAAATGCTCTTGCTAGACTAGTTTAATGTTTTTCTTAACTAAGTTAGTGTACCATCCAAGCCCTGACTTAACCACATTTGAAAACTGAATATCTGTTCGTTCATCTTTGCGGTTACTTTGAGTAATATATTTGACTGTTCCTGTGCCTGTTTTGATTACCTTATAAATTTGCATGTTTAACCCTTTTCTGTTAATTTTCTTAACAGTAACCCTTTTCATGTAGGTTGCTTTATATCTCATTGACCTGTATTTTATTGATCCTGACTTTAAATAAATCTTCCTGGAAAGATCTCACAATTTGAGTGACAATCCCTTGCATTCAGCAAAAATGATATCAGCAAGCTGAGGGCAGTTGTGTGGAAGAATTCTCAGTCAGAAAAACAGAGAGTAAAAGTTAGAATTTATAACAAATATTATAATCATTTTACTGAATGCAAAATAAAGGTCTGAGGTAAAGGTCAAAGGTGAATATAAAATTGAAAAATAGCTAATATCACTGCAGTATAATTCTTAAAATATTCTTAATGTTTTATGTTAAATGTTTCATATCTTCGAGATTTTGTCTGTTTACTAATTTTTGACAAATACATTAAGTTTGCAAAACAATGCACTAGGTAGAAGGGAAATTCTGCATTTCTCATTTGATTCCATATGTGAGCTTTCAGGAGCTGTTTCAGTTATCATAACAAAAGTGAATGTTGATAGTTTTGCCACCATTACATCTAGTCAGGTAGTTTTGCTGGTATAAATTCTATTTAAAATTGCATTAAAGGATCTTGAGGCTGGTAAGATATTTCTGTGATTAAAGCCTAAATGGGAATTAGGAATACAGTGGATTTCAGTAAAATGCGACACATCGGGACCAGTACATTTTGGCCCAATTAAGTGACTGCCCCGATTAGCTGAAATTTCATGGAAACCATTAAACAGGTATAAAAAAGACAAACAACCATTTAACTGAGTTCCAATTTATGTATTTAAATGAAATACAGGGCACATTAGACACTGCCAATATTACTGGTGGTTGTCTGTTGTATCTGACGATGACAGGAGAGCTGTGCAGGAGAATTTTTAAAGTGGAAAAACTGTTGCACTGGAGCAGTTCCACTCTCCCGACCTCAGGTCCAGGTCCTTTGGAGTGAGTAGATGTCACAACTGGGGTCTTCCCTGTTTCCATTGGATGACCATGACTACTTGTATGCCTCATCATGCCCTGTGCTCTCCACTTAATGCTGCAGAACTGCCATCCTGACCGTTGGATCTCACTGTAGATTTCATTGGCCCAATCCACCAGAGGTGACTTTGCATGCTAGGACAGGCGTGTCCCTAACTCACCAGGATATGAGACCTGCTGGCTACCCTCACCTGGTTTAGCCAGCCTGTCAAAGCAGTGCATTGGGGTGTGGCCACTGTCACGTGCAAACAGCTACTTAAGTCACAGGTGAGAGCTAAGTGTCTAATGGGGAACAAAAGTAACATTCAAGATTATTGTTGACACCTTCAATTTCAAAGTTCCTAACTTGTTGCAGTAATAAAATCACTTAACTTTCACGGTTGTTTTTCCTGGTTGATTCTAATATTTCCAAGTCTGAATGCTTGAAACTGTGATGAACAAAACAGTACTGAATTGTCTTGCTGTTTATTTCTCGCCAACTATCAGTGACAAAAATCACTTTTTTTTTAACACACACACACACAACTGACACTATTTAAAAACGGTCACTCTGAACATAGCAGAGCCATAGTAGCATAGTGGTTAGGGCGTTCTGGAGTTTGGTATTCAATTCCAGTGCTGTTCTGTGAGGAGTCTAAACGTTCTTCCTGGGGAATGTGTGGGTTTTCCCTGGGAGCTCCAGTTTTCTTCCTCAGTCCAAAGACGTACAGGGTGGGTTAATTGGTCATTGTAAATTGTTCCTTGATTAGGGCAGGATTAATCAGGGTTGTGGGGTTGCTAGGGTGGTGTGGTTTGAAGGGCCAGAAGGACCTGCTCTGTAGGACAGGGTTTCTCAACCGGGGTTCCGTGGAACTCTAGTATTTTGTGAAAGGTTGCGAGAGGTTCCGTGAGAGAATGTGATTTTAAAAACACATTGTTTTTTGAACTTCGTTTGATGCTAGCACTCGCAGTGGTGGGCATTGGCTGAGCAGCCCCGTTAGCAATCTCGTTAGAGGTTTCTCAGAGCAGTATGGCAGTACGCAGTAGGGTCGTGTTTATTTGCTTGAGTCCATTCTCAGTTTTTGCTGTGAGATGGGGAGGCCGTTGATGATTGGTGAGTGCTGAATTGCACGGAAGGGAGGATAGTAGGCTGATGATGAGCACTATTATACGGAGGGAAGGACGGTAAGCTGATGGTGAATATTGTATTGCACAGAGGGGAGAACAATAGGCTGATGAGAGTTGTATTACATGGAGGGAAGGACAGTAAGCTGATGGTGAACACTGTATTGCATGGAGGGGAGAACAGTAGGCTGATGATTAGATTAGATTGTGAGGACACTCAATCCTCGTTTATTGTCATTTAGTAATGCATGCATTAAGAAATGATACAATGTTCCTCTAGTATGATATCACAAAAACACAAGACAGACTAAGACTAACTTACAAAAACCATATAATTATAACATATAGTTACAACAGTGCAAATCAATGCCGTAATTTGATAAGGGCAGACCATGGACATGGTAATGAAAAGTCTCAAAGTCCTCGATAGCCCATCATCTCACGTAGACGGTAGAAGGAAGAAGAACTCTTCCTGCCATGAACTTCCAGCACCGCAAAGCTTCCCGATGCAGCCTCCGGAAGCATCCGACCACAGCCAACTCTTGAGTCCGTCCGAAAAAAGTCGCGCCTCCGACCAACCCTCCGACACCAAGCACCGAGCACCATCTCTGCCGAGCGCTTCGACCCCGGCCGCCAAGCAACAGGCAAAGCCGAGGATTTGGGGCCTTCCTGTCCCGAGATTTTCCTATCACACAGTAGCAGCAGCAGCAAAACAGGCATGTCAGAAGTTTCACCAGATGTTCCTCTGTGCTTCTCACATCCGTCCGCATCACATCAGGATTGTGCACGGCCCCTACTTACAGATCTAGTTACAGATAACAGATATTCATTCCTGGAGTAGCCGCGCACGCTGCCATCGCACCGCCATTTCCTCGCATGAGCGCTGTATTACATGGCAGGAAGGACGGTAGCCTGATAGTGGACACTGTTATTGCACAGAGGGGAGGATGGTAGGCTGATGAGCGTGAAGTGCGTTTTCCAAGCATTGAATGAACTCTCCCAACTTGAGTTTTGATGTTATCCTCTTCCTCCCAAATTACCTCCCCCAACTTCCCATTCCGTCACCAACTGAATTATGGGAGTGAACAAATTCTACCGATGGAGTAGAGAACTGGAGGGAAATTTTTGATTCTAAAGGCGGTCCAGTGTGGCAATTTTTGAAGAGGAGGTGTCAGACGGAAGAGAGGGATTCTAGACCTGGACCTACAGACAACTCTAATAAATTTAATGATGCAAGAGTTACAATCTTCTGTCATTTCACAGAGCTAGTGCAACAATGGATACAAAAAAGTCTATTTTGTTATACAAAACTGTAAATGTTTTATTTACATAACAAATACACAAAGTATAAACATTATTTACAAGATATTGAATAAATTCAAATTAAAGTATGATTACTATACTACTGTCTGTAAAACAGCCAATACTCTGGGAGGCCCATCCCTCCCAGAAAACACTCTGTACTGAGTGGGACTGTATGCTCCCTCTCCTTGGGCATGAATATATCCTTGGAGAGCAGCAGGCAGTCAGCCCTGGCAAAACCCTCGACTTTCTGCCGCCTAGACCTGCGAATGCAATCTTGGCCAGGCCCAGAAGCACGCCCACCAGTAGATCATCCTCGCAACCCGCTCTCTTCCGTACTGGGTGCCCAGATCTGAGGAGCACAGGACTGAAGTGCAACCAGAACCAGAGCAACAGCCCCTTCAGATGCTCAAACAGGTGCTGCAACCTCTCACACTCCATATAAGTGTGGTACACTGACTCTTCCTGGCCACAAAATAGACAGATGGACGGGGTGTCAGTGAACCTGCTTAAAAACCAGTGGCACGGTACTGCCCTCTGCAACACCTTCCACCCTGGGTCCCCATGTCCAGGGGATGGACCCTACATAAAGAGATTTCCACTGGGGACCTCCTCTGCTGCCAGATGGTAAAACAGACTCAACAGCTCTTGGTAGAAGTGAGGCAGTTCCCTCAAATCAGTGCAGCTGATGCTGCCAGCTAAAAGCCGTGTGCCCTCGTGGAAGCAGTGCCCCCGGCAGAGAGGCTGCATTGCCAGCACATGTCATTTTGGGGGTGGTCGCTATACAGGTGTCTCCATAGGATCCTGAGGAGGAGAGCTGCCAGCTGGGTATGCACATACACCAATGACTGAGCACCCTGTACAATTGGAAGACTCAGGACCGCAGCAGAGAGCCAATGCCTCCTGATGCACCAGAAGAAGTCCACCAGCCTCTTCTGGGTCCTGGAGACAAGTAGTGGGCGGGACTGAAGTTATCAGTCAGTACCATATGTTTTCAATAAAAGCTACTTATCAATGAGTTCTACATTTCGCTTTGACCGAGGGAACAAGGTCATCCTCAAAGCGTGTCTCCCACGTGGTGAACTGCCTCTCTCACTTTCCACCTCCAATGTTTGTGCCACCCTGAGCAGGGTGAATATACGGAAGGCAGCTGGTCCGGATGGAATACCTGGCCGTGTGCTCAGTCTCTGCAGAGCAGTTGGCCGGGGACTTCATGGACATTTTCAATCTGTCCCTGGCCCAGGCAGTTGTCCCCACAAGCTTCAAGATCGCCACCATCGTGCCAGTGCCGAAGCATTCCACTGCCGCGGGCCTGAATGACTTCCGCCCAGTTGCACTCACCCCCATCATTGCAAAGTGCTTTGTGAGTCTGGTTCTATCACATCTGAAATCCTGTCTGCCCACTACCCTGCACCCCCATCAATTTTCCTATCGCACCAACAGATCAACAGAGGACGCCATCTCCACGGCAATTCACTCTGCCCTGACCCACCTGGACAGCCCCAACTCTTACGTCAGAATGCTGTTCATTAACTTTAGTTCTGCCAGTTTGGTATCAGGTCATCCCTCTGCAATTGGACCTTGGACTTTCTGACTTAACAAACCCCAATCTGTTAAGTTAGACAACCTCTCCTCCTCCATTCTCATCCTGAATCTCGGCGTTCCTCAAGGCTGTGTGCTGAGCCTTCTTCTGTACTCCCTTTTCACCTATGACTGTTCCTGTACGTGGTTCTAACTCCATAGTCAAGTTCACCACGATGATTGGCCTGATCAGAGAGGATGACGAGACAGCCTACAGAGACGAAGTCCAGCACCTGGCCGCATTGTGTGCTGACAACAACCTGGCCCTTAACACCCAGAAGACCAAGGAGATCATTGTGGACTTCAGGCATGCTAGGAGCTACACTCATGTCCCCATCTACATTAACAGAGCCGTAGTAGAGCATGTATCAAGCTTCAAATTCCTTGGTGTCCACATTTCTGAGGATCTCACCTGGTCGCTGAACTCCTCCATACTGACCAAAAAGGTGCAACAGAGCCTTTATTTCCTGCGGAACATCAAGAAAGCTCACCTCTGTCCCAGGATACTGATGGACTTTTACCGCTGTACCATTGAGAGCATACTCACCAACTGCATCTCAGTGTGGTATGGCAATTGTCCTGTATTGGACTGCAAAGCACTCCAGTGGGTGGTGAAAACTGTCCAGCGGATTATCGGCACCCAATTTCCCACCATTGAGAGCATCTACCATAAACGCTGCCTGGGCAGGACAAAAAGCATTATCAAGGATGCATCTCACCCTAACCATGGACTTTTTACTCTCCTCCCATCCAGAAGGCGCTACAGGAGCTCCGCTCCCACACCAGCACGCTCAGAAAGAGCTTCTTCCCTGAGGCTGTGACCCTTCTGAACCTCACATTACAGCGCTAAGCAGTATTGCACCCATATTGTACTGTCTCAGTACTTTAATATTTGTATGCTGTAGCACTTCTTATTCGCAGTTACTTTGTAAATAACACTATTCTTTTGCACTTCTGGTTAGATGCTAATTGCATTTCATTGGCTTTGTATCTGTACTCGGCACAATGACAATAAAGTTGAATCTAATCTACATGGACCGGTGATCCAGTTTGTGCCTAGCCTGTGGCAAACATCTTACAAATGTAGCAATGCCTCCAGCAAAATTGAAAAGACACAACCACAGATCACAGCTGTATGACAAGTTAAAGTGCTGATGATTTTAAATAACTATTGGAATCTCAAAACAAATAGATTAAAGTTTTTGAAAGTAAAGTCACAGTCAGTAAAAAGTTTCAGGAACCAAATTGTTTAATAGCTTTAAGATCAGTTCATTCGAGAATGCTTTTTTAAAAAACTGCAAAAACCTGGACAAAGAGCACACCAATCTCCTGCTAAATACAGAATTCTGGTGGCTTAGCAGAGGAAGAGTTCTCAACAGGGTGTTTGGGCTGAAAGGTGAATTGCATGAGTAATTTCAAGAAAATATTAGGCCAGATTTTGCTAAGTGTTTTGAAGATGAAGATTGGTTGCAGAAATTAGCCTTAACAGACATTTTTCATCATATGAACCAGTTGAACAAGTCTCTACAAGACCTTGGAGAAAATGTTTTGACTTCAGGTGACAAGGTTCTTATAAAAGAAAACTGAATCTTTGGAAAATCATGCTACAAAAAGAAATCTTGAAATGTTTTCACTGCTGCTTGGGCTTGAGAGTGAGGAAGGATATCAGATGGCCTCAAATGTTATTGAAAGCTACCTGGAAGGAACTGCAGAACAAAATTGAACAGTACTTTTTCCATCCTTTTAACACAACTATATGACTGGGTGAGGGACTCTTTCTCTGAATCTTCTGCTCAGCTTGCGAACTTAACTTTGAGAGAAGAGGAAGAGCTTTGTGAGCTGCACTCTGATCATGCACTGAAGATGAGACTTACCAGCCTGCTCCGGACAAGTTCCAGATTTCTGTGAAAGAACAATATCCTGCCATTCATAGGAAAGCAATGAACATTTTGCTACAGTTTTCAACTTCTTACATGTATGGACAAGCTTTTTCTTGTTAAACAAGCATGAAAAGCAAGGATAGAAATTGTCTCATTTCAGTTGAAGGTGAAATACGTGAGTTTTTATCTCAAGTTTGACCCAGAATTGAGAACTTTATTATGTTTGCCTTATGAATTTTTAAAATTTATGAAGGAGAAAGGAAGTGTAATTTCAAGAAAGGTAAGTTAAGCTTAACTATCTATTTCGTTTCAAGAAAGGTTGGCTAAAAATTCATTCTCTACTCAAAAGAGCAATTATTTTTGGATTATTATATCTACATCTTACTAATCACACTAACGTACCGTGAGTTCTAGATATAATAATTTTTATGCAGTTGTTCCCTGAGACCTGAAAATTATTTCAAGGGTTGCTCCAGGGCAATAAGGTTGAGAAAGGCTGCTGTAGGGTATCACTAAATAAATAAAATTAATGGTATTGTGTCTAAATGCCACATGATGTGCACATGACTAACTCTAATTAAAGAGAATGTTCAATAATCTCTTGTCCAATTATGTGGCATATTACCCCAAGTAAATGCAGGGAATTCCGGCTATTTGCTCATTAAGAGTTGTCCCAAATAAATGGTTGCCCCGTTAACCGATGACCCAATTAACTGCAATCCACTGTATTGTAATATCAAGGGTGACGTCAGGCCAATGATGTTAGGTAATGAATCCTAAAAAAAAGAAAGGTAACAATCTTGAAGCAGAGGTGAAGGAGTGAAAGGCAAGAGGTTTAGATTTGTTGAGGGCTTAATGCCAATGAAATGCCACTTTCTTGCAATTTTCAGTTTATTGAAATGGAAATTCTAAATTGCAAAACTAATGTTGGACTGCATGGTTGTGTCTTGCGTGAGTGTTTGTGAATATTATTTGTCTTTGTTTTAGCTTAAGGTTTAAAATACAGTACTATGAAAAAGTCTTAGGCATCCTAGATTTTTTAAAATATGGTTTCAGGTGGTATTTCCTCCACAGAGCTCTGATCTCAACATCATCAAAGCTATGTAGAAGCAACCAAGACAGCTAAAATTTGCAGAAGAACTGTGGCAAGTTCTCCAAGATGCTTGGAACAACCAACCAGCAGTTTTAAAGGCAAAGGGTGTCACACCAAATATTGATTTTTTTTTAAACTGTTTACTACTCTTTACAGTAAGCTTTTGATATTTAGAAACTCTTCATTACAGTATTTTGAAAGCATCTTTGCTTTACAGATTTTTTTACATGTGCCTAAGACTTTTACACAGTACTGTATTCTTTATTTTATTGAATGTAAATTGTGTATGACAAATTGAAGACATATTAAACCCAAGACACTATATGATCCTGCTGTGCAATTTCAATTTCATGTTAGATCTAAAAAGTTGCAAATGAAGCACAAAAGGAGGGAAGAATGTATGGGAGGAGATCAAAGGATAATGGAGAGATTTCTGCCATTACTATGTTGCTTATCAAGATGTATTAAGGATGTCAATACAAGTTAATATATTAATATTCAATATAACCTCCTGTTTGTTTTGCAGAGTAAAAGCAGACCTCACCATAGAGGCGAATACAATGTTTACAGTACATTTCAGAGTCATGAACCAGAGTTTGATTATCTGAAAAGTCTAGAAATTGAGGAAAAAATTAATAAAATCAGGTGGTTACCCCAACAGAATGCTGCTCATTTCTTGCTATCTACAAATGGTGAGATTTAGATTCTCATTATCTATTTGTAACTATCTTTCTATTGAAATCAAAAAGTGTGTTATAAATAAATTCAAAAGATTTGATTCTTGGTTTTGATATTCTAGATGTTGTGAATGGTTTCTTTGATAGTTACTTGCTGAATGAATTCAGTCAAACTTAAGAGTGACACCAGTGGCAGTATATTTAAAATGCCTATTTGGTATTGAACAAAACCCAGAGCCTGTTGTGTGTAGGAAACTTCAGCTGTTATACCAAGTATTACAGAGATGTTATTATTGAATCTTAGGGTGCCATGGGTTGAAATAGGTGAAGCTGGGCAGAATATTTTGCTGTTCATTGTAATCCAGTGATCTTGCCAAGAAAAATGTGTGTTTGAATTGCAGGTGACAATGTGAGCAAGACTAGCTAGTATGCTAGTAACTCGCCACCAGTCACTGCCTATGCCCATTTGAAGAGGTTATTTGGACAATGCTGCTGGGTTGTTAACGTCTCTGGATTCTGTGTTCTAAAATTTCAGTTGCATATATTTTATGCTATTGAAGATCACTTTTTTTTCCCCTCGGAGTGAACTGTGTTAAACCTTTTTAGGTCATTTTGCACTACTCCATAAATTCATCTGGGCACTTAAGTTTTTGAATCCTAACACAACTCTATATCAGGTACACAGGTGATGTTACTCTCCCACTGAAATATTCCTCTTAGAGCTATGCAGAGAACTGGGACTTCATTATCCTAGGAATGCCTATTGTTGAACATCCCTAAGAAGACCTTGTCTTCCTAGTGATTTAAGGGTGCCAGGTTAACCTTTAAATCCTCAAGTTTTCTTTCCATTACTGCAGTAATATATTTATATCTCTCACTTTCTTCATTCTCTCTCCACAGATCAGCTGCTTCCAAGTTCATTTCTCATATAGGCCCTTTCATCACTCTGCTGGTATTCAAATTTGATTTTTCCTTCCCTCCCCAATCCCTCCCAATTTTTAATTTTGAAAAATATGCAGTCGGCTCACAACCTTATAGCAGTTTGGAGGCTGTGAATGCTGGCAGTCATTATTGAAACTGGCCATTAATGCAGCTCTTGGCCTCATGCAACCTTTACCAAACTTTTCAGGCCATTTGGCCCATTGAGTCTGCTCCACCGTTTCATCATGGCTGATCCATTTTTCCTCTCAGCCCCAATCTCCTGCCTTTTCCCTTCATGCCCTGACCAATCAAGAATCTATCAACTTCTGCCTTAAATATACATAAGACTTGGCCTCCACAGCTGCCTGTGGCAAACAATTCCACAAATTTGCCACACTCTGGCTAAAGAAATTCCTCCTCATCTTCACTCTAAGATGATGCCCCTCTCTTCTGAGGCTATGTCCCTTAGTCTTCAACTCTCCCATCACAGCAAACATCTTCTCCACATCCACTCTACCAAGGCCTTTCACCCTTCGATGGGTTTCAGTTAGATCACTCCTCATTCTTCTGAAATCTAGTGCCCAGAGGCATCAAACGCTCTCTGTATGACAAGCGATTCAATCCTGGAATCATTTTTATGAACCTCCTTTGAACCTCTCCAGTTTCAGCACATCTTTTCTAAGATAAGGGGCCCAAAACTGCTCACAGTACCTCAAGTGAGGCTTCACAGTGCTTTATCAAGTCTCCACATTACATCCTTGTGTTTATGTTCTAGTCCTCTTGAATTGAATGCTAGCAATGCATTTGCCTTCCTCACCACAGATTCAATCTGCAAATTAACTTTTAGGGAATCCAGCACAAGGACTCCCAAATCCCTTTGCACCTCAAATTTTTGTATTTTCTCTCCATTTAGAAAATAGTAAACCCTAAAATTGAGGGGCATCCTTTTAGAACAGAGGTAAGGAGAAATTCTTTCAGCCAGACAGTAGTCAATCTGTGGAATGCTCTGCTACAGGCAGTTGTGGAGGCCAAGTCCATGGGTGTATTTAAAGCAAAAATGGAAGTATCCTGATTATAGACAATAGGTGCAGAAGTAGACCATTCGGCCCTTCGAGCCTGCACCGCCATTTTGAGATCATGGCTGATCATCTACTATCTATACCCAGTTCCTGCCTTGTCCCCATATCCCTTGATTCCCCTATCCATAAGATACCTATCTAGCTCCTTCTTGAAAGCATCCAGAAAATTGGCCTCCACTACCTTCCGAGGCAGTGCATTCCAGACCCCCACAACTCTCTGGGAGAAGAAGTTTTTCCTTAACTCTGTCCTAAATGACCTACCCCTTATTCTCAAACCATGCCCTCTGGTACTGGACTCTCCCAGCATCTGGAACATATTTCCTGCCTCTATCTTGTCCAATCCCTTAATAATCTTATATGTTTCAATCAGATCCCATCTCAATCTCCTTAATTCCAGCGTGTACAAGCCCAGTCTCTCTAACCTCTCTGCGTAAGACAGTCCAGACATCCCAGGAATTAACCTCGTGAATCTACGCTGCACTTCCTCTACAGCCAGGATGTCCTTCCTTAACCCTGGAGACCAAAACTGTACACAATACTCCAGGTGTGGTCTCACCAGGGCTCTGTACAAATGCAAGAGGATTTCCTTGCTCTTGTACTCAATTCCCTTTGTAATAAAGGTCAACATTCCATTAGCCTTCTTCACTGCCTGCTGCACTTGCTCATTCACCTTCAGTGACTGATGAACAAGGACTCCTAGATCTCTTTGTATTTCTCCCTTACCTAACTCTACACCGTTCAGATAATAATCTGCCTTCCTGTTCTTACTCCCAAGTGGATAACCTCACACTTATTCACATTAAACGTCAGGGTTTGACGTGATTGGTCAGGGTATCAAAGATTATGGTGAGCAGAGAGATGTATGGAGTTGATTGGGATCTGGGATTAGCCATGATGGAATGGCAGAGCAGACTCAGTGGACTGAATGGCCTAATTCTGTTCCTATGTCTTTTGCTCTTAAGGTCTTCTTCCAAAGTGCATGACCGTACACTTTCCAACAATGTATTCTATCTGTCTCTTCTTTGCCCATACTCTTAATCTATTTGTCTTTCTGTGGCCTCTCTATTTTCAGAAAACTACCTGCCCCTCCACCTTTCTTCATATCCTCTGCAAACTTTGCAACAAAGCCATCAATTCTATCATCCAAATCATTGACGTATAACGTAAAAAGAATCAGTCCCATGCAGACCCTGTGGAGCACCACAGGTCACTGGTAGCCAACCAGAAAAGGCTCCCTTCATTCCCACTCCTTCCCTCCTGCCAATCAGCCAATGCTTTATCCATGCTAGAAGCTTTCATGTAGTACCTTGTTAAGCAGCCTCGTGTATGGCACCTTGACAAAGGCATTCTGAAAATCCAAATATACAACGTCAACCAATTCTCCTTTGTCTATCCCACTTGTTAGTTCTTCAAAGAATTCCAACAGATTTGTCAGGCAAGATTTTCCCTTGAGGAATCCATGCTGACTATGGCCTATTTTATCATGTGCCTCCCAGTACCCTGAGACCTCATAATTAATAATCGACTCAACATCTTTCAAGCCACTGATGTCAGACTAACTGGCTTATAATTTCCTTTTTTCTGCCTCTCTCCCTTCTTGAGGAGTGGTTTTGATCCCATGGACTGGCTAGCCATCTTCCTAAAGATGGTTTTCTTTTAAGGTCCCAAACATTTTTTTTCTACTTTCACTGGATGTACAAAACATTGCTTCTTCATTTCATATAAGCTTGAAACTTATAAAATGAAATAGAGCACTGTATTGTTTGTACATTCAGTTCAACTTCCTGCAGTCTAGCCACTACATTTGAATGTCTGCCTGTCATTGTGGCTTCTCTGTCAGTACAAATTCCATTGTAGCAGCCATATAACAGTTCATGCCTGAGTATCTATTCTTGCAGAATTTGAAACAGTCTAGCAACAAATGTAAGTTATGGCTATTCTTCATGCAAAGTAAATCTCCAACGAAGGTCCCGTCCTACCAGAGTCCACAAATCATATGAACCACAGCTTTATGAATACCAAACCAGTCACCGAGCTGTTGTTGCTAACTGGCCTGAATGTTTTCACTTCCTGAATAAATTGTGTTTTAGTGTTTTCTTCAACATGGTAATTCAGTTTGAGACAGTAGTGTTTGTCAAAGGGCTGCTGCAAGTTTTCTCAACTTTAAAGATTGACCAACAGGCTTAATAACTGAATTATAATTTTATGATTATAATAGCTGAATTACCTATTATAAATTATGATTTCCATTTGCAATGTGTTGGGTCAGGAGATGTGATATATTTAGCATACAGGCTTTCCTGTGTAAAGAACAAGTTCCTTTTTTTTTAACAGACATCTATAAATCGATTTTATACATGTTGGAAAATACATAGAAATAACTCAAATGTAATGAAGAGTATCAAAAGTACACAATATTGATATGACAGAACAATTACAAAAAGACATGAGAGGGGACTAGTTCTACCATCTGTAATATATGTCTGTTTGACTTTTGAACTTAATATTATGGAGCTCATTTATATGTAGAGATGTCCGTAAGTTGGCCATTTGTAACCCAAAGACGGTCTGTAACTTCATTTATCAGCATTGATCAGCATGAATCATTTAGTAGTTCGTATGTAGTTACCACTTCATCTGACTTCATGGAAGAATTCTGCTGACTTTTCTTTTAGAATTGGGTGTTTGGTTTCAAGGCAACAAATCAGTTTGGAAGCTTTTATAACATTATTGCTCACAATGACACCTCATACAGCATACTGAGGTTAAGGGCATTCCACTTCCCTGTTTTTTTCTTTGATTAGTCCATCACGTCTCATCTCTGTTAAGTTTTATCGGAATTTTACTTATTCCAAACAAATGATCCAACAATAACTGCTTTGACAGAATTATTTTTGGACACATTAAAATCTTTGTTTAATCTTTATGCTGCTGTAATTTCAGTTGAAAACCACATGCAAACATAGTTTTAAATAAAAGACTAAATAAATAAAAGGAGTTGGAGTTGAAGTGGGTCAGAACATAAACTTCATGAAATTCTGCTCCATTCTGAAATCTTAAGTCTGTACTATTTTTCCCTAAATTTATATGTATATAATATGTGTCTCTTTTTTGTTTCTCATCATGTGAATTGGCATGGCTCTGTGGATCAGTTATTGAGAAACATTGGTCTTGTTCACCCTTTTGGGTATTCTATAATTTTTAGGGTAGTGCTTTGCATGGACAAAGGCAAAAATAAATTAGTATAATGTGCATGTACACAGATAAATATAAGAATGTGTTATTCCATTGTCAAATGGAATCCATCATGCTTTATTTTTGTTATTTTCATGTTAATTTTGACTAAATTTATTATTTTAGTTAGATATTCAGCGGATTAAAAACGCCAAGTTGAAATGTCAAAAATATTGAATAAATGAAAATTGGATCCTTTGAAATGTGAAATTTGCGTATTGAAAAGAAAGAAATTGTCCCCTATGTTTCTAATCCTCCAGAACATCCCAAAGTGAATTTTCTTTTTAAAGTTTAGTCACTATTAAAACAGGGAATATGGAGGGCAAATTTCACAGATTTCTGAGTGGGTGTGTTGTTTCATGCTCACTTGGGTGTAGTTTTGTGCTGTTACCATGTCCATCAATAACCTTATAGCTAGCAAACAAGAATTTTCAGAATCTATTCACATTCCAAAGGAAAAAAATCATATAATGGCATATTATTTCTGCAGATATTTCTGTCATGATTGAAGTCTTTTTGATCCTGAGAATCTCGCATTGAACAACAAAGATGAAATTCTCAATTGATTCAAATCTAGATGTACTTGAAGTAAATCATTCGAAAGAATATAAACTTTGAGGTTTAACTTGTAACTTTCAGATAAAACTATAAAATTGTGGAAGATAAGTGAAAGGGACAAACGAGCAGAAGGCTATAATTTGAAGGAAGAAGATGGAAGATTTAGGGATCCTATCAGAATAACCACTTTACGGGTATGCGATGCTGATATGATTGGTTTGAGAAATAATCATCAATTTATTTGGGTTGTGTCATTCGTGACGATGTTGCTGTGCTCACACAAAGATTGTGCAGATCTAGATTTAACCCCACTTAGTACGAAAAACCTGCAGGTACTTCTCTCACAAATAGACATTAGATCACATTTGTGTTTACCACAGCTGATTTGATAAGTTAAATTATTGAAGTTGTTTCTTTCTAGAACCTGGCCTATATGATAAATAATCGGAAGGTTGTTTAAATATGTCAATCCTATATGCCAAAAGTCTGATTAGACCAATAATTGGAATCAATCATCAGTGTTACTGCTGGTTGAATACTACATTCAAATTGTGTTTTCTAAAAAAGAATGTTTTATGCATTAGTACTGTTAAGCTATAACTTAATTTAAAGCTGAGTTTAATTTAAATGAGAATTCTCATTATTGTTGCACAGCAGACATAGTCAGGAAAACCAAATTAACTAAGTTCTCAAATAGAGATATAATCAGGGTATATTTGGGTTATTATTAAGGCTGGTAGTTGTGAAACTAATGGGGATATTATACAGTTATATCAATCCTCCCTCTCCCTCACAGACTGAATTAAATTTTAATAGCAGGTTAAGCATGTTGTATTTGTTTCATTTGAAAATAAATGTAGGTAGCTGATGAGAGTAGTTTGACTGCTTTTAGGAATATGCAGCCCACGTGGGATTGCTCAGCAATTCTTTCTGCCCAGTACATTTAGCTATTGTCTGGGATGCTATATAATGGACCACCATCCAAGGCATGCACTGTGAATTTTATCTAAATATTGTTTCAGATTTTGTTTTATAGTTTGCCAATCTTAAATTCAAGTCCTCTAACTCAAAGCAATATTTATTGACTATAACAATAAAATCTAATAGAGTTACTCATTGCAATTTTTTTGTAATGAATTGCATATAGTATTTTCTTATGGCATTCTAGAAAATTAATCTGGAATATAGTAGTTCAATAGAAAACTCAACCCAAGGAACTTGATACATAATTTTTGGGTGTATAGCAGATTCCAACTTAAGTGAGAAAGTGAGTAAATGTTATAATTTTCTGTTTGAAAATGATTTTGTTTTTAACTTGACAGGTGCCAGTACTAAAACCTATGGACTTGATGGTAGAAGCAAGTCCCCGAAGAATATTTTCAAATGCACATACTTATCACATTAACTCAATTTCAGTAAATAGTGACTATGAAACCTACCTTTCATCAGATGATCTTAGAATTAACCTGTGGCATTTAGAAATTACAGATAGAAGTTTTAGTATCCTTTCTCAATGTTCCTATTATAGTATATTGTGATATCTGATTTAGTAATATCTGTTTCTATCAAATATTCTTTCATCCAAACCAGCATTTAAAATGTTTTCTGTGATTGAATATAACTAGCATTGTTGTTGTCACAATCTGTGACATTTTGCAATTTCTCATTTGTATACTTTCCATTCCTCGTTAGATGCAAGGCTTTAGCTGATGAGGATTAGTAAACAATTATGCAACTGTGGCTTCGACAACAGCTTCAGTTTGAGTATTTTCTCCTTTAATAAACTGTTTTGGGGGCAAATGAGATTTGTAAAAATTGCTTGAAAGTTTCACTGCAAATAAAATGTGCATACTGTACTACTGTTGATGTCATTTGAGGAAGTTTTACACTGGAGAAAATTTACTAAGATGGAAAACCATATAAAAATCTCAGATGAATTTCTTGAGGAACACGAAGGCTTTTCAACAGGTTAGTTTCAACTACACATCACTTTTTTGGATATGGTTAAATAGATTACTGGCCAATCATGTTCATATTGCCATAAATATTCAGAAAAGTCATAGTCCAGAAAATTATTTTTTTATGGGTTTCCCCCAATAACTGTTTGAACCTTCTCCTGTGAGAATACAAAAGCAAACCTTTTAATTTTATTAGGTTATTTTGGTAACATTGGGCTTAAAGGTTAGATCCCCTTAACTGAAATAGTGAATTAAAGTATAATTCCTTTCAAATATATCTGACCATTTTGCAGTTTTTTTAAAAAACTTATTCCTTTCCCATCTCCCTTGTCTTTTGTTAGAAATTTGTATTTTATATTTATCATAAACTGTATAGATTTTCATGTGAAATATGTTCATGTAATTGTTTCCTTGTTTAGTTATAAAGTTTTTCTTAACAACTTGCTAAAGATATTGTAGATATTAAACCTGCCAACATGGAAGAGCTGACAGAAGTAATTACAGCAGCAGAATGTCATCCTCATCAGTGCAATGTGTTTGCCTATAGTAGTAGTAAAGGTACTATAAGACTTTGTGATATGCGTGCTGGTGCCCTGTGTGACAAGCATTCAAAATGTAAGTATGCACTACTCACTTACAAGAAGTTGCATGAATTACGTTCCCCTACTGTAATATCTGAATTTGTTTTAAGTTGTAAAATCAACTGGGCTTTTTTTTTTACAAATAATTAAGATTTGGTTCTTTAATGATTACAAAATATAATGATTATGCAGATATTTAATACAAGTTTTTAAAAAATTCTAGTTGGATCCCAATTTTGTACTCATAGGGAGAGGAGTAAAGAGAAGGAAATGTGCACTTCCAAAGTCCCATCTACCAAAATGTGGCCTACCACTAAATGCTGACTCTGTTCCTGATATCTCGCTCTTTCTTTTGTTTTTTGAATGTAACTGATATTCTTATTTGGAAATCTACATTTACTTCTGTAGGATGTAAGAATGACAGTTTAAAGAGGCTATTGATGACAGGTTATGATATCTACAATCTATCAAGATATTCTAACTTAGCCTCATCTATCAGCTATCCCATATCTGGTTTGTAAAACACAACATGCTTAATTCTGACTTGCAATATGACAGTCTTGTGCATATGTTGTACATGTGGAGACTTTATTGTTTTGGAGATGGCTACACACCCTCATGGGAAGATTTCAACTTGATCATACTTTGTAAGTTGTACAACTCACAGAAGTAGCTTATGTGTGAGAATGAACACAGAATTGTGAACATAATTCTGGTACACCTGACTTTTTTAATTAAGGAAGAAGATAGCAAAATGAGCTGCTAACAGATTAACTGTTAGCAAATCTGAATTGTAGATTTATAGCAAAGGCTACTGATTTCTGCCAGATCCTAGCAAAGTATTGTTACAGCCAAGTATATTCAGTTATCTGGATCATAATTAATATGTCACGGAGATCTTTAATCAACCATTCAGATATTACTCACAGAAACCTATTCTGCAGTTGATTGCTATGCAGATATCTCTTATTTCATTGCATATGACAGATATTTACAAGGCAGGTAAGGAAACTAAGTTGTTGGAGACAGATGGAAGTCAGGGAAACCAGAAGAAGATTTCCATTCATAGGCAAAATCGTCAAAGAAGTAATTAAGTATTTAGGATGAGGATGGGGCTTTTCTTTCCAGGACGAAGGAGATGTCTTCCTTTTTTAAGTAAAGGGGCTTCCCTTCGTCCACCATGCTCTCAGGATGAGGCTTTTCTTTCCAGGACGAAGGAGATGTCTTCCTTTTTTAAGCGAAGGGGCTTCCCTTCGTCCACCATCAACTCTGCTCTCAAACGCATCTCTCCCATTTCCCGCACATCTGCCCTCATCCCATCCACCTGCCACCCCACTCGGGATAGGGTTCCCCTTGTCCTTACCTACCACCCCACCAGCCTCCAGGTCCAACGTATAATTCTCTGTAACTTCCGCCACCTCCAACGGGATCCCACTACCAAACACATTTTTCCCTCCCCCCCCCCCCCCCCTTTCTGCTTTTCGCAGGGATCCCTTGTCTACTCATCCCCCCCATCCCTTCCCACCGATCTCCCTCCTGGCACTTATCCTTGTAAACGGAACAAGTGCTACACCTGCCCTTACACTTCCTCCCTCACCACCATTCAGGGCCCCAGACAGTCCTTCCAGGTGAGGCGACACTTCGCCTGTGAGTCGGCTGGTGTGGTATACTGCGTCCGGTGCTCCTGGTGTGGCCTTTTATATATTGGTGAGACCTGACGCAGACTGGGAGACCGTTTCGCTGAACACCTACACTCGGTCCGCCAGAAAAAGCAGGATCTCCCAGTGGCCACACATTTTAATTCCACGTCCCATTCCCATTCTGATATGTCTATCCATGGCCTCCTCTATTGTCAAAATGAATCCAAACTCAGGTTGGAGGAACAACACCTTATATACCGGCTGGGTAGCCTCCAACCTGATGGCATGAACATTGACTTCTCTAACTTCCGTTAATGCCCCTCCCCCCCTTCTTACCCATCCCTGACATATTTAGTTGTTTGCCAGTTCTCCATCTCCCTCTGGTGCTCCGCCCCTCCTTTCTTTCTCCTGAGGCCTCCCGTCCCATGATCCTTACCCTTCTCCAGCTCTGTATCACTTTCGCCAATCACCTTTCCAGCTCTTAGCTTCATCCCACCCCCTCCGGTCTACTCCTATCATTTTGCATTTCCCCCTCCCCCCTCTACTTTCAAATCTCTTACTATCTTTCCTTTTGGTTAGTCCTGACGAAGGGTCTCGGCCCGAAACGTCGACATCGCTTCTCCCTATAGATGCTGCCTAGCCTGCTGTGTTCTACCAGCATTTTGTGTGTTGTTGTTTGAATTTCCACCATCTGCAGATTTTCTCGTGTTTGCTAAGTATTTACTTAATTCTTAGGTCTCATAAGCAGGCTTTCACTGATGAAACTTTCAATAATATATCCTTGATATTCAGTGGTCTTCTGTCTTAAATATTAATCATTATGACCTAAACAGCATTTGCCAAAACAGCATCTTGAGTCCATTATTTATCTTTCTCCCTTTAGATTAAAGCTGAATATCAATATGGGCACAACTGCCTAATATTTTGGGTGTATCTGACACCATGCCTGCTTTTCCTGATCTTTGTACTCTTGAATCTAATCTTTTAACATACTCTTGTGGTTTCCATCTGTTGTTGATTGCATCGTTAGTTGGAAGTGTTATTTTTGCTCTTTTGAGCCGCTATAATCACATCTGTTAGGAACCTACCTAGTCGTGGACTCTTTCTAATGCACGCACGGTTGATGAAATGGGATTGGAGATGAGCTGACAAGGGTAATTAGCCAAAGAAATTTTTTGTTCATTGGTACCATTTGCAGTTGTACATCTGTGGGATTGGCATTGAACAAACTTCAGGAAACCTCTGTGAGATCTATGTGAATGACAGTGATCTATGTGTTTTAAAATCTGAGAACTTGGGTGTTTTATGAGAACTAAGTTTGCTGCAGCTATCACTCTTTTGGAATGTAACCTCAGTTGAAAAAGATGTGCAAAATAGCTGAGGTCTATATCAGAGCAGATACTTGAAACTGTTTCCCCTTGCTGAAAAATCTGGGAGTTAAGTTTATGGTCTCAGCACAAAGAGTCACCAGTTTATTCCTGAGAATTGGAGATTTATGAACCTTTGAAATTTTCAGATAACTGTGCAGGCTCAACCATTGAGAATATTCCCAGTGACATTCAATAGAGTTTTGAACACTAAAGGGATATGGGATATTGTGGGGAAAATGGCAATGAGGTTGAAAATCATGATGACCTTATCAAATAAAGAAGCTGATTGAGGAAGTTTGCTGTGCTGTCCAATCCCAATTTATTTTGAAAAGCAAGTTTGTTCAGCAATGAGTATCTTTTCCAAGTCAGGGATTGTGGGTACCTGGAGGAAAACTGTAGGTGCTGGTGTTTGTACACAACTACTGCCCTCACCTTCATCGCTGTAGAGGTCCCAGAGTTTGGGAAATGCTGTTTGGCTATCCATGTAGTACCATATTTTGGAGGTAATGCACAGTTGTGTCCTAAAGGTAGAGGGAATAAATGTTTAGGCTTTTGAGTGGAGGGCCAATCAAGCAGAATACTTTCCCTTGGATGGTGTGGAGCTGCTTGAACTTTGTAGCTGCATTCATCCAAGTAAATGGAGAGTATTCCCCCATGAAGTGGGGGAGTTTGGAGGTGAATCACTTGCTGCAGAATATCCAAACTCTGACTTGCTCTTGTAGCAATAATATTTATTCTTTTTTTTCATTTATTGAGATACAGTGTGGAATAGGCCCTTTCAGCACTTGGAGCTGTGCTGTCCAGGAACCCCCGATTTAACCCTAGCCTAGTCATGGGACAGTTTACACTGACCAACTAACCTACTAACCAGTTAGTCTTTGGACTGTGGGAGGAAACTATAGCACCCAGAGGAAACCCATGTGGTCACAGGGAGAATGTACAACCTCCTTACAGATAGTGGCAGGAAATGAACCTGGGTCGCTGTACTGTAAAGTGTTGTGTTAACCACTACGCTACTGAGCTACATTTTTATGATACAAGTAATTTATTAAGTAATCAGATAGAGATGTCTAACCTTTATTAATATTCTACTTCTAGTCTTTGAAGAACCAGAAGATCCGAGTAGTAGATCATTTTTCTCTGAAATCATCTCCTCAATTTCTGATGTAAAGTTCAGCCATAATGGTCGGTACATGATGACAAGAGACTATTTATCTGTTAAGGTTTGGGACGTTAATATGGAAACTAGACCAGTAGAGACATACCAGGTGAGTACTTTAGACTGTTGATAATGCTTTTTCTTTATTTTTCTCTCTCTGTAACAACAATTTGTGATCATTGATTTGTGCTTTGTTTTAATGCTCTTTGTTCCAGGTGCACGAATACCTGCGGAGCAAATTATGTTCTTTGTATGAAAATGACTGTATCTTTGACAAATTTGAGTGTTGCTGGAATGGTTCAGACAGGTAATACAGTGTTTATTGACATGTTTCTGTTTATTGCCAATTTAGTTGTTATCTTGTATCTGAATAGTATTGCATATTCCATTTCCTAGATTTTTATTGTAAAAACTATACTGACACTTCAGTGGAGTGTTGAAATGCTTTGTTACCCAAACATCCTTATCTCTGAACTATTAAATTCAGACGCCGTTATGGTTCTGGCATGTATTGTGTATATTCAATGAAAAATAGTGTTTTCTAGGTGACCTTTGCCCTTTATCACAAGTAACTAATGAATGCTACTTATTCACTTGCTACTTGCCCATGCAGAAAATAGATCTGCATGTGTGAAAGGTTAAATCAGCAATTCCTTCACCGAACTGTAACATAATCTGAACTTTTCATAATTTTTGTATCAGTTTATTGTGTATTATAGAAATCAACTTTGTGACATGGTGCAAGATTGCAGTGTATTGTTGTGGTTCTTCATCCGCTCACCTGTATTGCAGCTTGTAACTTATATCCTAAACTTTCATAGTCTCCAACAAGTACTTTTTCTCGTTCATTCTATCTTAGTACATTTGTGGACATGATTCTATAAATCTATATCCAATCTATAAATTGTAATTTTCATTAGATGTTCCATTCTAGTGTATAAAAACCTCTTTTAAACTGTGTCCTTAACATTTTTTCCTATCCATTTTATCTCTGCAAGAAAGCTGTCACTTTCACCGTCTTATCATGCATTTCTGAAATTTGATAAAGCAGTATCCTTTTCACGCTCTATATGGACAAAAATGTATTTAGAAACAATTCTTCCTTCTGTTGCTAAGCATTGCTATTTGAATTACTTTAGTGCTGTGTTTGAAGTTGAGGTTAAATTATAGTTACCTTTTCCATTGATTGTATGCCAGGATAGAATTCATTTATACTTGAGGGATTGGAATACCTTATTTTCATATCCTTTTGTATTGTGTAAATATTCCTGATTAGTTTTGGGTTTACTAATCGAGTGAAAACAGCAAAAACAAGTATCATACAAGTGCTTCTAGTTTTCAAATTATACCTTTGGGTGAGAGTGCATTTGATGCTGGTGGAAGTAGAGCCTAGCCACATTGTGAAGTTCAAGTTCCACCCGATTTAAATTATAAGGGTCGTATTTTCACTAATCAAATAAAACAGCACTGATCTGAATTAGCACTGAAGTGATTCTCAACCTACAGTTAGGAAAAGAAAATAAATAAGTGAAGAATTACATACTATATATGTCAAATGGTGGTATTTGTAATTGGGGCTTATTGAATTGCTAATGATGTTCCTGGCTGTGTTTCATTCATCAGGTGCTGTTTGATCTTATAATTTGTTGAGGGAAATTTGGTAATGCCGTATCTTTTTATAATGCCATCAATAATTGTTATAACACCAACATCAGGTGTAGGTTAAGATCTGCAGTCACTTTTTCTGAATGTCATGTACTTATAACAATATCTTTGTTGTGACATTAGTTTACTGTTTTTTTTATAAACAGTGCAATCATGACTGGCTCATACAACAACTTCTTCCGAATGTTTGATAGAAATACCAAACGTGACATCACACTTGAAGCATCTCGAGAAAGCAGTAAACCACGTGCCATCTTGAAACCGCGTAAAGTTTGCACAGGTGGAAAAAGGAAGAAAGATGAAATTAGTGTTGATAGTTTGGACTTCAACAAGAAGATTCTGCATACAGCTTGGCATCCGAAAGAGAACATCATAGCTGTAGCTGCAACTAATAATTTGTATATATTCCAGGACAAAGTAAATTAAAATTGACTTGTTTTAGGACAAGACATTCTCACATGGTTCAGTCTCGCCATTCTCTTTAAGGAAAAAGACCTGGTTTTCCAAAATTAATCTATTTGATGCATTAATCTTCTGGTATAGCTACAGAAGTAACATTTACCTAATTGTTCATTCATTCTTGTGATGTATTTCCACCGTCAGTTAGGACGTTACTTGATCTCTAGATGTGAGAAGCTGACCAGAAGCAAACTGGAAAGACAATGTGGATGCAAGAATATCTCCAATTATGATTTAACCAAGTCTGAGCTTTCCTGATAGAAGACCAACAAGGCACAGTTTAATGTCTGTGTAATCTATTCTTCCTGTATATTTTAGGCCTTTTGAACAAGACTTGTGCTCGATTATGCCTGTAAAACATTCCTCCTCTGGCCTCGCTATTTTTGGCTTAAGTGTCCTGCGTATGAATGTTTTAATGGGTTTTGAGCAGGATCAGCAGATGTCTTATCCCTCGTAACATTTGCTCACCAACTACCTATCACCACACCAATTAGTGTAAAAAAAAAGCTCTTAATAAATTAACATAAACCGGAAAGAATGTGTTTTTAAATCTGAAATTATGGATGTAGATTTGTGATTTTTCTTTTGCAATGTGTTCTGGAAATGATTGTTTGGAGTAACTATTTAATATTGGTTACATTACACTTTCTGAGCAGAGCAGAATAAATGGCATTATAGTATGACACTAGAAATTTCATTTGTATCATGTTTCACAAGCCAATAGCTGAAAAATCTAACTAAATATTGTGATGAAAGAAGTATATATTTTTATAGTCTTCAGGAAATCATTCAAATGCTTTTTGTTTCTTTTATCTAGATAACCAACTCAATCAGAACTGGAAAAGTTAAGCAATTTATCTTGCATTTCCTACAAAGGAAAGTATATAAAAGTGCTTCCCTGAGTTTTGATATTGCTGGAAATTGGTAGTTAACCTGTACCTTATCCTGCATCTAAATTACAGATTCATTGCATTGTGCTAATAGCATATATGTTTATCTCTTTCAGTAAAAGAATACTGGCTAATATTATATTTATTCTGTATCCCATGCTTGCTTCTACTTTCTGTTTATCCTTTTGATTCATTTCCCCTTATTGTGTGCACAGAAATACACACAAACATGAATTTTAAAGCACATTTCAGTAAGGGAAACTTAAATGTTTATTGCCTTCAATTCTCCCTCTACAGTAAACCATATCTGTAAATAAATAAAGTTTGCATAGCTTGCGTTGGTGCAAAGTTGTAAATCTCCTGTATATAAGGTTACGTTTATACAATGCAGTCACTTTCTATCCCATAAATACTAGCTGTGACTTCGTGGATACCACTCTGGGCACTGAATTGTAGGTGGTTGGTTTAAATTTCACTCAAGAAACTCATGCCTAAATATTTAGTTAAGCATTCCATTGTAGCACTTGCTGAGTTGCAGAAAAGCCCATGACATAATTTCAAAGATCTGATGAATTTCCTTTGATGGTCTGGATTTTAATATAAATAAAATAATATTTGATCACGTCACTGTGCCGCTTGCAAGAGCTTCCTTTGAGCAAATCGGTTACCACATCTCGTATAAAAGCGGTTATACTTCAAAATGAAGGTGTAGGTTACTGTAAATTGCTTTAGGTTATCCCAAAAGGTACCATATAAGTGTGAGCCTTTGTCACTTGATTTTTCTTCTCCTTACTCCTAAACCCCAAGTCTACCTGTGCAGAGGCAGCTTGTGCAGGGATAGCTTTACTAATGACTACTTGGGAAGATGATTAATTTCAACTTTGATCAAGCATTTTAAAGCTTCTTTTGAAATATTTTTCAATGTGTGGAACACTTCAGTGTCCAAAATAAATAGCTTGCTGAGCCTTTTGGTATAAGTAATAATGCATGAAACTGGAAGGGTGGTTATGATAAATTACAATGTTATTGAAAGCAATAATAATTTCAAAGGTTCCTGTTGTATTTTGTATAAGGTGCACAAAAAAAACTATAAAATCAATGTTGTAATGATCTTACTGTCTATAGATTGAAATTTATAATATGTCCTTGCAGCTTCCAATGTGTTCTAACAATGTGAAAATGCTTTGAAAATACAAGTAAGAACATTGTATTGCAGATGTAAATGAGCTGTAATGCTATATTCATTTTAAATTGTGCTTTGTTTTAGCACATTTAAGCATTAGGGTTGACCTGGTGCCAAATCATTTTCAAGTGTGCTTTTCTAAAAAAGAAAGTATATTGCATGTGCCTTTTTATTTCTCTTTTTAATATATGCACATAATTATTTAATACACTTTATGTAAAACCTGTTTTAGATTTTAAGTTGTACATGGTAAATGATGAAGTTCTAAGTAAATGGATCCTTTATAAAGCTGTACACCGCAAGATTTGTGGGACTAATTAGTTTGTGGAATCAAGTGGAATTAAAAAATAGCAATCTTATGATGTAAAATCACTTTTGTTCCTGAATGTTGTCTGGACTTCAGCTTTCTTTTCAGTATATATGACCAAATTTCTCATGCTGGTACCACCAATTCATATGATTTAATTTAACTTTATTACTTGCTAAATAAAGCCATTTATTTTGGTCTATTTCTTTATACACAATATATCAATTTCAAGATGTGGAAGCCAGGCAAATTTTATATAGAGCTGTGGTTAGTTCATGCACCTAATATTTCATAGTTTATTAGGAAAATAGAAATAGAAGTATTCAGCTTTTTAAATTCATTTTTTTCTATTCTAGTTCATTTATGTTTCTATTTAAGGATCTTTTAAAACGACTTTCTAGTTGGTATGCTACCATATTAAATGACAGCCACATTGTTTTGATCATACTTTGGAGCAATATTACCCTTGGTTTCAATTAAGAAAAAGTTATTTTTTTAAAAAGGCTAGTTATTTAGGGACTGTAACATAACTTTTAGGACCATTTGTTCTTGTATGTATTTCCTGCTGTTTAGCTGCTCTAACTACATGACAATCTTGAAAAATTCTGCTTTTTGAAAAGCAATTGGTGCAACTTCTCATTCTGCTTCCAGACTTAGTAGGCAGACCAACAGCAGAGCATGGTGCGGAAAATGCTGGTGTTCACCTGGGAATCCCAAACTTGCCTGCTGCGTTATGTGGGGAATTTCTGCTTTATTGTTTAAAACTAATGTTAATACAGGGGTACTCTCATGGCCTTTTGGTCATTAAGCCAGCACTGGTTACTTCCATTTAATCTCTCCATGTTTTCTCTTTACCTGTGCAATTCTTCTTAAAGTGTTCTTTGTAAATGGCCATTAAATGTTAAACTTGAATTTATAGTCACAGCTTGGTCAGGAAATACCCAGTCAGATTACTGTCATTGTATCAGTTAAATGGGTAGATGCTGTCCCAATGTAAAAGTTAATAACCAGCAGATGCTGTGAACTGAAATAGAAATAGCAAGGGTAAGAAACATTCTGCAGGTCAGGTAGCATCAATTATCCAACTTGAAACATGGATTTCGGTTTTTTTTGCACAGATGTTGGCTGACCTGCTATGTATTTCTTGCATTTTCTGTTTCTATTTCAGTTGGAATATGTTTTTATAAAAATGTTCCAATGCGTTAACTTTTTTCTATCATTTGCATAGTGAAACTGTTATTGTCTTTATTATGATGCGCTCCACAGTTATAATGAGACTATATTTGTATGATTGATTGACTGCTTGGCAGTAGCAGTAAATTCATGAATATCAAAGAATTCCTCTTTTGCCAAATATCAGTAATATTTCTACTTGAGTGATGTAAATGCTGCTAATGAGTGATTTAATTCAGTCAGTAGTTCAATGCTAAGTACAAACGTTCTCTTGTAAAATGAATGAAAGTTAAAGCAGTAATGCTTGGCACTTAGAGGATAGAAAACACATAACCAAACTTTACCTTTGTTGTTCATTTCTCATGTATTTAAATGCCTTTCTTCTATGTATGACTTAAATTATTTGCAAAAAATTATCTTTATTGATATATTACAGGCTCCCAAATCATTCCTTTACCTTTCTACTCTTTAGATAAAATTAAAAGATTTTAAATTAATTCTAGTCCTACTAATTTGTACAGCTGAATGATGATCAACTTTTGTTACATGACTTGGTCAAAAAAAAAGTGAGAATACTATCGTTCTAGTATAGTGGTAGATTGTGTAATATATTCTCATGCTTTTTCTGAGTCTATTAAGCTGTTATAAAGCTTTTCAGACCTATTTGGCCATCCATCATCCACTTTGTACAAGCCAATTATAACATTATGTTGCCGCATTGTAGAGTTTACAGTACTCAAGGACCCTATTTTACTCACTGGTTGCATAATTTCTCAAAGATAAGTCACCTAATTCATTGAGATAATTAGACCATTAGGAGCAGAATTAGGCCATTCGCCCATCGAGTCCTCTCTGCCTTTCAATCATGGCCTGCTTCCCCCTAAACACCATTCTCCTGTCTATTACTCCTTGTAACCTTAAATGCCCTTACTAATCAAGAGCCTGTCTACCTCTGATTTAAATATTCCTGGTGACTTGGCCTCTAGCACCAGCTGTGGCAATGAATTCCACAGATTTCATAGCCCTCTTGCTGAAGTAGTTACTCCTCATCTCATTTCTAAAGGAAGAATGCCCTGTTCTAAGGCTATGCTCTTTGGTCCTAGACTTTATCACTATTGGAAAAGTTCTCTCCATGTCATACAAAATAGTTCACACAAAATTAGTGTGGGCTAGTAAGATTAAGGAAATTCCCCAAGGCACTGAGGAAGAGGAGGTGATGAGAGCGAGGGTAGGACTGTTCAAGGATAGAAGAGAAAATGTGCTCCAGGAAATTTCCTGGAGGTCCATAATGAATACTTTGCTTCAGTATACAGAGAAGACTCAATGGACCGAAAGGTCTAATTCTTCACTTATGTTTTATGGTTTTATTCACCAGTGAGAGGGACCTTGAGAATTGTGAGGACAGCATAAAACAAGTGATATGCTAAGACATGTCCATGTTAAGAAAAAGGATGTGTTTGAACTTTTGAAAAAGCATTTAGCATAGATAAGTCCCTGGGCCTGGACCAGATGTATCCCAGATTGCTACGGGAAGAGATTGCAGCACCTTTAGCAAAGATCTTTGCACCCTTGCTAATCACAATAAATAATACCAGATGATTGGAAAGTAGCAAATGTTACTCACTTGTTTAAGGTAGGGATAACCCGGGTGTTAGGGCATATTCTGGATTTAGGATATATAGCAAAATGTTAACTTCAACAACCAATCTAGAACTAAATGTGGATTCTAGATTAAATTTAAAGTGCACCCCATGACAATACGTCCCTAGAACTGTGGGCAGTATGTAATTGAAAAACCAGACAATGCTGATTAATGTTCATTTGGGGTGTCTGGAGTGTGGGTGCAAAGGACGTGTGAAAAGGTCCTTTGCACCCACACTCCAGACACCCAAAATGAACGTTAATCAGCATTGTCAATATATTGTAAATATAGAATTGTCCTTTGATCTTTAGCATATAAAATGCCGTATAATATTGGGTCAAACAGGCCTCTTTCTCCAGAAGGTGTCTCATTTTGTTGAATAAAAGTTTGCTATTATATCTATCAGCTGCACCTCTCTAGTTCACATTCCAACACACAGGAATTATAGACCAATGAGTCTTACTCAGTGTGGGCAAATCCTTGGGGAAGATTCTTAGAGACAGGACTTAACAAGCATTTAGAGAAGCATGATCTGATTGGGGATAATTGAGCAATACTTTGTAAAGGGTAGCTCATGCCTCACAAGCCTGATTGAATTGTTTGAAGATGTGACAAAAGCACGTTGATGAAGGTAGGACAGTGGATATGGTGTGTATGGATTTTAATAAGATGTTTGATAGCTGGGCTGAGATGTGGCAAGTGGAGCTCAACACAGCAAAGTGAATTGATCCTCTTCGCAAGATTGAATTTCTGGGCAAAATACAGGGTTAATGGCAGGATTATTAACAGTGTGGAGGAAAAGAGGGGTATTGTCCATTAGATCCCTTAAAGTTACTGCACAAATTGATAGGGTTGTTAAGATGGGGCATGGTCTGGTTGCCTCATTCTAGGAAGCTTTAGAGAGGTGGAGGAGATGTACCAGGATGCTGCCTGGATTAAAGAACATGTCAAATATAGATCAAATGTACAAGATAATAAGGGGCTACATCGAGTGGATAGACAGAGGCTTTTTTCCAAGGGTGGGTAATAGTAATAAATGGAGATGATTTTAAAAATTACATTTAGGGTTAAGTATAAGAAAAATATCAGAGGGAATTTTTTTTTTACACAGACTGGTGGGTGCATGGAATTCCCTGTTAAGGCTGGTGGTACATTAAAGACATTTAAGAAACTCTTAGATGGGCACATAGAAGTTAGAAAAATTGAGAACTATGTAGGAAGGAAGGGTTAGATTGATCTTAGAGTAGATTAAAAGGTCAGGAAAATATGGGCTGAGGACTGTAATGTTCTATGACAAACAGTCTCCACCAGCGACCTGACCCACTGAGTTCCTCTGGCATTTTGTGCATGCTGTTCAAATCTCCAACACCTGCAGAAAGCCAGGTATGACTTGGGGAGAACTATCTCAAGAGCAAAGACATAATTCCAAGCAAGGTTGGAGATGACATAGGATGCACGCCAACTCAGGCAGGGTTTGCAGTTCCTACAAACCTAAACCCAATAGCGTGAATGGCATTGATGCTTCGCGACTAGATGTGCATGATGCCTTTTATGCCTGCATTAGAACATAGAAATCTACAGCACATTACAAGCCCTTCAGCCCACAACGTTGTGCCAACCATGTAACCTACTCTGGAAGCTACCTAGAATTTCCCTACTGCATAGTCCTCTATTTTTCTAAGCTTCATGTAACCGGTCTATGAGTCTCTTAAAAGACCCTATTGTATTATCTCTACCACCATTGCGGGCAGTGTGTTCCATGCACCCACCACTCTCTGTATGTAAAAGTTACCTCTGACATCTCCCCCCCCCCCCCCCCCACCCCCATACCTACTCCCAAGCACCTTAAGATTAAGCCATTTCAGCCCTGGGAAAAAGCCTCTGGCTACCCATACAATCAAAGCCTCTCATCATCTTACACATGTCTATCAGGTCACCTCTCATCCTTCATCACTGCAAGGAGAAAAGGCCAAGTTTACTCAACCTATTCTCATATGACACATTCTCCAATCCAGGCAACATTCTTATAAATCTCCTCTGCACTCTCTCCACATCCTTACTGTAGTGAGGTGACCAGAACTGAACACAGTGCTCCAAATGGGGTCTGACCAAGGTCTTATATAGCTGTAACATTACTTCAAGGCTCTTGAACTCAAACCTATGATTAATGAATGCCAACACACCATACGCCTTCTTAACAACACTGTCAACCAGCGCAGAAGTTTTGAGTGTCCTATGGACATGGACCCCAAGATCCCTCTGATCTTCCAAACTGCCAAGAGTCTTACCATTAATATTATATTCTGTCTTCAAATTTGACCTGCCAAAATGAATCACTTCATATTTATTTGGCTTGAACTCTATCTGCCACTTCCCAGCCCAGATCTGCATCCTATCGATGTCCCACCGTAATTTCTGACAACCCTCCAGACTATGCACAACATCCACAATTGCCAAGGCCCTTTTTCCTGGTGAATACTGAAGCAAAGTATTAATTAAGTACCTCTGCTACCTCCTCTGACTCCATGCACATGTTTCCACTTTTACACTTGATTGGTCCTTTCTCACACGGCTCATTCTCTTGCTCTTCACATTCTTGTATAATGCCTCGGGGTTATCTTTAATCCTGCTTGCCAAGGCCTTCTCATGGCCTCTTCTAGCTCTCCTAATCTCATTGTTAAGCTCCTTCCTGACAACTTTATAATTTTCTAGGGCTCTAACAGTACCTAGTTTCTTGAACCTTTCATAAGCTTTTTCTATTCTTCTTAACTTGGTTTTCTACATCCTTTGTAAACCATGGTTCTTTTACCCTACCATTCTTTCTGTTTCTCAATGGAATATTCCTATACAGAGCACCATGCAAATGTTCCCTGAACATTTACCACGTTTCTGCCGTGCATTTTCCTGAGAACATCTGCTCCCAAGTTCCTGTCTAATAGCATCATATTCCCCCTACCCCAATTAAATGTTTTCCCAAATTGTCTACTTCGCTTCCTTTCCAGCGCTATGGTAAAGGAGATAGAGTTGCGATCAATACCTCCAAAATGCTCTCCCACCAAGAGATCTGACAACTAACCAGTTCCATTTCCCAATATCAGATCAAGTACAACCTCTCCTCTAGTTGGCTATATACGCATTGCGTCAGGAAACCTTTCTGAACACTACTAACAAACTCTACCCTATCTGCTCCTCAATGTCTCTGTTACTATTGGGGGGTGTCTATAAAAAACAACCAGTAGAGTTATTGCCCCCATCCTGTTTCTGACTTCCACCCACACTAACTCAGTAGGCAATCCCACTGTGACTTTCTCCTTTTCTGCAGCCATGATACTATCCCTAATTAACAATGTCACGCTCCACTTCTTTTGCCTCTGTCCCTGTCTTTTTTAAAGCATCTAAAGCCTGGCACACTCAGCAGCCATTCCTGCCCTTGAGACATCCATGTCTCTGTAATGGCCACTACATCATAGTTCCAGGAATTGATCCATGCTCTGAGTTCAGCTGCCTTGTTTATGATACTCTGCATTAAAATAGACACATCTCAAACCATCTGGCTGAGTGCTTTGTTCTATCATCTGCTTATCCTCCCTCACAAACTCCCTACAAGCTGTCTCTACTTGTGTGCCAACTGCCCTATCTTCTGCCTCTGCACTTCGCCCCCCCCCCCCACAAATCTAGTTTAAAACCTCCCTAGTAGCATTAACAAACCTCCCTCCAAGGACATTGGTTCCCATCCAGTTCAGGTGCAACCCATCCCACTTGTGCAGGTCACTCACCCCTTCCCCAGAAGGGGATTTATAATGGAGAATGAAGCTACAGCTGTGAAGATCCCTGCTGCACCCAGCGACCCTGTGATCTCTGTCTCAGAAGCCGATGTCAGGCTGTCTGTAAGGAGGGTGAACCCTTGCAAGGTAGACAGGCCCCAATGGAGCACCTGGTAATTCTCTGAAAACTTGTGCCAACCAACTGGCTGGTGTATTCAAGGACATTTTGAACCCCTCACTGCAATGGTGGAAGTTCTCACCTGCTACAAAAGAGCAGCAATTACACCAGTGCCCAAGAAGATTAGTGTGAGCTGCCTTAACGACTATTGTCTAGTAGCACTCACATCTACGATGATGAAATGCTTTGAGAGAATCAATTCCTGCCTCATCAAGGACCTCAACCCACTGCAATTTGCCTATTGCCACAATCTCTTTGTTACTAGGTTCTTCTGTTTCAAACCCTCCTCTCCCCTCTTCTCTTCTCTGCAAAACTTCTTCTAGTTGCAGAACTTGTGAGAGTCATTTATCAATGCTCTCGATCGATCTCAACTCACCCCTTTTGGGCTACTGAAAGTTTAAACCAGCGACCGACTCACTGGTGTCTTCCATTGATCGAATACACCTTGACCCTGAGCTGTGTCTTTCTGTGTGTCTGTGACTGTCCTTGTAAAAAGTAAACAAGCTGCAGAGAAACCATAACATCGATTCCCTCTCTCTCTCTCTCTCTCCCTCTCTCTCTCTCTCTCTCTCTCTCTCTCTCTCTCTCTCTCTCTCTCTCTCTCTCTCTCTCTCTCTCTCTCTCTCTCTCTCTCTCTCTCTCTCTCTCTCAGCTCAAACAGTGTCCAAAAATCAGTCTCATTCTCTCAGCATTTTAAAGTGATAGTTCACAGAAAAAATGAACCCTAGGGGTACATACAGCAAAATATAGTATTGTATTATAGTATTGGCAGTGTGGAGGATCAGAGGGATCTTGGGGTCCGAGTCCATAGGACGCTCAAAGCTGCTGTGCAGGTTGACTCTGTGGTTAAGAAGGCATATGGTGCATTGGCCTTCATCAATCAAGAGATTGAGTTTAGGAGCCAAGAGGTAATGCTGCAACTATATAGGACCTTGGTCAGACCCCACTTGGAGTATTGTGTTCAGTTCTGGTTGCCTCACTACAGGAAGGATGTGGAAACCATAGAAAGGGTGCACAGGAGAGTTATAAGGATGTTACCTGGACTGGGGAGCATGCCTTATGAGAATAGGCTGAGTGAACTCGGCCCTTTTTTCCTTGGAGCGAAGGAGGATGAGAGGTGACCTGATAGAGGCGTATAAGATGATGAGAGGCATTGATCATGTAGATAGTCAGAAGCTTTTTCCCAGGGCTGGAGTTGCTAGCACAAGAGGGCACAGTCTTAAGGTGCAAAGAGTGAATTGAATACAGTGCAGAGAAATTTATTATCATGTAATTTGGTAGAAGGAATAAAGGCATTGATTATTTTCTAAATGGGGAGCAAATTCATAAATTAGAAATGAAGAGGGTCTTGCAAGTGTTCATGCATGAGTCCCTGAAAATTAACTTTGCAGGTTGAGTCATTCATTTTGAGAGGACTAGAATATAAATGCAAGGAAGTAATGCTGAGACTTTATAAGGTATTGGTCAGATGACATTTTAAGTATTTTCAGCAATTTTGGGTTCCATGTCTGAAAAAAGAAAGTGCTATTTTTGGAGAAGTTCCAGGGGTGGTTTATGCGAATGATCTCGGGAATGAAAGGGTTAGTGTTTGATGGTTCTGGGCCTGTACACGTTGGATCTTAGAAGAATGAGTTGGAATCTCATTGACACCAATCAAATATTGAAAGGCCTGGATAGACTGGACATGGCATGGACGCTTCTTATAGTGGGGGAATCTAGGACCAGAGGGCACAGACTTAGAAAGTATGGGTGACCTTTAGAAAAGAGATGATGAGAAACTTATTTAGCAAGAGGGTGGTGAATCTGTGATATTCATTGCCACCAATGGAAGTTGGTAGGTTCTTGATCAGTAAGGACATCAAAGATTACAGGGAGAAGGCAAGAGAATGAGACGGAAGGATAATAAGTTAGTTAGGATGGAATGGTGGACAGACTCGATTGGCCCAATGACCTGTGTCTTATGGTTTTATGGATGAGGGAGAAGGAGAGATAAGAAAGAAAACCTCTTGCAGGAATGATTAAATTTCAAAAAGGATTTATCGTCCTAGGTGGAATAAGATGATAATGGGGCATAAAAAGAAACATGCGATTCGTCAAGAGAAGGTGTGAATAGTCCCCTTTATACTTTGAATCAGCATCACAACAAGAAATTTACCTGAGTATCCCTTTAATCTGCGGGTATTGTAATTATGAGTCAAGGTAGGGTGGGTCAGGATAGTCATAAAAGTGAAAGAAAATTTGGACCATGTGTATTTGACAGTGAGTGATATTGGCATCCAAGTTTGTTATATCTTTTAAACCTACATCCGGTAAGGTGGTGGCATGCACAGGCACACTGGTCACTCTGGGTCCGATCAAAGGTTACGTGTTCATCTTGTATGTCTTTTTTATGATTGCAAGTCATTGCTGGATACTAAGAAAATCAAGTACTGCAGGATTATCCCATCAGTGACTTGATGGAGTTGGACGTATTGTGTACCATTGTTGTGCTGTTACACGGATGTGTTGCGTACCATTGGTTTGCAGTGTGAGTGATTGTTTTGGACATTTTTATTGTGATCCCAAGACCCTGTTGGACATTGGTAAGGTAGAATATTGCAAGTCCGGTTCATTAGTTCATTGCTGAGACCGACAATGGAGGGAGTTGAATTGCCTCAGTTGAGGTGAGGTCTAGGCCGAGGCCGTGGGGAGGGGGGGGTCGCCTTTTGCAGCCAACCAGGAAAGAAAGCACAGAGACAGTATGAAAGAGTCTCTGTGGGGCAAACTGAAATCTATACTTTGGTTGGAGGCTGGCCCCTCCTGTCAGTGCCACCCACCGGTATTTGCTTGTTGCAAACCTCCAGCCTTTGTTCTTTGCTGCCCATTGATGTTCGTTCAGTGTTAGCCTCTGATGTTCGCTCGGTCCTGCTTACCGGTGTTAGCTTGAATCTGCACTCCAGCGTTTACTCTGTGCTGCCTTCCGGTGTTTGCTCTTTGCTGCTCTCCAGTGTTCGCTCGGTGCAAGAACAAGCTGGACCAGAACAACTTACCATCAATTCTACAGTCATGCCACTCAGGGACTTGGGTTATATATTTTTTATGCTTCTCTGAAATTGTAACCATATGTGCTATTTGCGCTTATGTGCTATGTGCAGTGTGTAGTGTGATGTGTGCTGTTGGTAATAAGTTTTGCACCTTGGCCCTGGAGAAATGTTGCTTCACTTATCTATATTCATGTATGGTGCAATGACAAGTAAACTTGATCTTGAACTGGAACCTATGGCACTGCTTACAAGATTTTATTTGTCAATATTATTTCAATTATAATGACTTAACTGTGCATTTTGTTCCAATAAAATTTACAGTGGATAATTCAGAATTGCTGATGCATTCTTTTCACGGATTGATGCAGAAGAAATTATCTTGCAAGAAGTAAATTGAGGGTCAGAAGAAGGTAAATATTTTTGTCCATTTTATTAGAAGCAGACAGAGTAACCTCCATGGAAATAGTGAAAAACTGTATGTCAAGAGTGAATGAGCTTAAAAATATTAACATTAGTGAACAATTACTTGGGACTGAAAGGCATAAAACGCTATGACCCTGATGACTTGTATGCCAGAGCTTTGAAGAGCTGGTTGTAGCTATTGATCAATGAAACTTTCAAAATTTCAACTTGCAACTCCAGAATGGTTCCATTTGAATGAATGTGTCAAATGTAACCTTGCTATTGAACAAAGTAGGTGGTGCGGGAGAAAGGTGGGAGGAGAAGAAAATGGAGAACTGTAGACCAGTTGGCCCGTCATCATTAGATGGGAAGATACTGAAAGTTTACGGAAACGGGCTGAATAGCTTTATTGTCTCGGTATCTGACCCTTTGCTCTGGCTCTGGACTCCGTGCTGAGTCCGGTGATAAAACACAAAAGCTTTGTGCTGACAAGCAGGAAATGTGTTACTTCCACTCAGACAGCTTAGATCAGCAACAACTAAACAGCACTCATCAAACCAGGTCAGCGTTGTTTGTTCTTTAATTTTAAATCATTTATCATCTACAGACAGTTGAAAAGATCTTTGAAAGCACAGCTAGTGGAGGATAAGCAAGAAGTTTGTTGGCATACTCTGACATCCAGTCACCCGAGGACTAGTTGCTTCTGCCAGACCACTGTGTTTTGTGGGACTGCCACAGCAGCGAAGCTTGGAGTCCACAAAGAGTCAGTGTCCATCACAGGGGTGGTAAGTGGCTGAGGAGAAGAAACACAAGGCAGCAGCAGAATCAAGGATAATCTTGGCCCAATATTTTACTGGAAAAACTTCATTTCAAGCATATCAAAAAGTCAAGCAATTTAGTTATGAAATTACAATTCAACCTTGATCATTAAGGCTGTAGTTATTAATATAACGGATTGAATTTCATTATTTTCAGTGTATTTAAATTAACCTTTAGAACAATATGATTATGAATAGACTAAAATGAATTTGAGGCTTCAGATCAGTTACTTTAACTTAACATACAATTAGAGTATCACCAGAGGATAAACACATAATGAAAATCCCTTTCCTGTCACAGTGTCTGGAAAGTGCTTGTATCTTCCTTGTCCCGATGGGCTATTAACAGAGTTCCTTGAATTTTGCCAAACCTAAACATTTAAGATTGGAAGCCTCACCACCTTGTGGACATATTCTGTTATTGCGCCTTTCAATGAAGCTGCACTATACAACTGCGGCTGAGTATGGAGGTTGGTGCACACACAGATGCAGATGATTGAATTCTAGTCAGACCACATGTTCAAACATTTTGCACACCTTAAAAAGTGTTGAACAGCGTAGGCAACTTCGGTCAATTTGCAATATGGAACTTCAGACAATGAGAAATGGCTAAAGGCTAAAGACCACAAGCAGATCCAGACAGCTGTGGGTTTTTAACAAAATATGTATAATGCAGTCCAAACTTCCCCTGGAAAGACTCTTAGTCTATCTTATACTTTCCCTGGCTCCGTCACTCATTAGGTGATTAGACAAATATGCACAGTTAGGACGTCAAATGGACAAAGTTCAAGTACCAACAAATTTAAGTTTCTGCGTTGATGTTGCAGTCAACAGGGATCACCGTTCCTCTTAAAAACCTTGCCTTATAACCTTGCAGATAGTATCGGCTGAGATAATCACTGTTGCGCTGAAATAAAACTCCAGCAAAATGAAAAACCTGCTTTAGATAAGCTCGATATTTCAACTCATAGAAAACCTTTATAGTGTTACAGATAACTTCCTGGTAATTTCCTTCCACAAAGGCTACCTCTTCTGATATATTTCCACTCATTTCTGATCTGATGAAAATCAAACGAGTTTCCTTTTTGCCATTCTGGCAAATTTGATTTGAGGATGGAAGCTTGTCATTTGGTGACTAATCCCACTTCGGGTCAGTATTCCTGATGTTTGGCAGAGAATTATTCAGCAGTTAGCCTATGGCTGCAGGCTCAATGCTGATGATCTGTAAATAATGCTCAGTTTGATACAGCAGTGTTATTAAAAGCTGTGAGAGAACAGTGGCAGACATGATTCAGACTTACAATGTGCCTGTGTTAAGAGGTGAAAAGCCATCAAAATTATTAAAATTTTAATTCTGCCAATAACTAACTCACAGACATGCAGAAAGTTGATTAAGACCATGTTTGTACAATTTTTGTCTGCTACATCTGTTTCAAGGCCTAGAAATCTCCCAAATCTAGAGATGTTTTCCTTGCCTTACAACTGCCTATGTATGTATGCATTTAAGTATGATTTGAACTATTTCAGTTTCAGAAATGGATTACGAGATTTCCTTAGATACCATGATGAATTGGTTGTATGCAATGCAAAGATGAACCATTAAGCTAGCATATTATGTGAGTGGATATCTATTTAATATGCTGACATCCTGGTGCCAGGAGAAAAGATGACATATACCCAGTTTATCAGTCACCAGCGGGTCAGGATCAATAAATAGTGATTCCCATTTCAACCATCAGCAAAAAAAGTAGAAAAGAGGTTCTGTTTGGAGAATAGAAGGCGCCAGGAACAAAATGAAAAAAAAAAGAACTTCAAATTAGCATGGGAATGGATTCATGAGAAGTGATGTGGGAAAGGGTGAAGCTGTAGGAATGGGGAAGGAACACAGGAGTATGCTTACCTGAAACTACAAAGTTCAATATTCACGATGAGGCTTCTAATCTTAAGTTTTATTCTTCTAGTTTGTACCTGAGCTCCTGGTGACAGTGGAGCAGGCCAAGGACAGACAGCACAGAGTGCGAATGGGGATGAGGATTAAAAAGACATGCAACCAGAAGCTCAAGATGGCCATTATAGACAGAGCACGGGTGCTCCATGATGAATTGTAATACTGAAACTAAATTGTGATCAGGACTAAGACCAGAATCCTAAAAATAAGGATTAAAAAGGCACTTTCAACAGTAAGGTAGTATAAATAATAGATTTAAGAGGTAAAAGAGCAAAAATATGCTTTAGGCATCATGGTTGAAGAGGAAACTGAGATATGGGAAGCAGTTAAGCCAGGTAATAAAATAAAAAAGTTGCATTAAAGGAAAAAGTTGGAATAATGTGTGTGGCTGCTTTATGCTTTATTCTTTATGCAAATGAGTGCTGTGCTGAATATTTCCCCAGTATAAATTAATTTTGTATCATGTAGCCATGTGATAGATTTATAATTAATAATACACTATATAATATATATGAATAATAAGTAGATTAATAATAGATTGTTAAGAATGTGATCAAAATATACAAGTATAAGATAAGAATGAAAGAACATGATGAAGTTGAAGGGCTAGTTTTGGTTAAGGGGGAACCAATGGGGACAAAAAGCAAAAAAAAAATTAAGTTGGAGACACAAGAGACGGCAAATGCTGGAATCTGGAGCAAACAACAAATTGTTGGAGGAACTCAGAAGCTTCAGCAGCACCCTTGGAGTGAAAGATGGTCGTGTTTCCAAGCCAAGATCCTACATTGTGACTGGGAGTGTAGAGAGAAGATAGACAATATAGAGGAGTGAGGGAGTGTTAGGACAGGCTGGGAAGTGATAGGTCGAATCAGATAAGGGAGGGATGATGGGTAGGTAAAAGCATCTGGGGAAGAGTAATAGATCTAGTTAATGAGGCATGAGATGTGCTGGGGTTGGGAAGAAGAATGTAAAAGGAAAACAAAGAGACTCACCTTCAACTTGCTTTCAAGGACTTTTTACAACACATATTCTGGGTATTTATATTTGCAAAGTCCGTCTTTTTCAAATTAGTTGGTTTTGAGTCTTTGTTTATGTACAATTTTTGTTAAATTCAATTACATTTCTCTTTTTTAAATGCCTGCAAGGAAATGAATCTCTATTTGTATATGGTAACATATAAAGTAGGTACTTTGATAGTAAATTTATTTTGATATTTTGAACGTTGAACTTTAGAACTTGCGTAAACGGAGAAGGAACATAGTGGTGTGGGTTACCAGGAACTGGAAAGTTGAATGTTCATAGCATTGGGTTGAAGGCTACCCAAGTGGAATATGAAGTGTTGCTCCTCTAGTTTGTGTTTGGCCACACTGTAGCAGTGGAGCAGTCCAGGGACTGACAGATTGGTGTGAGAAGGGGGAAGGAAACTGGAAAGGCATGCTGAGAGTAGATCCAGATGGCCATTGTGGACAGGGCACAGGTGCTTCACAAAACAGTCACATAGTCTACACTTGGTTTTATTGATGTAGAGAATGCCAGATCAAGAGCACCAAATGCAAATAGATGAGACAGGAGGAGCTGCATGGGAACCTCATCTGTTTAGGTCCCTGCTTAGTGATGAGGGTGGAGGCGTAGGCACTAGTGCTGCATCTGCAGGGGAAATTGCCTGGTGGCAAGAAAAGGTGGGCGGGGAGGAATGGGCTGACCGGTGAAGAGAGTGCTCCCTGCAGAAAGCACAAGAAGGTGAAGAGGGGATGTCATCATTGGTGGTGGGATCCGATTGCAGCTGACAGAAACAGAAATGATGATACACAGGGAAAGAGACTGCAGTGGTGTGAAAAGTGAGGACCAAAGGAACTATACTGTATCTTTGTTCTGTCTTGAAGCCAGGGGGAGGGGATTGGAGGCTGGGGGTCCTTGAGGGCAGGTCTCAAGAAAGTGTAAGAAATGCCAGTAAGAGCTTCGTTAGCCACCAGTGGAAGAAAGGCCATATTTCCCGAAAAAGGAGGGTATTTCAGTTGTCCTGTAGCAGAAAGCATCATCTTAAGAACAAATATGGTGGACACAGAGAAAGTGAGAGAAAGAGATTGAGTCCTTTCAGAAGATAGGGTGGAGGTAGTTGTGATCAAGAGGGAATCAGTGTGTTTACAAGTGAGTATTATGAACAGTTGAATTGAGAAATGGAGAAACATTTTAGACTGTAGTTGAAGTTGAGCATGCAGACATTGGCAGCATTGGTAAACATAGAGAATTGTCAATCAGGCAGCAAAATCAGAATGATTTTAATTGGGATTATCATAAAGACTGTGATTGTAGTGCCTGCATGTTCACAAAAGTTTCCTAAAACCATTTGTTCCAGAACAAGTTTGGGGTGGTGTTAGGACGGTTGTAAAGTAGCCTTAATGATGAATAGTGAGCCAGCTTATTTATTAGTGGAGTGGTACATGAGCATTTATCTTAGCGAACATATTATGAATAAAAGAAACAAAATTAACTTCTTGGATCAAAATCTTTAATCAGAATTGGGGCCTTAATGAGGTGAGGTGAGCTGTTCCCTGTTCTGGCAAAGTATCTTCAACAAGGTATGTTGTAGCTTTGTTTCCCTTCATGTGGCCTGACCTGCTGAATATTTCTGGCAGTTTGTATTTTTATTTTAAATTTCCAGCACCTGCAGTTTTATGTTGATATTCACATCAAGATCAAGGCTGTGCTTGGCAGGGAGATATGCAAAACAACTGCCAAAAATTCAAGATTTAAGATCTAACTTCCATGTTACGAGGCAAAGGCTATCTATGGTAACCTTGGTAACGTTAATACATGGAAACAATAGCTTTTCAGTGGGCGTTCAGGAAAGAACCTAATATGATACAAAATTTGTTCATGTTACTAGGTGACAACAACAGAGATGAACGATTGAAGGGACAAGGGAAGCATTAATGCCAAAGAAAGAGGAGACATTAAGTTTAAAGCACAGTTGTGCAGTTCGTGACAATGGGAAGATGAAAGAACAACAACACATGACAAATCGAACCTTCAGAAAGGACATGTGAAATGAAACTTCAAAGGGATAACAGAACAAAAACAAATACCTTTTTGCTCTTACATTCAATTAAAATAACATGTTGAGAAGTGATGCACCATCAATAACTCTCGGAGACAGGAGGTGAACGATAGGTTTTTATTAGCAGCAAAACGGAGCACGGCATCTTGGAGACTGAGGGAAGAGCAGTGCCTCCAATTGCCTTTATACTGGGGTCTGTGGGAGGAGCCACAGGAGCAGTCAGCAGAGGGGCGTGTCCAGACAGGTATACATAGTTTACCACAAGAAATGAAGTACATCCCTTAAAATGTAGTAAATGAAAATAAGGAAATGGAGAAGATGGGGTAATGTTATTTTGTATTAGTGCTTACAGTCAAGGAAAAATGTGGTAGAAATCCCAAAGAAATCAATATTAAATAAGGTCAGGCAAAGGAGATTTCAAAGAGGGAAATACAATCCCATTCACTTAGAACAGTATAGTTTCAAACTGGTGCAAAATAGAAATGTTGGAAGACCAGATAGACTAAGAGGAGCATGTTCATCGCTACAGAAAATAATGAAGAAGTCAGTGGAATGCTGACCTTGATATCAAGAGGGCTATAATATAAGCTGCCAGAAGTTATACTGCAGCAATAACTAGCCCTTGTTAAAGGAAACTGAGAGTCTTGATAGCACTTCTAGGTTCTGTATGTTAGGAAGAATATATTCACCTTGGAGATGATACTGTAAATGGAATGCAACCCATATTAACTTCCAAGCAGCAATTAACTAACCTGCGACTATTTCCTTGGCCTGTAAAATAGATAAAGGCTAATCTGTTGAAGTGTTCAATATATCAAGAGGGATTAGTTCTGCTAAACAGAGAGTTGGACTGAGGACACAACCTACACCATAGAATTGGATTATTGATGACTGAAGGATTCTATTTTCTTCCATAAATGAGGATTGAGATTACGTTTAATAGTATATTTAAATAAGAGGTCCTTTTTTTTGTTAATCTCAAGTACTAAGTAACCTGCAGCAAAGACAGTCATGTAAAATTAGGAACAACACACAAAATGCTGGAGGAACTCAGTAGGTCAGGCAGCGCCTATAGAGGCAAATGGACAGTTGATGTCTATGGAAGGAAATGAACAGTTGATTTGAGAAGCAAATAAGTGAGTGTAAGAAGCCCTGACATGAAAATACAGTTAGAAGTGCATCTTCAGAATTGGTGATGTAACTTATGAAGTGATCAAGTTACAATGAACCTTTACAAAATAGTTTTACCGACAGTAAGATTGTTGAGTCATGTCTGCCCACTGAACAGTAGAAAAGATGTGAAGGCCTTGGTGGAGGAACAGAAAAAAATAAGTGAAATAGTTATTGGAATGAAGGACTTGCACTTCAGAATAAGATTCGAGGATGGGATTCTTCTCCATTGAGCTAAGCAGGTCATGAGGTTTTCAAAATAATTAGTAAAAGAGATCCCTTTGGTGAAAGGGTCAAGAGGTAGAAATTGTCAAAAACAAACCATGCAAAGTCTGACAGTACATTGGAAGCAGATTTGTTTGGGTGCTTCAAATGTTATTGGATTATTATGTCATAGGAATTACATTGCTTGGAAGAAAGGGCAAGTGAGAATATCAGTTGCTTTGCTCCTGCAGAGTGTCAACCCAGACTTAAAGGTGATGCCATCACTTTTCAATCAGGTCTAGGTAAAAGCCTTGCTCATCCTTTGACTTGCCAGCAGTCTTTCTATTTGTAGGAAATGAATGGACCCCATTTCAGTTTTATGGAGGTTTAGACATAATACTACTAAAGATTCTGGTTTTAGATGGCACTACCGAATACATGTGACAGCTCACTGGTAGATCAAAAGGCAAGAAATTCGACTGAAAGCATTACTAATAACCCCTTTTCTGAAGTAAATTGTGGTAAATTATCACCACAAACAATGAAGAGGCCAGCGAAGGCAAAGCGAATTTGAGGGATGAACTGTGTTGGTACGTTGCAGATGGAGTGAGCCATTCGGAAAGGAGAAGTCGAGGCACAGGAGCTTCAATGCCCATACAACTGGCCCAGGTGTGAGGTTGGATTGCTCTGGGCGCCGAGTCGATTTGGAGAAATCAAGAGTGGCTTCGGGTTTGGTGGCCAGATGTGGGCCTGTAGTGAGTCGCTAGGTGGCATGGCCTAGGCCCCGGGTCCTTTCTCTGCAGCCGTGCCTGGGTCCTAGTGCAAGGTATGATATGCTGTTTAGACAATTGAAATATGGGCCCAGACAGGTGTTGGGATCGGAGAAGAGAGCTAACTTTGATCAATCTTCCATGATTTTCACTCCTCTCTCCAAGGCACTGAAGGTATGAAGACTGACCCGGTTGCTGTGCTCCATACCCGCTGATATGATGAACTGATACCGAGACTTTGGACCTACTCTGGGCTCCTCCAGGGTTCAGATGTAAGGACTCCGTTTGGTTCGGAATGCTGTTGTTTGCATTTTTTTTTCTCTTTCTCTGCACATCGGGTGTTGTTCTTTATTTTATTTAATATTTTAATTGAGTTCTTTCTGGCTTCTTGCTTTGTGGCTGCCTGTAGGTAAACAAATCTCAAGGTTTGATAATAAATGCACGTTGAAACTTGGAACTTATAAACAGATCTAAATAGGTGCATCTGTTAATTTTTACATGTAATTCGCTGAAAGGCATGACCTGTCACACATCATCAGAAAAGATGAAGTCTACTTGGATAAAGGACTATGATGTCAATGTCAAGTCTATCGTCACATTCACAAGTACAGGTGCAATGAAAAATGCTTGCAGCAATATCACAGGCACATAACAACATGCACAAGAAAAACATAAATTACCCTCAATTTTTACAAGAAAGAACAAGTAGAATGAAATAAGCACAAAGTCCATTTTTGTGCAAAATGATCGAAGAGTCTCAGTAATCAAAAATGAGGAGGCATTATTGTTGTAAAATTAATAGTAAATCAGAAAAGCTTTTAACATTAGGGAATAACTTGTGTCCTAATTCATGATGGATCCATTGATAGAAGTAACAGGTAATGACGTATGCAGGGTGCTCGAGGGGTTAGACTGATGTGGCAATGCTATCTGCAGTCAATTCAAATGAAGGGTTATTTGAAATTTGTACACAGGATGCAGAGAGTCGCACTGCTTTCCAATGTAATGCTGCATTCGTTCAATCAGTAATTGTAAAGGATTGCACTCCAAATTAAATTTGTCTCCAGACCCTAATATGTCTTACTGTGCAGGGGTTCCTTTACATCTTCCACTAAACCATGGGATTAAGTTTCAAAGATTAGCTGATTTACGTTAAGTATTTACCACTTTTCCTTGCCTCTAAGTGTATAAAGCATTTGATGTTTTCTTCTGACAGCTTCCACCTTCCTGGATAGCTACTGTATGAAGCTGCTGAAGGAACTCAGCAGGTTGTCTCAGTGGGGGTGGGAATAGAGATGGGGAGAAGTAATTGTTGACATTTTGGGTTCAAGTCTGCATCAGGACATTATGGACTATTATAGCTTCAGCTGTGCCTCTCAAAAAGTGCAATAGGATAGAGATTGACATCCTTAATTTTCCAACATGGTACTGGCGGCCTTGGGGCTGTTGGCAGAGGGAAGGAGTGATTATCCTCTGTTCACAGGAGATCACTCAGGAGGGAGTGGGAGGAGACGACTGTGGAATAGACACTGCAAGAAATACAAAAATGTGATACAATTCATCAAGTCAGTGAAAGCCAGTTGCACTAATAAACTTGAATACTTTTCAATCTACCACAGATCCATCACTCACCAAATGACAGCTGATGTCCACAATTCACATATATCCTCCACTTGGATGCAGCCCTCACTTAGTAATTCACAATGCACAAAACTCATTAACATGCCGCATCCCACGCTGTAAGAAGTGGTGCAATGATGAGACAGTAGGTACCCGTGGTCAGACTGCAGATACATCATCTCCCATACACCCCAGCAAGACCATTTCTCGCCGTCATTAGAGAGCCCATTGCAGGGCCTAAGGCCAGCCGCTGATTTGTGGCCATCACATTCAGTGGTAGTTGTCCTTGCATTATGCTGCCTATTCCAGCTCTACATTGAGGACTACATTGGTGTTACTTCATGCACCCATGCTGAGCTCATCAACATCATCAACTTTGCCTTTAACCCTGGCCTTAAATTCACTTGGTCTATTTCTGACACCTCTCTCCCTTTCTCAATCTCTGGAGACAAATTGACTACTGATGTCTTTCATAAACCTACAAACTCCCACGGCTATATTGACTATAACTCTTTCCACTCATTCTCCTGTAAAAATGCAATCTCCTTTTCTCAGTTTCTTCTTCTCCACTGTATCTACTCCTAGATGAGGCTTTCCTTTCCAGCATATCAGAGATGTCCTCCTTCTTCAAAGAATAGGGTTTCCCTTCCTCTACCATTGATGCTGCCCTCACCTACATCTCCTCTGTTTCCGGGAGATCTGTCCTCACCATATCTTCCTGCCACCTTAACAGGGATAGAGTTCCTCTTGTCCTTTCCTACCACCCCATGGATTGCCACATCCAGCATATTATTCTCTGCAACTGTGGTCATCTTCAACGGGACCCTACCACCAAACATATCCTTACCACCACCCCACAAACTCTCCACTCTTCCTCCATGATTCCCTTGTCCATTCGACCCTCCCCACTAACCTCCCTTCTGGCACGCATCCCTGCAAGCAGAAGTGCTACACCTGTCCATTCACCTCCTTCCTTATCTCCATTCAGGACCCCAAACAGTTCTTCCAGGTGAGGCAACACTTCACCTGCAAAACTGTTGGGATTGTCTTCTGCATCAGGTGCTCCTGATACAGCTCTCTCCACATTGGTGAGACCCGACATAGATTGTAAGACTGCTTTGTTGGGCAGCTTTGCTCTATCTACAAAAAGTAGGATTTCCTGGTGGCCAAATATTTTAAATTCAATCCCCATTCCCATTCTGACATGTCAGTCCAAGACCTCCTCTAATAGCACAATGAGGCCACTTTCAGGCTGGAGGAGCAACACCTCATATTCTGTCTGAATCTCCGACGGGATGGCAACTTCTAATAATTTTTCACCCCCACCCTTCTTTTTTTTCAATACCCCACTCTAGCTCCCCACTTACTTCTTCCCTTATCACCTGCCTATCGCCTCCCCCTGGTGCCCCTTCTCCTTCCCGTTCTCCCATGATCAGAATCCTTCTTCTCCACCTCTCACCTTCCTAGCTTCTCACTTCCTCCCCTTCCCCCTACCAACCTATAGCTTATACTCCTCCCCCTCCTCCAGCTTCTTATTCTGACTTCTTCCTCCTTTTCCAGTCCTCATGAAGGATCACGGCTCAAAACATTGACTGTTTATTCATTTCCATCAATGCTACTTGACCTGCTGAGTTCCTCCAGCACTTGGTGCATTTGAATAAGTGATTTAGAATGTTTATATCAAATTTTTCTCTTTTGATCCTATGCATATTTGGTGTACTCTGGATTTCCAGCATCTGCAGAATTTCTATCTCTCATTCCGTTAGCATTCATTATTCCACCACTGCCCTTCACTAGACACCAGACACTAGAATACTACAGGTCCTTCCACCCTCGATGTTGTGCTGACCCATATATTACTCAAAAGAAAGTACTAAACCCACACTACCCCATAACCCTCCATTTTTCTTTCATCCATGTGCCTGTTCAAAAGGCTCTTAAATTCCCCTAATGTTTTAGCCTCCACCACCATCCCTGGCAAGTCATTCCAGGCACCCACAACCCTCTGTGTAAAAAACTTACCCCTGCTGTCTCCCCTAAACTTCGCTCCCTTAACTTTGTTCATATGCCCTCTGGTGTTTGCTATTCATGCCCTGGGAAACAGGTACTGACTATCCACCCTATCTATGCCTCTCATTATCTTGTAGACCTCTATCAAGTCCCCTCTCATCCTTCTACACTTCAAAGAGAAAAGCCCCAGCTCTGCTAACCTTGCCTCATAAGGCTTGTTTTCCAATCCAGGCAACATTCTGATAAATCTCCTCTGCACCCTCTCCATAGCTTCCACATCCTTCCTATAATGAGGTGACCAGAACTGAACACAATACTCTAAGTGCAGTCTCTCCAGTGATTTGTAGAGTTGCAACATGACCTATCTACTCTTGAACTCAATCCCCCTGAGATTCAATCTCAGGAACTTCTGATCTCCTAGGAGCTTTACACACAGTCATCTCTAAAGTTTACAGAGAATGGTTCAAAAAACAAAAATAAAATACATTCAGTGAGTGTCAGTTCTTTGGGTGACAACGCCTTGTAAATGAATAAGCAGACAGGAAGATGACAGTAACCTAAATAATCATGTGTTACAACAGCGGTATGCAGAACAGCATCTCTGAAAGCACAAAACACCAGACCTTGAAGTGGATGGGCTACAGCAGTAGAAGACCACGAACATACACTCTGCAGCCACTTTATTCAGTGCCAGACTGAGTGTATATTTCCATAATGCTCATGATGTAAGTATTGAGCAGTTTTTAGTTAGAGCAGCCTTCACATTCATTCATCATGGATAAGTAACTTTTCTGTAGCCATTTCAAAACACTAATCCTTTTATGGGGTGAATTAATGAATGACCAGATATCATGATTGGGAGACGGAAAATGCTCCCAGTAGTGTTATACTCTTTAGGACTTTGGGAAAGGAGGCTACTGCAGCATTCAAACAACCACAACGTTTGTCTTCTGTGATTTATGCTCACACATTGTTACTCGTGACAGTGACTGAAATATTCCTTTTAAACAGCACATTATCTGGCCATTATCTTTACACTCTGTGTGTCTAATACGGTACATGCTTTTGTTTTTACAAAGCTTGCACATTGTCAGAGTTAAAATATTAAACTGCATGCTGGTGGGTTATGCAAGCGGTTGATGGCTCCAGCAAAGGGACATAAAAAAAACTCTGCTCCTTCCCTATAATTTTTCTTATCACTGCCTTCCTTCATCCATGGCTTTTCATTACTTACAACCATCAGCTTCATCACTGTCTCAGTGCCAAGATAGTGCTACTTAGAGAAGGATTTATTTTGACCTTACAATACGAATCCATAACTACTTGGAAATAGTTAGAATTTTTTTCTTAATGACAGAACTAATATACAGAAGGAAGGACACTGTCCCATTCCGTCAATACTTACTTGATTCAAACCCATGTTACAACTTTTAAATGGACATTTGAAAACCTTTTATTATACCATCTAGTTCCATACAGCTTCAACAGATGTCAGGCTAAATATAATCCAAGTGCTTATATAGTTGAAGCTATGTAAATGGTTCATTCATTCTTCAAGGGAGCATCAATCTGCATTCCTGATCTTTCAGTGATTTTATTGCAAACCAAGATACGACCAATTCCTCACTTGCACCTTCCACTGCGTGAAAGTAATATTCATTCGATGTCACTCCAAGGAGATTTCCATTTTGTTCACAAGTCCCATTCAATTACATTGAGAGATTGGCTTCAAACAGCTTCATTGCACCCAGTGTTTGGATGCTCTGCCTGTTAAATAGGTTCCGGTATGGTAATTCATGCACAGCAACATACTTGTAGTTCAATTGCCTGGCTGGCTTTGAGGTGATAGTGTTAGCTTGTACAATACCAAAGCTAGTTGAGTTTATGCTCACCATGGGGCCAGTGTGCAGTGGTAATCGGATGGTGGCTGCGGCCATTTTTGGAGTTGAACATTCTAGCAAGCATGATGACACATTAGGCAGCATGAAAAATACCTACTTGTTAAATAAGGCAGTTGCTGGTCCTTCCTGTGATTCTGCAATTGTTTTTGTGCTTTCTAGAGTCATTATAGCAAGGAAAATCATGGATTGGTGTGCTATGAGATAAAAATCTTCAATTCAGGATTTACACAGATGAGCTGCTGGGTACATTACTTGGTATTCCTCTTAAAGCACAGCATGACAGTGAGTGAGTTTAGGGCACACTGGTGCTCGAGAAAGAAAGAAGCTGGAAGATAGGATCTCAGCAGAAAACCATATCCATCTTGAGGAGAAATTTCCCTCTGTTTATCTCAGCAGGAGAAGTGTTCAGGATGGCTAAAATTCAATAAGGAGATACTCATTGAAATTTCTCTCCTGCTGCTGTCAAAACTATAAACTCAGAGTCGAACAAGAAGTACATTGCTGCTCTCTGTAAAGATCAACATAGCCCAGAATGTTATCTACCACCTTCTGGGCTACAGTAGGAGATATTTGCAATGCTTCGCAGTTTTACCATCAGTGTCTCTTAAAGTGCATCCAAGAGATAGCCATAGAAGATTAATGATTTAAAATTTTCTTTTTTCAGAAATTCAAATGCTTGAATTTATAAGGTGCGTAGGATTTTCAGTTTTGTAGGAACCACATGGGAAGCTGAGATAAACCATAGCTGAAAGAGACCCTCACTTTCACTGTCCAGATGGTATGCAGTCATTTACAGTACTGTGTAAAAGTCTTAAGCACATATATCTAACTTGGGTGTCTAAGACCTTTGCACAGTCCTGTAGCAGTTTTATGTATTGCACTGTACTGCTGCTGCTGCAGAAGAAAAACTGATTTCATAACATGTTGTAAGTGAGTGATGACAAACCTGATTCTGATGTGGGTCTCTGTTGCAGAGTGGGAAGGAGGCAGGGAGAGGTGAATCATGGTTGGGAAAAAGAGAAGGAAGGGAGGAGGGTGTGGGAAGCACCAGAGAGACATTCCGTAATGATCAATAAACCAGTTGTTTGGAATCAGATGGCTTTACTTAGTGTCTTAGGGCTGGGTGTATCTGCACCTGTGTCACCTCACTCCATGCCCCTGGTACTCATTCTCTGCCATCTTGTCCCACACCCCTCCTGCAATGCTCCACCTTCACCATTCCTGATATTCTTTGCCCCCAACTCACTCTCCGTTTTACATTGACAAATACAGCGCTATGCAAAAATCCGAGGCACCCTAGCACGCTCCCGAGGCTCCCTCTCCCTCTCTCTCTATATATGTATTTGCTGAAATGGCTCAAGCTCTGCTGCACAAGCCAAACAAATGTCATCGATATCCTGCCACAACAGGTGTAATTGTGAAAGCTATTGTCATGCCTAATCAATGAATCAGCTCCCTGGACCATTCTGGAGCAGTTTTGTTGAACTTGCTTGTGCAGATCTCAAGATTTCTAATGGTCACTGCACCCTTCTAAATTTCCACATAATGGAGTAGCCCTGCTACCACTTATTTAGCAGTTCTGTCTGGGGGAAGATGAGGAACAGAAGTAAAGAGGGAAAACACTAAAACAATTAAAGCTCAAAAATTTGATGGAAATCTGAAATACAGATAGAAATTGCTATGTATTTTGTTTTTGTTCCAAAATGATCATGTCCATTGTACCTCTTGATGGACAGAATCCACATCCCCGTTCTTAATCATTTCATTTTCCTCCAGAGTATTAGTAATTTTCTTCTCCGTTCACTTGTGTACTGAAGAATGGCTATAAACAATTTTGAATTTAATCTTTCCCACTACAGTAGGACCTCTCAAGACCTCAAACAGCTGGAATGGAACTAATCCACAGGACAAAAGGGAACTTGTTCAACCTACATCATCGGTACTCAAGATTCAAGGGTCACTCCAACCTCAGTCATCACTTTACATATATATGATGCTTGTCTATTAATGTAAGAGGTTCTGCAGAAACAGGAAATCCAGAGGAACATACTCAAAGTGCTGGAAGAACTCAGCTGATCAAGCTGATGTCTTGATGCAGTGTCTCAGCCAAAAACATTGATTGTTTATTCCCCTCCATAGCCTGATCTTCTGAGTTCCACCAGCACTTTGTGTGTTCCTATGTATTTCAACCTTCTTAGCCCAGGTTCCATTCCTTTGTTAACTTGTTCACTGAAGTGTATAAATGGATGAATTGTAAATTAAGATCTGCACTGCTCTTCCTGCCACTGTCTGTAAGGGGTTTGTATTTTCTCCCTGTGACCGCATGGGTTTCCTTCAGGTGCTCTGGTTTCCTCCCACAGTCCAAAGACTGGGGTTGGTAAGTCAATAAAAATTGTCTTGTGATTAGGCTAGGGTTAAGTAGGTAGTTTTCAGGGCAGCGCAGTTTGAAGGGCCAGAAAGGCCTATTCCGCGCTGTATCTTAATAAATTTTAGAAAAGCACTGGGTGGACAATAAGCACAACATCTGGGAAACAGTGGAACAGATGTTGGGAACCACCTTGTAGCAAAGATGTATGTCGGTAACAAACTACACCACTGCCTCCTGTGTACCTGAGAAACTCTGAAGATTGAGGCAACATTTATTATTCTGGGCATGAGTGATGTCTGTCCTCTTTTATGATTTGAAGACATGGACTAGCTACAGCAGGTACCTCAAAGCATCGGAGAGCTATCAGTAATGCTCAGCCCTCAAAATCGTCCCAATCCATTATAAGAATAAGTGAAGTAATTCCGGCATCCTCTCTCAAACCAGCATCTGCTGAACTGACATTCTATTTATGCATCGCCTGCTCTGTTCACTACCAACCAGTCTCTTGAAACATATCGTTACCCTGAGCTTTAATGTAGCAAGAGATTTCCAGGAGTGCAGAGAAAATGCTCTAAAGATGCTCACAAAGCCCTCGTGAAAAATCTTCACCAATGAATATCCCTGGTTTGTGACAAATCAAAATCCAACAGGTGTTGAGAGCTTGAAGTCACTCTTTCAGGAACATCCAGATTCCTAGTGAAATAGACAGGATGAATAAACCATTGTCCAAACCACTCAGCTAAACCCTCTATTAAAGACAACATGTGAAGAGTCTAAGATTATATTTTGGCCTCATTAACCACCTCTGAATCCACAGAATTAAACTGGAGGTAAATAATCCTCAAGTCCAAGAAAAATTATCTGGCAGAACATTTATTACCATAAATTAATTTTATGTCACAATGTTAATGCATGATGTAGAATTTCATTTTATTAGTTGGTATAAAATTGGAACTGTGATATTTTCACTTTAATCTGAAGAAAATCTACTGTTTAAAGTTTACTTACATTAGGTTTATAAAAAATATTCATTATGAACGAGATATTTTCATGAAATATTCTGTAAAAGCTTCTGATTGGATTGTGATATCTAAACAATAATTTATTTTGTCTTTTGCACCCCCGGATATTGTCGTAGTATCCTATGTGAAATGTTGTGTTCGACATCAGTCTATGATTTCATTAGTTCTTGTCTATACTGACCTCTGAAGCCAGAGGGCCTAGTGATAAATGTGAAACTCAGAAATTTGATGGAAATGGCAATGCTGAAATGGTGATGTTCAATACTGCAACTTATTCTGCTACTATTGTGCATGCACAAGTTTCCTTTCCATGGAGAAATGCTCCTAGAAGTTCAATTATATGCACAGTTTTTCACACTTTATAGGAATGAAAAATTATTCAATGATGACAACCAATCCACATCAGCACCTTAATAAGTTATTCCACAATTTACATATGTTTGGTTTACAGATTCTCTCTACAATGCTATTGACTCTCAGGGGTATGTGCTTAGGTTTACAAAGCTACAGTATTTTTGCTGTAACAAATAAGGTAGCACTACTTGCCCACAGGAGTACAGTTTGTTTAATATTTCAATATGGTGGCATCCGTCGGTCTCAGGAGACCATGGATCTGCGCCTGGAGTTTCCAGGGCGCAGGCCTGGGCAGGGTTGTATGGGAGACCGGCAGTTGCCCAAGCTGCAGGCCTTCCCCTCTCCACGCCACTGATGTTGTCCAAGGGAAGGGCACTAGAACCCACCCAGCTTGGCACCGGTGATGTCGCAGAGCAATGTGTTGTTAAGTGCCTTGCTCAAGGACACAAACACGCTGCCTCAGCTGAGGCTCGAACCAGTGACCTTCAGGTTACTAGTCTGATTCCTTGCCCACTAGGCCACACGCCAACACTGTAATATTTCAATAATACTTGAATAATCATATATGAATTCTTGTTTGCTTAAATAAATTAGGTGTTACTGTATATGTAAAAGTACATTAATTGCATATGTCATCACAGTGTTATACAATATGTGCATGCCTAGTTTAAAGTAAAATCGAAGCCAGACTCCCTTTTTGAGACTCCTGTCTTCTTTGAATGAGTTTAATGTTTTGGAGTTACAAAATGTAAGTACATTGTACCAAAGTTACCCATCATTCATTTTATCCATCTTTTAAGACTTACGGAATTCCAGTTAGCTCATTACTTCACAGGATCTCCGCCCTTTGGTAAATCCAGGAATGGAATGTCACGTATTATGTGACTTGAAATCAAATGGTCTTGAGTGCATAACAGACACCTGCACATTTCATTGGGGTGCTGTGAGAATCATCTGTGTTTAGTAATTTTACACTTTATACCTGAACCACACAACAGAGATCAGGTGTAAGCACTAGAGTAAGTGCTGGAAGAGTTTCTGTCAAATTATTTTTTTAAAGATGGTACATTTCATGGTAAGGAAATAACTCACAGCTCATTGAATTTTACACAACCTACATCTATTGGTGAAGTGGCAGCTTTGAATTTAAAAATCCAGCCAGCAATTTTTTATTGAGACTGAGTCGCCACCTGGTGGACACCATACCACAGGATTTCTTCAATAAGTCACCAAATTTTAAACTTGTCTCATTCTAGATTATTCTCGTTACTTATAACTGAAGTATATCGCTTTCTAAAAAAATAATACCTTTTTTGTGCCATGGAGCAACACCATTAAGCAAGAGGTCTGTGGACCCCAGTTTGGGAACCCCTGTTTTGACACTGTAAATACACACTGTTTGCCCCCTCTTCCCCCAACCCCCCCAATAAAACTTATGATGATTTTTCCTTAGTTCACCTCTCACTAATTTAAATTTAACTCTGATTTTCTTGACTTACAGAATTTCTGCATTTTTTTAAACCAGGTTTGCCAACTTGTATCAAATTACCACCTGCAGGTGAATCTTCATCAGTGTCCTCTTCAAAGCTCTCTTCCCTACACTTGAGCCTCTTATTAGTCAACTCCATTGAGTGCTTTGCATCATTCATGTGCCTGATTCCCGACACTTGAAGCAAACATCTCAAGATTTCTCATCATTCTTGAACAGCTCAGCTGGACATGTATATCAGTTTGAATGAAGTACAGCTTTTGTAAATCACTTAAGATGTAAAATATTCCACTAAGTTTTAAATCTACAAAATCAAAGAAATAGACTCTTGTTTTAGTCTGCATACCGTAACTAGCAAGGATTGCGATGTACACCCAGGTCTCTGACGGATGCTCACTGATACAATGCAGATTGGTCATAATAATTAAGATCTTTCAAGTACTTCCACTTTCCAAAACAATTTCTCATATTCCAGGATTAACTGAAACCATTAGAAGTAGTAGAAATTTATTTTTATCCCAATTTTTATTTCCTCCTCTTGTACTCTAAACGCATTGCAAAGAAAACACTGTGCTTGGAATGCAGAGAGGACGAGAGAACTGGTGTTATAGGTAGACTACAAGATTACTTAAATTTTGCATTTAAGCAGAAGGCAAAAGGAAGCTTTTTTTTAATCAATGAAGAGCAGAGAGCGAGTTTGTAAATCTGGCAGGAGCAAAGGGTACTGGGAATGGTGAAGGTGGTGCATCATGGGAGGGGTGAGGGACAGGTGGCAGAGAAGGAATGCTGGGGGCAGGTAGTGGGCATGGTGTAGGTGCTGACACACCCAGCCCTGAGACCCCAGACAAGGTTATTTGATTCCAAACAATTGGTTTATTGATCATTACAGAATGTCTCTCTGTTGCTCCCGGCTCTCTCTTCTTCCCTTCCCCTTTTCCCAACTATGATCCCCCTCTCCATGCCCACTCTTAGCCCGCAATGGAGACCCAATCAGAATCAGGTTTGTCATCGTATGCAATGCGTTTTTTTTGCAGCAGCAGCAGTACAGTGCAATACATGACCATATTTCCCGTTCCTGCTACCTTACAGATAATCTTCCAATTTTCTACATCAACGAATTGGGTGAGTTGGTGAGGTAATATACAGTATTGCACCTGAGGAAAGTTAGTTTAGCAATTACAAAGGGGATAAATACTTTTTCAGCCTCACCATTTTGGTTTTTAAACCTGGTAAATTGTTGACAGGTTTTAGATTTTTTCTTTTGATTTGACATGATGCACAATGATTAGCTCAAAAAATCCCAGTTCTATATATTTCAAAGCTAGAAAATGAGTCAGTAAAATGTAAAAATTGTGGGGGTTGAGTAGTTTTTCAAGGCAGTGTAAATACTCTGTATAACAGAACTAGTTACTTCTTTCTCCACTTTAAGTAACTTTTAAAAATCAACTTGATGCCATTCATGACAATGCTCTGGAGGATTGCTTACCATATTGGGTAGAAGAGAGAAGTTCTGAGTTTACTTCCGGGGTGCCTCGTGAAGCAGCAGAATTCTCAATGGATACAATTAACTATTCTCATTTCAGCCTGATACAGCTAAAAAGCACAACTGCTTCCAAGCGTCAATACAGTCAACAAAGATGTATTCTGACAGGCTGCAACACCGTCTGGTACGACTGGTGGGGTGGTGGGAACTACTGTACAGGACCAAAAGAAGCTGCTGCGGGTTGTAAATCTAGTCAGCTGCATCTTGGGTACTAGCCTGCAAAGTACCCAGGACACCTTCAAGGAGCGGTGTCTCAGAAAGGCAGCTTCCATTATTAAGGACCTCCAGCACCCAGGGCATGCCCTTTTCTCACTGTTACCATCAGGTAGGAAGTACAAAATCCTGAGGGCACACACTCAGTGATTCAGGAACAGCTTCTTCCCCTCTGCTATCCGAATCCTAAATGGACATTGAATCCTTGAAAACTACCTCAGTTTTTTAAATATATATTATTTCTGTTTTTTGCACAATTTTTAATCTATTCAATATACATATACTGTATATATATTATTCGTATTATTTTATTTTTTTCTTCTATATTATGTATTGCATTGAACTGCTGCTGCTAAGTTAAAAAAATTCACGACACATGCTGGTGATAATAAACCGGATTCTGATTCTGAGATGTCTAAATACATTTAAAGTACTATCGCTGCTTAGAACTGACAGAAACAACGCTGACTGGGGACAGATTCCTTGCAGGATTCCACGTAGGAAAAGTGGCTGCAGGTCAGGGATATGAGTGCGTTTAAGGAAACGGGGTTTTAAACTCCCAATACCAACTACCGTACCTTGCTGGCAAATATGCAGTCTCTGGTGAATAAAATTGATGATCTCAGAGCTAGGGTGCTGAATCAGGGAGACCTTAAGACCAGGTGTGTCCTTTGTTTCATGGAATCCTGGTTAACACCTTCTGTACCAAATGCAGCGATTCAGATCGATGGGTTTACTATACACCGTCAGGATAGATCTATAGAGTCTCTCAAAAGCAGAGGTGGAGGAGTATGCCTCATGATCAACTCTTCTTGGTGCACAAATATATCAGTACAGTCTCAATTCCGATCACCAGATCTGGAATATCTAGCAGTAAAGCGCTACCCTTTTTACCTACCTTTTTGGGGTCATTTTGGTAGTGGTATACATTCCACCTCAGGCCAATGTCAATCAGGCTTTAGATGATCTGCACAAAACTTCACACCCTAATGCCTTCACCATCGTGTTTGGGGAATTTAACCAGGCCAGACTGAAAAAACTCACTAAGCAATTACCATCAACAGATCACTTGCAATACCAAAGGAAACAACACACTGGACCATTGCTACACCACCAGCAAGAATGCCTACCGTGCTATTCCACGCCCTCACTTCGGGAAGTCTGATCACCTGGCTGTACTTCTACTCCCTGAGTATAGTAGAGACTGAAGACTGCAGCACCAGCAGTGAGGACCAAGAAGCTTTGGACAAGGGAAGCACAGGAGCACCTACGGGACTGCTTTGAATCGGTGGACTGGACTGTTTACAGGAATTCATCTTCAAACCTGGATGGTATGCTGCAGTTGTTACCAACTTCATTAAAACCTGTGTGGATGAGTGTGTGCCCACAAAGACTTACTGAACATTCCCAAACCAAGAACTGTGAATGAACCAGGAGGTATGTCATCTGCTGAAGGCTAGATCTGTGGCATTCAAGTCTAGCAACCCAGGTTTGTATCAGAAAACCAACTATGATTTGTGGAGGGCTATTTCAAGGGCGAAGAGACAATTTTGAATGAGGTAGGAGGTGACATCGGATGCACGACAACTCTGGCAGGATTTGCAAGACATTGCTTCCTACAAAGTGAAACCCAATAGTATGAATGGCAGCGATGCTTCACTACCAGCTGAACTCAATGCCTCTATGCCCACTTTGCAAGGGAGAACAGAACTATAGCTGCGAAGATCCCTGCTGCACCTGATGACCCTGTGATCTCTGTCTCAGAAGCCGATGTTAGGCTGTCTTTAAAGAGAGTGAACCCTCGCAAGGCAGAAGGTCCCGATGGAGTACCTGGTAAGGCTCTGAAAACCTGTGCCAACCAACTGGCGGGAGTATTCAAGGACATTTTCAATCTTTCACTGCTACGGGTGAAAATGTCCACTTGATCCAAAAAGGCAACAAGTGCCTAAGAAGAATAATGTGAGCTGCCTTAATGACTATCACCCGGTAGCACTCAAATCTACAATGATGAAATGCTTTGAGAGGTTGGTCATGACTAGACTGAACTCCTGCCTCAGCAAGGACTTGGACACATTGCAATTTGCCTATCACCACATTAGGTCAATGGCAGACGCAATCTCAAAGGCTCTTCACACGGCCTTAGACCACCTGAACAACACAAACACCTATGTCAGTATGCTGTTCATTGACTGTAGCTCAGAATTTAAATAGTATCATTCCCACAATCCTGATTGAGAAGTTACAGAACCTGGGTCTCTGTACCTCCCTCTGCAATTGGATCCTTGACTTCCTAACTAGAAGACCACAATCTGTGTGGATTGGTGATAACATCTCCTCCTCACTGACAATCAACACTGGTGAACCTCAAGGGTGTGTGCTTAGCCCACTGCTCTACTCTGTATATACCCATGACTGTGTGGCGAGGCATAGCTCACATATCATCTATAAACTTGCTGATGATGCAACGATTGTTGGTGGAATCTCAGATGGAGATGAGAGGGTGTACAGGAGTGAGATATAACAACCTTGGACTCAATGTTAATAAGACGGACGAGCTGATTGTGGACTTCAGGAAGAGTAAGTCGAAGGAACACATACCAATCCTTATAGAGGGATCGGAAGTGGAGAGAGTGAGCAGCTTCAAGTTCCTGGGTATCAAGATCTCTGAGGATCTAACCTGGTCCCAACACATCGATGCAGTTATAAAGGCGGCAAGAAAACGACTATAGTTAATTAGGAGCTTGAAGAGATTTGGTATGTCAACAAATGCACTCAAAAACCTCTATAGACGTACCGTAGAGAGCATTCTGATAGGCTGCATCACTGTCTGGGGGGCCACTGTACAGGACCAAAAGAAGCTGCAGAGGGTTGTAAATCTAGTCAGCTTGTGATATTGAGTGAAGAGCAAATATATGCACCAGACTTACCCTAAATATCTGGCTATTATCCTAGTCAGAACACTCATATGATGGCCAAATCTGGCTTAAATAAGGCAAAACTAAAAACAAGAATGAAACTTTTCTGGAAATCTGTTGGAACATCTTGGAAAATACAGCCAGAAGATCTACAAAGGCCACTGGCCCTTTGCATTGTGACTGCAGAATACTGTACTGCCTTCTGCTCCTGCAGAGGCCACACAAAGATTATTAATGCGCAAGTATGTACAACCAGCAGATGGTGACAATTGCTCTTAAATCGACTTTATCTCTTGGTGCTGTTCTTCAATGTGAAATAATTTAAAAAGATAGAAAAATCTTTCCTTCCTAATTCACAGATAATGTGCATGCTATAAACTTCTGCCCCTTCTTACCTAAGGGTGGTGGCTGAATCACCTCAAAAAGGCAGCATCTATCATTAAAGACCCCCACCACCCAGGCCATTCCTTCTTCTCATTGCTACCATCAGGGAGGAGGTACAGGGGCCTGAAGGTACACACTGAATGATTCAGGGTCAGTTTCTTCCCCTCTGCCATCAGATTTCTGAATGGACATTGAACCCATGGACACCATCTTACTACTTTAAATTTTTCTCTTTCCACTTACTTAATTTAACATATGAAAGTTAAATTACAGTGAGAAGTGTGAAATATACTTCTTACCATAATTTAGTTTTATGATTATGTATTGCAATGTACTGCTGCCACATAACAATGAATTTCACAACATATGCCAGTGATTTTGATCCGCAAGGTGGTATCTCAGAAACATACTGAAATAGCTCAATAATCCTGCCATATCCATTTTTGAGTGTTTGCTGGAATATAGCCTCTGATGTGGCACCATCTATCACTCACTAAATCATGGATTTTAGCATGCATTCAAGTCTAAGACTCACTGAAGTTTCAATGGTTCAAATTGTGGAATCCAGCCCAACATCATTCAGCTTCCCCATCTGGTGATCATTATGTGCAAAGCTTTCCTCTTTGTCCTTTCCAAATCATTTCAATTTATTTTCAGGCCTGAAGAGGTTTGATGAACAGCTCATTAAAATAATAAATGACTCTCTGCAGTGTAACACAGGGCATAGAAAACAAAATTAGAACTGTGAAGAACAATACCAAATTCTCTAACAAAGTTGTTTGAATTCCACTTGGAATGTCCAGGAAAACTTTGAATTTGTTTTAAAAACAAAACCGCTCATTAATTTACTTTATATTTTATTTAGCTTTATAAAAATATGAATGGCATTTAGGTTTATCCAAATGTATGCTACCACTTCCTCCGTAAAACTCACCTGGCTTAATGGCTGGGAATAATGAAACTGATTCTTACAAAGTAAATATTTGTTCAATCTCTTCATTTCATTGCAGACAATTTCAGAACTTAAACACGAGAAATTCAGTAGATGCTGGAAATCCAAAGTAACACACACGAATTGCTGGAGGAATTCAGCAGGTCACGCAGCATTAATAGATATATCTCCCTACTGTGATAGGTGTAACAATGGAGAAGCTTCATTTATTCGTATGTTTTGGACATGTCCAAGTCTTGAAAACTATTGGAAGGAAGTATTCCAAATTTTTTCTGTACTTTTTAAAGTAAATTTTAAGCCTAATCCTTTGACCACCTTATTTGGTATTGTTGGAAGTAAAGATATCATTTGAAGACATCCGACTTGCACATTCTGGCTCTATCTCTCTTATGGCTAGGAGAGCGCTCTTGCTTAAATGGAAGGATGTTGCTCCGCCTAATCACACTCAGTGGTTACGGGATGTTATGGCATGCTTAAATTTAGAAAAGATCCATTGCTCAATTTTTAAAATTTGTAGGGACCGTTTTTGAATTATTTTCAAAACCTTTTATTTTCTGTTAAAGTACAGATGCTGGTTAATAGCATATTTCACTATCTGATAAGGTTTTTTTTTTCTTTTTTTCTTTACCCAACAGCTTTGGCTTTGGTAGTGGGTATAGATTTTTTTAATAAAAAACTATTCATATCTCAACACCGAATTAATCTAATCTACAAACGTTTGTACATGAATATTAGGTAAGGAGCTCGTCAATGTGATTCAAATATAATGCATTTGGTATTATTATATCTTTAGTTTGTTTTATAACATGTATTTTCTTGAACTCTGTATACTTATATGTAGAAGTTAATAAAAATATTAAAAAAGAATAAACAGTCAACATTTTGGGCCGTGACCCTTCTTCAGGACTGGAAAGGAGGGGGCGAAGACAACAGAATAAAAAGGTGGGGAAGGAGAAGGAGGATAGCTAGATGGTGATAGGTGATGTCAGGTAGGTGGTCTGGAGAGAACGGAATCTAATAGGAGAGGAGTGAACCATAGAAGAAAGAGAGGAAGGAGGGGATCCAGGGGAAGGTGATAGATAGGTGAGAAGAGGCCAGAGTGTAGAATAAAAGAAGAGGGGAGGGGGAGGGATTTTTTCAACCAGAGGGAGAAATCGATATTCAAGCCATCAGGTTGGAGGCCACCTAGACCAAGGAGGACACCCTTCAGATCTTAACTCTTTTTACCAAGATTTTCTTCCTGTTGTCTGGCACTGTTGCATTTTCTGTTTTACAACCAGAATCACTGGAATATTTACCGGTAAGTTCAAGTAGATGAAGTTTTGAAACATCTGGGAATCGAAGGCCGTGGGGGTCTGGCACAGAAAAGATGAAGCCTAGAGCAGATCAGCCCTGATTATATTGAATGGTGAGCAGTCTTGTAGGGCTGAGTAACTTGCTCCTATTCCTGTCACGCTCTGTTTACATAGGAGAATTGAATATACTGTAAAGGCAATAAAATACAAAGAAATTGAAAGGGAATTCAATCCACTATAGTCCCACTTGTCTTAGCTTGACTAAAGTACGTGCTACCTTGACACCTTTCGTTCTGCACCTTATTGCATGCATTCTCTTTGTTCTGTTAAATACTCCCCTTGTCCTCAGCTTGTTTTCTCACATTTCCAGTTTTGACTAACTATTCTTCTCCACTTCTCTCCCCACAGATGTTGCTCACTGGATGACTCCGGCATTTTCTTTGAGAATTGAAGTCATTTCTGAAGTGACTTTTGTGGACATTGTTTCTTTTATCCACTTATGTCCATTGTGATGAAGTGCTTTGAGAGGTTGGTGATGAAACATATCAACTCCTGTCTGAGAGGCAACTTGCGTCCACCCCAATTTGCCTACTGTCACAACATGTCAACAGTAGATGCCATTTCATCAGCTCTTCACTTAACTCTGGAACATCTGGATAGTGGAGATGCATAGATCAGGATGCTCTTCACTGACTACAACTCGACATTCAATACCATCATCCCTTCAAAACTAATCAATAAGCTTCAAAGCCTAGGCCTCAATACCTCCTTGTGTAACAGGATTCTCAACTTCCTCACATGCAGACCCTAGTCAGATCAGACTGGCAACAACATCTCTGCCCCAATCTCCATAAGCATAGATGCTCCACAAGGATGTGTCCTTAGCCCCCGTTCTACTTGCTTTTTAATTCATCCAGTAAGGAATTATGGGTGGAACAAGGGAATAAGAAAGGTATGATCATGTCAATGGGGCTAGATTATAAACCACCCAGCAGTCCTCAGGATTTAGAGGAATAAATTGAGAGAGATCGCAGACTGTTGCAAGAAACATAAAGTTGTCTAAGTAGGTGATTTTAACTTTCAACATATTGACTGGAACTCCCATACTGTACAAGGACAAGATGGGAAAGAGTTGGTCAAATGTCTTCAGGAAAGTTTCTTTAATCAGTACATAGAAGTCCCAACAAGAGTGTGCAATACTTGATCTCCTATTAGGGAAATGAGACAGGGAAGTTTGTGTAGGGGAACACTTTGCATCTAGTGATCATAATGCTATTAGCTTCAAGGTAATTATGAAAAAGGATAGGTTGGGTTGAGATTCTAAATTGGAGAAAGGGCAATTTTGATGGTATTAGAAAGCATCTGGCAAGTGTGGATTGAGACAGGCTGTTTCCTGGCAAAGGTGCACTTGGTAAGTGGAAGGCCTTCAAAAGTGACATTTTGAAAGTACAAAGCTTGCACGTGCTGTCAGAATGAAAGACAAGGATAACAGGTTTCGGGAACCTTGGGGCCCTGGCTATGGATAAAAAAAAAAGGTGGTGCATAGCAGGTAGGAACAAATGAGGTACTGAAGAGTATAAGAAATACAAGAGAACACTTCAGAAAGAAATTTGGAGGGCTAAAAGAAGGCATTGGTTTGCCCTCACCGGCATGGTGAAGGAGAATCCTGAAGGATTCTTACAGAGTTTTTCGAGGAAGCTACCAGGAAAGTCGGTGAAGGCAAGGTAGTGGATGATATCTACATGGACTTCAGCAAGCCATTTGACAAGGCCCCGCATGGGAAGTTAGTCCAGTAAGTCCAGTTGCTTGGCATTCAAGATGTGGTAAATTGGATTAGACAGCGGCTTTGCGGGAGAAACAGAGTGATAGTAAATGGTTACCTCTCTGACTGGAGGTCTATGACTAGTGGAGTGCCAAAGGGATCAGTGCTGGGTCCATAGTTGTTTGTCATCTATATCAATGATCTGGATGAAAATGTGATGAAGTGAATCAGCAAATTTGCGGATGAAACTAAGACTGGGGTTGAAATGGACAGTGAGGAAGACTATTAGAGCTTGCAGTGGGTTAAACGGTCTGAAAAATAGCAGAATTTAATGCAGACAAATATGAGGTGTTGTACTTTGGGAAGACAAAGCAGGGTAGGTTTTACACAATGAGCAGTGGGGCACTGAGTGCTGTAGGAGAAAGATCTGGAAATACAGGACCATAATTCATTGAAAGTGGCATCACAGGTCATGAAGGAAGCTTTTCAGCACATTGGCCTTCATTGATCAAAATACTGAGTACAGGAATTAGAATGTTATATGGAAGTTATATAAGACATTGATGAGGCCTAATTTGGAGTATTGTTTGCAGTTTTGGTCACCTACCTACAGGAAAAATGTAAATAAGGTTGAAAGAGTACAGGAGAATTTACAAGGATATTGCCAGGACTGGAGGACCCGAATTGTAAAGAAAGATTGAATAGGTTAGAATTTTATTTGCTAGAGTGTAGAAGATTGAGAGGAGATTTGATAGGGGTATACATAATTATGAAGGATATTGATAGGATAAATGCAAACAGGTTTTTTCCACTGAGGTTGGGTGAGACTACAACTACAGGTCATGGGTTAAGGGTGGAAGGTGAAATGTTTAAGGGGAATATGAGGGGAAACTTCTTCATATGGTGGTGAGTGTGGAAAGAGCTGCCAGTGCAAATGATGGATGTAATTTCAATACTTAAGAGATGTTTAGATAGGTACATGAACGGGAGGGGTATGGAGGGCAAGTCGATGGGACTAGGCAGTTTAAATGGTTCTGCATGGACTAGATAAGCCAAACAGCCTGTTTCTGTGCTGTAGTTTTCTATAACTCTATACTTGTGAGTGAGGGTAAGCACAGTTCCAATGCTATATTTAAGTTTGCTGATGACACCCCTGTTGTTGGCCATGTCAAAGGTGGTGATGAATTAGCATATAGGCGAGAGACTGAAAATCTGGCTGAGTGGTACCACAACAACACTGTCTCAGTCAATGTCAGCAAGACCAAGGAGCTGATTATTAATTACATGAGGAGGAATCTGGAGGTCTATGAACAAGTCCTCACTGGGAGATCAGGCAGAGCGGGTTAGAAATGTCTTAATTCCTCTGTGTCATCATTTTGGAGGATCTGTCCTGGGTCCTGTACGTAAGTGCCTTTACAAAGAAAGCACTGCAACCTCTTTACTTTCTTGGAAGTTGACAGAGATTCAGCATGTCGTCCAAAACTTTGACTAACCTCTATAGACGTACGGTGGAGAAAATATTGATTGGTTGCATCACAGCCTAGTAAGGAAACACCAATGCCCCTGACTGGGAAATCTTACAACAAAATAGTGGATCCAGCCCAGTCCACCATGGTAAAGTCAGAAACAGAATCAGGTTTATCATCATCGGCATGTGACGTGAAATTTGTTAACTTAGCAGCAGCAGTTCAATGCAATACACAATCTAGCAGAGAGAAAAAAAATTAAAAATAATAAATGCTCCTCAGACAGGATGAAGAGGTCAATACTCCCCAATGCCATTAGGCTTTACAATTCTACCGCCAGGACTTAAGAACTTTTTAAAAGCTATTATTAATGCTTTTTGAGATAGTGATTTAGATGCATATCATATTTTTTACTGAGTTAAGTATTGTATGTAATTAGTTTTGCTACAACAAGTGTATGGGACATTGGAAAAAAAAGTTGAATTTCCCCATGGGGATGAATAAAGTATCTATCTATCTATCTAAATAAACAAGTAAAAAAGTGCAAAAAAATCTTTAAAAAGATTTTTTTAAAGTGCAAAAACAGAAATATTGTATATTTTTTTAAAAAGTGAGGTAGTGTCCAAAGATTCAATGTCCATTTAGGACTCGGATGGCAGAAGGGAAGAAGCTGTTCCTGAATCGCTGAGTGTGAGCCGTCAGGCTTCTGTACCTCCTACCTGATGGTAATAGTGAGAAAAGGGCATGCCCTGGGTGATGGAGGTCCTTAATAATGGACGCTACCTTTGAGGCACTGCTCCCTAAAGATGTCCTGGGTACTTTGTAGGCTAGTACCCAAGATGGAGCTGCCTAGATTTACAACCCTCTGCAGCTCCTTTCGGTCCTGTGTAGTAGCCCCTCCATACCAGACAGTGATGCAGCCTGTCAGAATGCTCTCCACAGTACAAATATACAAGTTTTTGAGTCATTTTTGTTGACATGCTAAATCTCTTGAAACTCCTAATAAAGTATAGCTGCTGACTTGCCTTCCTTATAACTACGTTGGTATGTTGTGACCAGGTTAAATCCTCAGAGTCTTGACACCCAGGAACTTGAAGCTGCTCACTCTCTTCACTTCTGATCCCACTGAGGATTGGTATGTGTTCCTTCATCATACCCTTCCTGAAGTCTACAATCAGCTCTTCCGTCTTACTGACCTTAGGTGCCAGGTTGCTGCTGCGGCACCATTCCACTAGTTGGCATATCTCACTCCTGTACAGCCCCTCGTCACCACCTGAGATTCCACCAACAATGGTTGTATCATCAGCAAATTTGTAGATGGTATTTGAGCTATGCCTATTCACACAGTCATGTGTATACAGAGAGTAGAGCAGCGGGCTAAGCATACACCTGAGGTGCGCCAGTGTTGATCATCAGCGAGGAGGATATGTTATCACCAATCCCCAGAGATTGTGGTCTTCCAGTCAGGAAGTCGAGGATCCAGTTGTGGAGGGAGGTACAGAGACCCAGGTTCTGCAACTTCTCAATCAGGATTATGGGAATGATGGCATTAAATGTTGAGCTATAGTTGATGAAGAGCATCCTGATGTAAGTGTTTGTGTTGTCCAGGTGGTCTAAAGCTGTGTGAAGAGCAATTGAGATTGCATCTGCCGTTGACCTATTGTGGCGATAGACAAATTACAATCGGTCCAGGACCTTGCTGAGGCAGGAGTTCAGTCTAGTCATAAACAACCTCTCAAAGCATTTCATCACTGTCGATGTGAGTGCTAACAGGCAATAGTCCTTAAGGCAGCTCACATTATTCTTCTCAAGCACTGGTATAATTGTTGCCTTTTTGAAGCAAGTGGGAACTTCTGCCCTTAGCGGTGAGAGGTTGAAAATGTCCTTGAATACTCCTACTAGTTGGTTGGCACAGGTTATCAGAGCCTTACCAGGCACTCCATCGGGACCTTCCACCTTGCGAGGGTTTACTCTCTTTAAAGACAGCCTAACATCAGCCTACGTCGCAGGAAAGCAGCATCCATCATCGAGGACCACCACCACCCAGGCCATGCCCTCTTCTTGCTGCTGCTTCTTGCTCCAGGAAAAAGGTTCAGGAGCCTCAAGACCCACACCACCACGTTCAGGCATTACCCTTCAACCAGAGGCTCTTGAACCAGAGGGGATAAATTCATTCCCTCCATCACTGAACTGTTCCCACAACCTATACAGCAGCAAAATCTACTTTAATTCACTTTCAAGAACTACTCACCTCATGTTATTGACATTTATTGCTTATTTTATTATTATCTCTTTTTGTTTTTGCAGTTTGTTACCTTTTGCACATTGGTGTTTGTCTGTGATGATGGGTGCAGTCTTTATTGATTCTTTTGTGGTTTTTTTTGTATTTACAGTGTATGCCTGCAATAAAAAGAATTTCAGGTTGTACATGGTGACATACAGCACTGTGTAAAAGTCTTAGGCACATTTATAGATAGGATGCCTAAGACTTTTACACAGTACTGTAGTAATTTTATGTATTGCACTGTATGGTTTTCGCAAAGAAAAGCCAATTTCATGACATATATGAGTGATGATAAACCTGATTCTGATATGGGTCTCTAGTGGACTGGGAGTGGGAAGGGGGCAGGGGGAAAGGAATCATGGTTTGGGAAAAGGGAAGGGAAAAGAGAGTGAGTGGGAGTAGGAAACATCAGTGAAACATTCTGCACTGATCAATAAACCAATTGTTTGGAATCAAATGACCTTGCCGGGTGTCCCAGGGCTGGCTGAGTGCACCCACCCTGGTCTCCTTCTTTGCCACCTGTCCCACGGCACTCCACCCCCACCATTCCCAACATCCTTTTTTTCCTGCCGGATTTACAAACTCACTCTCCAATCCACATTGACAAATGCAGTACTGTGCAAAAGTCTTAGGCACCTTAGCTATATAGACAGTAGGTGCCTAAAATTTGTGCACTGTACATACTGTATATGTACTTTAATAGTAAACTTACTTTGAACTTTTCTCCTTTCTATAAATCCACTGACTAAAGAAAAACATAGCAAGGGCCAACTTGAAGATATGTTACTCATTTAGCTTTCAGACAGAAAAGAAACATTTACAGGATTGCTGGCCACATTGCAATTTCTCAAGTTTGTTCAGCTTTTGGGCATAAAATATGAAATACTTTCCAAATAGATTTGCATTCAATATCGTAACAGAAGCAATATATAACACACACAGTAGATCCACTGTGAGAGAGAAGGCTGTGCTCAAGGACTGTGTGAATCAGAGATAGTGTTAGATAATTACAAAACTGCAATCTGTTGTTTACCACCCCACGTTCCCTTTGCATCAGGCTGACTTAGCTGTTTTGAGGTTATGATGACCTAACTAAACTCAAGTATACTGGAGCTTAGCCAAATTTAGTTGAAAAGTACCTGATTTAATACCTAGTTGTAAATAAATGAGGAAATCTGCAGATGGTGGAAATCCAAGCAACACACACACAATACGTTGGAGGAACTCTGCAGGCCAGGCAACATCGAGGGAAAAAGAGTATTCAGTCGACATTTGGACCGACCTCAGTCTGAAACATCCACTGTTTATTCATTTCCATAGATGCTGCCTGACCTGCTGAGGTCCTCCAGCATTTTGTGTGTGTTTTCTAGTTGTAAATATGTTGGCTGATTTATTCTTTTTAAATGGGAAATGGGCATTTATTGCTTGACCCTAGCATGTGTGATAGCACCTCTGCTATGAAAATTGGTTCTAACATTTGTATCAGGATTGATGCAAGAGATAGTATTAGAATGGTTGTTACTCTGGCATGAAGATATGTACTGTGTCCAGTAATGGCAGCATTATAGTTCTTCTATGGGGCATATATGTGTGGGCACGTACAAATTTCTAAATCAGTGTAACATGCAACATGGAGATGCACTTACAAAGTGTGGTGTTGTCATACATCAGCTGGGCTTGTCCAATCCAGTTGAGCTTCTGGCGTAAAGGTATGATGGTAGTGTCACAGGCAGGGGGGCTGCTGTCACAGCATTTTGTATTTTGTTCAAAAGTAAATATTTTCTTTAATAATAAATTTACTTCAAACTTTTGAAGTTTGGTACATAGAGGTGCTAATAATGGCATGAATACACCTTTAGGGTTGGGTTCCCTACCTGGGCTCCGTAGTTTGTTGGGGGGGGGGGGTTGAAGAGTTGCTTATCGACAGTTACTTTGCACTAGACATTGACGATCTTCTTGAGTGTTGTTAGAGCAGTGCACATCAAGGCAGATGAAGAGTATTTCATCACACTCCTGATTTCGACTTTGTAGATGTTGGAAGATGCTGGTCCACCTGTGTTATTCTTTTTGGTCAATGCTAATGTTGATGGCAGGAGGTTTTATCAGGGTAATGCCATTCAAAGCCAATGGCAAACAGGGTCACGCAATGTCTTGATGGACATTGCCCAGTAGTTTTTGCTAACTTATTAGGCAAATCTGAATGCTTCTAGATTTTGCTGCATACATAGACAAAAGAAACATTGTGAATCATCAGTGAACATCTGGCAACACCTCAGGTACTGATGATCGGCATTTAACAACCATAATCATTTCCCTTTGTGTTATGTATGACTTCAAGCAGCCAAATCTTTTCTCTTATATGTTCATTAACTTCAGTTGATGCCACACTGGGTCTTGATATCAGGTGTAGTCATCTCTACACACACTTTATCCTTTGACCTGTTGTTGGACCAAGGCTGTAGTGAGGAATGCTGATGATACCTTCCAGTACTTTGCTGAAAATGGAATAGATTTATCATTTGTTCCTTTCGCTGTAAACTGGACAAACTGGGGCAGTTTTCAGCAGAAGCCGGATATGTGACTGTGCTGGAACCCCGTAGTAAGAGTTCTGGGGCACAGATCTTTAATACAGCAGCTGGGCTGAATGTGAGCCTTCACTCTCTCCAGTACTCTCAGCCGTTTCTAGTTTGTGCGGACTGAATTGGATGAAGACTGGCCTCTGTGATAATGGAGAACTCAAGAGGAAGCTGAGATGGATCTTCCACTTAGCTGATCTAGCTGTGAAGGCTGTAGCATAATGGACCCGTCATTATTGAAGACGGGTTTGCTTTTGGAACTTCACCTTGCCATTAAGCATCTAGTTATTCACCATGCATACCAAACAGACATGGCAGGTCTGCAGAGCTTTGATTTGATTGTATCCAGGGTTTACTTGCTCTGCCTCCTGCATGTTGTGTGGCACCCAGGATGTCCAAATTTCAAGCTGCACCAAACTGACCCCTCATTATCAGGCATGTTTATGTTCCTCATTTAACAGGGACAGTCTCCTGCCTTGCTTCCAGTGGTAGATTGAGGACTATGGGCAGTGCTCATTGTTCCTGGTGTACACAGCATGTCCTGAGTGCTTATTTTTGAGCTGCTTAATCTGTTGAGTCTCTCCCACACTTAGTCACAAAAATATTCAACTTAATAAACTGTATGAGAGTTTACTTGATCTTGTGTAAAAATAGTTCTCGGCCACAGTGGTGTCAAAATAGAAGGGAAAGGCAAGATGGAAAAGTCAGTCAAATCTGCTTGCATTGAACATGTGAATATTGAACCAACATACCGATTCATGGTGTCTTCAGCCTTGCAGATCAATGAACCAATGCAGTCATGATCCTTGGCCAAAGGCAACATGTCATTTGTATGGTGACTCAGTGAGATTTGTTCTAACAACCAGAACTAAAGATTTCCATTTGTTCAACATAACTGACAGTAGCTATGCTATCATCCACTATAAAATAACTGAAAATAAAATTAAAAATAACATAGGACTTGGTTAAGGAATTAAAGAGATAAGAACAGCAACAGCTACAAAAATGATGTACACTTTTTCTTAGCATAACATGGAGTTGCTCACTCAGGACAAGTTAGCTACACACCATATCACAATAAGCAGGTCTGGAGGTAGGACAATGGAGCAGTTAATTTACATATGACACACCGAGTTTATGACATCTTTTTTATAACCAGACAGACTCTGAGACTGTTGTAAAAAAATAAGGGGAAAGAAACAATGAGTACATACCAGATGTGCAAATAACAGCATAGCAAGAATAGTACAAACAAACCATAAAAGTTGTGGACAAAAAGCACCTGGAATTATTGAACAACGTATTTTATTGCTGATTACAAATGATTAATCTCAGAATTCCAGTAAACAGCTAAAGAGTAATCCGTAGAACAATACACGAGAGGAACAGGATCTCCAGTCCACAATGTCTGATGCCATTTTAAACAGCACATCTGCCTATATGTGGGTATATCCCCTCACTCCATGATTGTTTGTGTGCCTGTTTAAATGCCTTTTTAATGATGCTGTTGCTACCTACTTGCAGCATGTACCCTGGAAGCATGTTCCAAGCATTTAGACGGATTGACAGGATGCATAAAGAAACTCTAATTGCCTTTAAACAATCTAATTTCATCCCAACCAAGGTCCATCTGGAACTGGTTAATTCTCTTGCAAGCTATCTGTAATTTGTGTCAATTGTGAATACGTTGAACAAACTTGTATACTCCTTATCAATAAGGATCTACATTAAATTATTAAACAAATACATAAAGAAAATTTAGTACATTTAAGTAATTAGACGTGTTGGCGCGTGGCCTAGTGGATAAGGCATCTGTCTAGTGATCTGAAGGTCACTCCTCAGCTGAGGCAGCGTGTTCGTGTCCTTGAGCAAGGCACTTAACACATTGCTCTGGGACATCACCGGTGCCAAGCTGCATGGGTCCTAGTGCCCTTCCCTTGGACAATATCGGTGGCATGGAGAGGGGAAGGCCTGCAGCTTGGGCAACTGCTGGTCTCCCATACAACCCTGCCCAGGCCTGCACCCTGGAAACCTTCCAAGGCGCAAATCCATGTTCTCACGAGACTAACGGATGCCTATAAGTAATTAGACATATTTGAAAATGCCAGCATTTTAATTATCCATCTCTAACTGCCCCTTAACTGTTATATTAATGTAAGTCCGTTGACAGTCAAGTTCATTGGTACATCACAATTCATAGCTGAATGAGGTATGGTTGATCAATCACCTTCTCTGAAGCGCTTCTGTGAACTACCGTAGTTGATTTTTTAAACAGTATGTGTGGTAGATTAATGGTCACCTTTAAGTTTTCTGTGCCAGATTCACTCATCAACTAGAATCTAAATTTCCTATCTGATACAATGGGATTTGAACTTAAGTACTAGGTCAAGGATCCAACCTCTTGATTTGGATCTAGTGTTGTTATCAACCACGATACTGTATTTGCAGCTAGGCTTCAGAATCTTATATCCATGTACATGACAAATGCAAAAAAAAATCAAATAGGATGCCTCAAAAAGGTAGCAGCCATCATTAAGGAACTCGTCATCCAAGCCATGCTGTTTCCATTGCCACTATCAGGAGCCTGAAAGCACCCACTCAATGATTCCTGAACAGCTTCTTCCATTCTGCCAACTAATTTCTGAATGGATATTGAACTCATGAATACTACCTCATTACTTTTTAATTTTTTTGCACTACTTATTTTATATTTTTTTACTGTGATTCACATTCCCCCCCATATTATTATGTATCGTATTGTACTGCTGCCACAAAGACAAGTTTCACGACATATGCCAGTGATATTAAACCTGATTGTGATTCTTACACGTGGAAAATGGTCATACGTTTCTGTTCTATGCTGCTGATAGCCTCCAAATCAGAGTATTCAACTTCTCATTAATTTGTCAGCATAAAAATTCTTAGTATCCTGTTCCAGAAATTTGATTGAAATTTGTAACTTCGATTAAGCAATACATCAATACATTAGATTTTTTTGTGTGAAGTCAAGAACATTATTTTCTCCAACTGATAGTATTTTTGAATCAATGTTCACCAAGCTTGAATGTTAAGTGTGAATTCCAGATGTAATGAATAACGGCTAGGGATTATTGTTAGCTTGGAAAACAATCACATGCAAATAAGGTAACCTTTGTCAAATCTGGAGACCAACCTCAGCATCAGTCTAGATCACCAGCAGGCTTGCTCACTGTGGTGTCTGACTGGCAACTGAAAGTTGATCTTGGCAAGCAGTTGAGGTTCCCTGACTTCACTGCATCATCATCCCCGAGGCCTGACAATGGTAATTCAGAATCCTTGAAGCTGTTGTTCTTGGTAGAACTGACAGTTCCTTGGAAAGACCAGATTGAGCAGGTGTTTGAGTATAAAGAAAGGAACAGGTAGAGCAGTGCCAGAGACAGGGTGGAGGGCACGATGTGAACCTATAGAGGTGGGATGTAGAAGTTTTGTTGGCTGCTTATCAGGACTGTCACAGGCTGCTGTACAAGACTCCAGACGGCTATGAATCAAGTTGTGTGACCCATGGACCAATGCTACTGGGACACAAGTCAGAGCATGATCAACCCTGGGTGAGACTGTCTGATGTTGAAAGACCTGAAACTCCCAATGACCCCAGGTTACATCAATGATGACGTGTTCCAGCACATCCTAGGATGTTTTTTCACTCAAGTAAATACAGACCAACACACACTAAAATGCTGGAGGAACACAGCAGGTCAGACATGGAAGAACTGCTATGACTGCAAGAAACAGGTGGCAGAGGATTGCCAGGGGCGAGGAGTGGAACTGGTGCAGACACACCTAGCCGAGGGACCAGGCAACATCACTTGATTCCAAACAATTGGTGTATTGATCATTACAGAATGTCTCTCTGGTGCTTTCTGCTCACTCCCCACCCCCCATTCCCCTTTTTTCAACCATGACACACCTTTCCCTGCCCCCTTCCCACTGTCAATCCACAGTAGAGACCCATATCAGAATCAGGTTTATCATCACTTACATACATCATGAAATTTGTTTTTTTATTGTGGCAGTACAGTGCTATACATAAAACTACTACAGTACTGTGTAAAAGTCTTAGGCACTGTAGCTATACATAAAGACCACAAGATACAGAAACAGACTATTTGCCTAAGACTTTTGCACAGAACTGTATATGTAATTGGAATTATTGTTACATCGACTGAGAGCAGTGAAAAGCTTGTCTTGTGTACTGCTTATACAGGTCAAATGATTACAAAGCACTCAGGTAGATCAAGGTAAAACAATAATAGAATGCAGCTTAAAGTGCACAGCAGCAAAGTGCACCACTGGTAAACATTAAGGTGCATAATCACAAGACAACTGGTGAGGTCAACAGTCCATCTTAAGAGTACGGATGCACTAGGGAACTATTCAAGTAGGGTAGAATCTGGCCTTGAGCTGACTGACATGTGCTTTTGTATCTTCTGCCTGATGGAAGAATGTAGAAGAGAGAATGTCTGCAGGTAGATGTATTCTTTGACTCTGCTGGCTGCTGTACTTAAGACAATGAGAAGTATAGACAGAGACCACGGAGGGGGAGGCTGGTTTCCATAACGTGTCAAGTTGTACCCACAACTCTCTGCAGTTTTGTGGAGTCATGAGCAGAACAGGTGACACACCAAGGCATCATGCATCCAGATAGAATGCATCAATAAAAATTAGTTAAGGGTCATGCCAAATTTCTTAAGCCTCCTGAGGAAGTAGTGGTGTGTATGGCCAAAGAGATTTTAAGTGCAGAATATTGCAGGATACAGGAAGCATTCCACTTTCTAAAGGATGTTGTTCTTTCTTTAAAATGATGCTTGGCAAGGTTTAATAAAAGTATACCATGTACATGAAACTTCTGTAGAGGTTGCTGGAGGAACATGTTTTTGTCAATAAATTCATTTACAATCATCAATTTGAACATTCTTTAATTTGCACCGACTCATCATTCATTGAAATCTAAATTGTATTTTCACAAAGACCAATGATTATAATTATTGTTTAGTTGAACTGTTGCGCTATAAAAGATAGGGTATAAGAGAGATTGGTCAGATGACGGTATCTAGAAATTATATGTACCATGTTAAGCTTTCCCTGAAGCTGTTCTCAATATTGAAGGTCCAGCAGCAACTTTCGGGGACGAATCAGTCTAATTTAAGTATCTCTTGCTCTTTGGTATCTTGCCATTGCCAACAGTTTGTTCAGATACTCTTAGTCCTGACATGAAATTAGAAAATAATTTGAATATTTTAACCTCTGGCATCCTTACCAAAAAGAATGAGATGCCACAGGTGGAAAAAAATCATGCCCCAATTATGAATAATGCAAACAGAATAAGAATGTCCAACATACTGTAACTCCTCATTTTTCATATTATGTTGTTAAATATACTGAAGTAGATGTCATTAACGTGAAAATTATCAGCCGATCATTGCAGTCAATCATGGTAATCCCGTGACTTGATTTTCCACCCTACCTACCCCCTCGCTCGGACTCACCTGCCACTTTGTGCTCCTTCTCTTTGGCTTCGCTCTGCCTTCTTATTCTGGCTTCTGCTTGATGAAGGGCCTCAGCCCGAAACGTCGAATGTTCAATCCTCTTCAAAGGCGGTGTGTGACCTGGTGAGTTCTTCCAGCATTTTGTGTTGCTTAAGATTTCCAACATCTACAGAATCACTTGTGTCTCACTTGATTTCTATCACTGTAGAATAACTTTTGCTTATAAATTCCAACATTTCTACCATATAAACTCAGTGTTAGAACATGACTTTGGGCCAGAATTAGGCCATTAGGCTCATCAAGTCTGCTCTGCCATTCCATCATGGCTGACATATTGCCCCTCCCAAGTACTTTCTCCTACCTTCTGTCTGCAACTTTTGACACCTTGACTAATCAAGAAACTATCAACCTCTATGTTAAGTATACTCGACTTGGCCCCCAGAGTCATCTGTGGCACTGAATTCCACAGATTCACTACTCTCTGGCTAAAGAAATTCCTCCTCATCTCAGTTCTAATATAGATGTCCCCCCGTTCTGAGGCTATGCGCTGTGATCGTAGAGTCCCCCACTATAGGAAACATCCTCTCCACATCCACTCTATCCAGACCTTTTCTCCCTCATTCTTCTAAATCCCAGTGAGTACAGGCCCAGAGCCATCAAATGCTCCTCACAGTTTAACCCTTTCACTGCCACAGTCATTCTTGTAAACCTCCGCTCGACCCTCCCCTAAGCCAGCACATTTTTTTAAATATCTTTTGATAAGGGGCCCAAAACTACTCACGGTACTCCACGTGGAGCCTGACCAATGCCTTACAAATGGTGAATGCCTCACAGCATCACATCCTTGTTCTTATATTCTAGTCCTCTTAAAATGAATGCGAACATAGAATTTGCCTTCCTTGCCATCAACTTAACCTGCAAGTTGACCTTTAGAGGATCCTGCACAAGTGCCGTGTTAATTGTTACAAAAACATAATTTCATTCAATAATCACATAATGCTTTTATTATACTGTAAACATTTAAAATTTCAGCATGTTTCCATATTAATCACAAGCATGAATCACAACAGCATTCTGTAAAATGCAAGTAATATATCTGCATAACAAATCTGAAGAAATAGTAAACTCCATTAACCTAATCCAATTATCCCCATTTCCAGTTATTGCTCCCACTACTTAAAACATACAACATTAAAGCAGGCAAGACACTTGGATAGGTCTAAAAAGCAGTCATCATTAATGAGGATTTCAAATTTGGTGGTTAAAGAATTAAAAACCATTTATTTCAGGCAGAAGCAGCTGTGCTCACTAAGATGCATGCGAGGTAATCAAAGACTTTCACCGAGAAACACCTTACTTTCCTGACATTCCTACTAGTTCTATACTGTAAGAATTAAGGTTCTATATGGCCAAAAATTACTTCTAGATTTTTTTCAAATTTTGTTGTCCTTGTCACTTCATCTTGGTGTCTCAGGTAGTGAAGGATGTGCTACTCAAAGACCAATGTAACCTGACCTGCTCATGATAAACCAGTAAAACTGGTGAAGCCTCTCTTTAGTAGTCTTTAACTGTATAATATCAATTCTGCTCAGCAGTCAAATCAAACTATCTGGATGTGTTCTTTTATATATTATTAATTCTACTACATTATACATGGCATCACATTAAACGAGTCATTGTACTTGTATGAATGCATCAGTTACAAGCACTGGGGACAACACACAAAGATTTTTGCATGACAATGCTATTTGTGAAACATGACCTTATTTTAGCTTGCTAATGATTCCTTTATTATTTTATACCATTTGTATCTATATTCTTGTACTTAATGAATTCTGAAGGCTGAATTGTAAAAACCAAACTGTGATTTTTAAACTACCTACCAGACAGGCAAGTTCCCTTTATTGACAACCCTGGATGTTTCAGCGTAGTTTAATTTCTTGCATACATATTAAACAAGTCTCTAAACACAAGTAAAATGCATTAAACAGACTTTAAAAATTCATTTCTAATCCAGTAGAATTATTGATGAGGTGTCTTAGATATTACATTTGATGTATTTCATCATCACAAAACCCAAGTGCAATCAATGACAAATGATTTATTGGAATCCACCTTAAAAAGAGATGTATATATAACACCTGGTTTTAAAAATTCAAGTCGACTTCCTGAGATCTATTGTACAGATCTGACTCTGTTCAAATTCTTACAAGATATCAGTTTAAAAAACAGCATTCAACCACAATATTCCCACTTGATCAAGTCTTGGTTGCTTGCATTTCAATATTTTCATTGCCTTAACTGAATACTACGAATTCACAATCTTGTTACCACTAATAGTAAGTGGAATTCTCATACAAATGGCTCTTTTTTATTCATCAGTGGATCACTGAACAGAAGCTCTCCATCTACCTTTAAGTGAACAAATCTGAAAATTGGAAAATAAGTTTTTCAAGAAGTTCTTTAGCCTATATATTTTCACTATTAGACAACTTGTTTCACATTTTTTTATGAATTAAAATTTAGTTTTCACAGAAATCAATGAGTCTATGGCATGTGTGAATGGCTTTAAACGGGTAAACTTTTAACTAGTCAGGGAGAAGAATCGGGCTAATCAACTATGAACACAGTACTTAGTATTGTAATAACTTAAAAACACGGTAGCTACATCATAGTTAATGGCCGCTTTTCAGAGAATTCTTCATAGAATCTGCTACTTCATCACACGCAAAACACTTTCAGTGGAACATCCTTAAACAGCGCTGGATGGGGTACTAATGCGTCTGCCAATATAGATTCTAGAAAGAAAAATATGTTGATCAGAGAATATCCATCAAATCCTCACATGATAGCAATTTAGACCCGTATCCATCACAAATAAATGATTCATTGTAATTTGAGAAAAATTCTGCCCTATAACTCCTAGGGTTAGGACATTAAAAGTTGACGAGACACTGCAGCTACTGAGATCTGGTGCAAAAATAAAATTGCTAGAGGAACTCAGGCCAGGCGGCACTGGTGGGGGTAAAGGAACACTCGATGTTTTGGGTCAAAACCCTACACTGGGACAGAGAATGTAAGGAAGAGATGGCCAATATTGAGCAGAGAGTAGGGAGGGGTGCAGCAACAGCTGGCATGGTATGGTGGATCAAGGTAGTGAGTGGAACCAAATAACAGAAGGCTGCCTGGCAAAAGGAGAATAGTGGAAGGAAGGCAGGATATAGGAGACAAAGTGTATCGAGACAGTGGGTGACAGGCAAGCAGAACAAGATTAGGGGAGCAGACAGAAACTGGGAAATTAAACATAGGTGGAAAGAGAAGGAGGAGAATTTGTTGAAAAGGGATTATGAGAAGCCCAGCGTGAATCAGAAAAAGGAGTAAAGAAGTGGAAGGGATGTGGGCTATCTTAAACAGTTACTGAAATACGACACCTTCCTTCATAGGAAAGGGGATGGGAGAAACTGGGGTTTTTATGTCAATTTTTAGCAGTCTTTCAGAAAAACCCTCTACAAATACTCATTAAGCCAGTCTAACAGTACTTCTGGTTTTTAAAAAAAAGTAAATAAAATCAAATACACTGGATTCCAGTTAATTGGGTCACACTGGGGCCAGTACACTTCAGCGCAATTGAGCAGTTGCCGCAATTAACCAAAGTTTCAAGAAATAACTAAAAAGGTTTATAAAAAGTACTATTTACTGAGTAACAAGCTACGTAATTACAAACCCCATTTCCAGAAAAGTTGGGATATTTTCCAAAATGCAATAAAAACAAAAATCTGTGAGATGTTAATTCACGTGAACCTTTATTTAACTGACAAAAGTACAAAGAAAAGATTTTCAATAGTTTTACCAACCAACTTAATTGTATTTTGTAAATATACACAAATTTAGAATTTGATGGCTGCAACACACTCAACAAAATTTGGGACAGAGGCATGTTTACCATTGTGTTACATCACCTTTCCTTTTAATAACACTTTTTAATCGTTTTGGAATTGAGGATACTAATTATAGTAGATTTGCAATTGGAAATTTTGTTCATTCTTGCTTGATATAAGACTTCCGTGGTCTCCGTTGTCTGATTCTCCTCTTCATGATGCACCATACATTTTCAATAGGAGATAGATCTGGACTGGCAGCAGGCCAGTCAAGCACATGCACTCTGTGTCTACAAAGCCACGCTGTTGTAGCTCATGCAGAATGTGGTCTGGTATTGTCCTGCTGAAATAAGCATGGATGTCCCGGGAAGAGACGTCACTTTGATGGTAAAATATGTCTCTCTAAAATCCTAATATACGCCTCAGAGTCAATGGTACCTTCACATACATGCAACTCACCCATGCCGTGGGCACTGATGCACCCCTATACCATCACAGATGCTGGTTTTTGCACCTTTCGCTGATAACAATCAGGATGGTCGTTTTCATCTTTGGCACGGAGAACTCGACGCCCATTTTTCCCGAAAACTAGCTGAAATGTGGACTCATCTGACCACAGCACACGGTTCCAGTCTTTTGGTCCATCTGAGATGAGCTCGGGCCCAGAGAACTCGCCGATGTTTCTGCATAGAGTTGATGTATGGCTTCCTCCTTGCGTAATACAGTTTCAAGTTGCATTTCTGGATGCAGCGACGGACTGTGTTAAGTGACAATGGTTTTCCGAAGTACTCCCGAGCCCAGGTGGCTATAATTGTCACAGTAGCATGACGGTTTCTTAGGCAGTGCCGCCTGATGGCTCGAAGATCACGCGCATTCAACAGTGGTTTCCGACCTTGCCCTTTACGCACTGAGATGTCTCTGAATTCTATTAATCTTTTCACAATATTATGTACTGTAGATGTTGAAAGACCTAAATTCTCTGCAATCTTGCATTGGGAAATGTTCCTTTTGAACTGACTAACAATTCTCTCATGAATTTTGGCACAAAGGGGTGAGCTACGACCCATCCTTGTTTGCAAAGACTGAGCCTTTGATGGACGCTACTTTTATACCCAGTCATGATACCTCACCTGCTACCAATTAGACAGCTTAATGTGGAGTCTTCCAAACCGGTGTTACCTGAATATCTTATTTTATCAAATATCAATCTTATTTTAACTCTGTCCCAACTTTTGTTGAGTGTGTTGCAGCCATCAAATTCTAAATTTGTGTATATTTACAAAATACAATTAAGTTGGTCAGTAAAACTATTGAAAATCTTTTCTTTGTACTTTTGTCAGTTAAATAAGGGTTCACATGAATTAATATATCACAGATTTTCATTTTTATTGCATTTTGGAAAATATCCCAACTTTTCTGGAAATGGGGTTTGTAAATGAAATACAAATTAGTACACCACTAATATTTCTACAGCACTATACTACTGTGTGTTAGTTCCTTGAAGACTGTGTTAGGGATTTGGAGCAGCAGCTGGATGACCTTCAGCTTGTACAGGAGAGTGAGGAGATCATCGACTGGAATTAAAGGGAAGTAGTCATCCCTAAGTTGCAGGAGGCAGGTAGCTGAGTGACTGTCAGGAAAAGGAATGGGAAGGTGACTATGCAGCTAGCACAGAGCATCCCTGTGGATATTCCCCTCAATAATAAATATTCCGTCTTGGATACTGCTGTGAGAGACCTACCAGGGGAATGCTACGGAGACAGGTTACTGGCACTAAGCATGGATCTGTGGTGCAGAAGGGAAAGAGGGAGAAGAGGGAAACAGTAGTGATAGGGGACTCAATAGTCAGAGGAACAGACAGGAGATTCTGTGGACGTGAACGGGACACCCATATGGTATGTTGTCTCTCATGTGCCAGGGTGAATGCTTGCAACCACATACAGTAAAATAATTCTGAACTGTCTTACTGCTCATTTCTTGCTAACTATCAGTGACAAAAAAAATCACTGATTTTTGAACACAAATAAATACAACTGATGCTATTTAAAAACTGTTTGCTCTAAGCAAGGTGTAGAGTCAATTGATACTAGTTAGAAACTGCATGGCAAGAGTTTCCTCATCCAATTAAGTGGCATAATGTCCCAAATAAATGACTACAATCAGAGCTACTTTCTTGATTAGTTTTTGTTCTTTGAATTGTCCCAAGTAAGCGGCTGTGCAAATAAACAATGGCCCAATTAACCAGAATCCACTATAAATAAAAGGAGACAAATCCTTTGTCTCCACATTTGTTCCGAGAATGAAGCTTTCCTTTCCAACACATCAGATGCCTTCCTTTTTCAAAAAATGGCCCTCACCCACATCATTTTCTTTTCCCAGACATTCACCTTCACCCCATCTTCCCATCACCTGAACAGAGAGTTTCTCTTGTCCTCAACTACTACTAACTTCCAGCACATTATTCTCTGTAACTTCCATCTTTAACTGGACCCCACCAAGCACATCATTAACACCATCCTCTCATTCCTCCCTACCCAGTAATCTCACTCCTGACACTTATCCCTGCAAGTGGAAGAAGTGCTACACCTGCCCATCACCTCATCCCTCACCTCCAATCAGTGCCAAAAACAGTCCTTCCAGGTGAGGTAACAACTCACTTGCAAATCTGTTGGGGGTTGTCTACTGTATCCGATGATCCCAATGTGGCCTCTTTTATGTCAGTAAGAACTGACATAGATTTGGGGACCACTTAATTGAGCACCTTTGCTCCACCTGCAACAAACAGGATTTCCTGGTGGCTAACCATTTTAACTCCAATTCCCATTCCAACATGTCGGTCCATGGCCTCCTCTATTGCAACGATGAGGCTACTGTCAGATTGGAGGAGTAATTTTACATCTGGGCAACCTCCAACCTGATGGCATGAACATCAATTTCGCTAACTACCACTAATTTCCCCCTCCCCCTTCATCCATTCCCCACTCTGTCTCCCCTCTTACCTCTTCTCTTCTCCTTACCTGCCCAACATCTCCCCCTGGTATCCCTCTTTCTTTTCTATCAGATTCCTTCTTCTTTAGCCCTGTACCTTTTCATCCATCAGCTCCCAGCTTCTCACTTCATCCTCTCTCCTCCACCCATCTGGTTTCACCTGTCATATTCCAGCTTGTACTCCTTCCCCTCTCTCCACCTTCTTATTCTGGCTTCTTCCCCTTTCCTTTCCAGTCCTGATGAAGGGTCTCAGCCTAAAACATTGACTATTTATTCATATTTATCAATGCTGCCTGACCTGCTGAGGTCCTCCACAATTTTGTATGGGTTGCTCTGGATTTCCAGCATCTGCAGACTCTCGTGTTTATAAATAAGATCAATATTTTAATATTATCAGGTCCTCTTATGTTTACTATAAAAATAATTTAATAAGTTGATGCTGAAGAAAATGTTTAAGAATAGTTTGTTTCATAATTTAACAATTTATTTTCAACACTACCCTCCAGAGGGAGAAACAAAGGTAGATTTTCTACATTCTTAAATCACAAGCACATTGAAATCGTAGGAAATGGTTACCATAAACCTGTCAAAGTTTTGATAGGGAACATCAGTTGGAAATGGGATTTAAATGCAGAAACACAGAGCACAATCAGTAAGGTGTGATGTTAGGCAGAAATTCTGTCTATCAAGGATACAGATGCATGTACAACAGGCTCAAAGTTCAAAAGTGAGCAAGAAACCAATTACAGGAAGGACTTTCTTAGTGTCTACAAAATAATTGGTTTTTCCATTATGATTAAGAAACTAACGTCAGTGACCATATTAAGACAAATTTTGAACCTGAAGTTCAGTATGAAAATGTTCAATTCAGGTTAATCCACAAAATATCTTAACTAATGAGAACTGCAGATTGAAATAATTCCATTAAACATTTGTATCTGTGCAGTTAATGGATCGCAATGTAAATTTAGAATAGCACAGTCAACTGGATAATAACTTACCCCAAACCAACAGCAAGTATATGGGAGATAAACAGTGATGGCAGGAAAACTTTCAGGAATTCAGCCGAGAAAATACCTCCTTTTTTCATGACACCAGTATTCCTCATGCTCAGAGTACCAGAACGCTTTGGATGTTTGAACTGGAATTCCCTAGTTCAGAAGGAGAAACTTTAGGTACAGCTATAGTGTTAAAGAAATTCCAAAGACAGCACAATTATACAGTGCCAGAACACACAAACAAGTCATTTGATTCATCCGGTGTGCAAATGAAATCCCCCCCCCCCCCCCCACCCATAAAACCATCAAGTTTAATTGAAGATTACTGTTTACCCCCTCTCCCGAATAATGCAAGAAATAGGAACATTAGTAAACCATTTGGCATCTTAACCTAAATACAGCAAGATCATAGCTGGCTCAGTATCACTTTCCTGCCACAGCACTTAATTCCTTTGCTGTGTGAGTTCTTTCAAACTCCGTCTTGTATATGCACAAAGATTGAGTTTTGAATTTCAAACCATCAACATTTACAAGCTCAGCTCTCTAGTTCCACATTCCTCACCAACAGGAATCAGTGCCCTCAGTAATGTTTCAATTGATTCCCCTCACGCTACTGATAGCAGACTTAAGAGACTACTAGACAGGTATATGGTGGAATTTAAGGTGGGGGGTTATATGGGAGGCAGGGTTTGAGGGTCGGCACAACATTGTGGGCCGAAGGGCCTGTAATGTGCTGTATTATTCTATGTTCTATGTTCTATTATTTGATCTCACTTCATAAACCAAGCTGCTCGTCCAAGAATTTAATTTACTAAACCCAAGCTGCATTTCCTCCAATTATACCCTTACTGAGGCATTGAGGCTGAAACTGCACCCAGGACTCCATGTGTTGCTTCACCAATCCCTGTATAATTGCAGCAAGACTTGAAACTTTGTATTCCCATCCATCTATAATAAAAATCAACATACTGCTCTAATTGTTTGTTTTATCTGCTTGAGAACTTTCATGAACCACTGCACAAATATTTAATAAGTGTTCACCATTCAAACATATTCATTTTGCTGCTCTCCAAATGTTCCTATACTATATTTCACCTGGTATCTTCCAGCATGCTTGCTTAACCTGTATATATCCCTTCATGGTCTTTTTGGGATGCTTATATAGACCATATTCTCACTCCCTAACCAGGCTTAGAATTTCATCTTGCAGAGACGGATTAATTGGTCACTGCGGAGGTCACTCATGATTGTGGTCATGGGTCTGTTGCTTGAAAGCGCTAAAGGCAGCAGAAGCTGTTGAATGGGTCTTACATGAAGGACCCCCTTTATTCTGCATGTTGTCATAAAGTAAAACATCCAGCAGGTCCATAGTGTCATTGAGTGGAAATGTGGAGCAGATGAAGTGGGAGTTTGGGGGGGGGGGGGGGGGGGTTGTGGTTGGAAGTGGTGGGACAAGAACTCAGCATGAAAATTGGCTGACAGTTTCAGTAGGTAGAATTAAGTGATAGTTCTGAACTTTGAGAACTGGGTGGGATGTGGCAGTGATCAAGAAGGGGCCGGTTTACTCCCTTGTTTTACTTTCTCCCTCTAGCAAATACTCTGGAAAACTACTTTAAATAATAAAACTCGCCCTATCTGTGAGCTCCCTGCTCCTGAAAACATTGCAACTCTTCTTTTACTTTAATACTATCCTTTTGTTTCTTAGCTAGACCTGGATGGATATTCACCCCACCTCCCCCATCCCACTTTTAATGGAATGTAAAATTAACTTAAAACTATAATTTTTCAAGTTATTAAACTAATTCTTATTTATCACTAATTTTTATTGCAACACCAACAAATTACATTCAATACAACCAGTTGCAGATTATTCTGACTGTTTAACCCAGCCACCCTCCAACCCTCATCACCATCCCCCCTCATCCCCACCCCCCCACACCCATCCCTCTCCCCTCCACCAACCAAATGAATAGCAGTGCATACACAAACAGAGCATTCCTATTTTAACATAAGATCTTTTAAGTTAGATGTCAAATTTGTCCACATTAAGATTGTGTTTGGTCGTGCGTCATTTATACTTGCTGACGATAGTTCCAGGTAAGAAATGTCCAAAAAGCTTCGAAGCCAGTGGGAAGTTATTAAACTAATTCTAAGAGCATTTACACCTTACAGTTCACAGGCCATGGCAGAGACATGTGATTCAACATCATCCACATAACATTTTTCTCCAACCTTCCTTCATTTCTTTTTACTATTAATAAACTTGACAATCAACCAAATACTGACTTTCAATGAAGATCCTTTTCAATTTTGAACATCTCTTTCAGTTAGGGTAGTAAATTTTCCGGGATTGTCCTAATTTAAACCTGTCTATGATTTAAGTTGATGAGTGATTAGGTGAGGAACATGACTAATGGTGGGTAATAAATCCAAGTCTGTACTTACTTTGGGGGGATATTCTCAGGTCTACTTGACCAATCCCATATCCAGTCAGCATTTTTCTTCATTATATTTTCTACCTCTCTCTTTCTTTCTAGATAATCTTCTTCAGACTAAAGGAAAAAAATCATGAAAATATTATTAAATGTTCTTTTGCACATGTTCATAATTCATATAGCTTTTTGTACAAATAACACTGTAATGTTAATGTGAGGGAATGATGACAAAAATTTCGTGCCCTGCTCTTTTTTTTAAAAAAAAAGCATGGAGGCAAAACTCTCCATACACACGTAACTACCTTCCAGCTGACTCGAGGAGCTTAAAGCTGCCACACTTCTCTGGATTTGTCTACTTCAGACACTTTCAAGTGAGCGCTATATAGCTTTAATTTGGTTAGGTTAAACACAGCTCCAGTTTAACTAATTAAAATGCAATCTACATTTCAGAATGCGACAAGGCCAACATTCATAATATTAATATACATTTGTTTTAAGTCAGGTTATCCCAATCATTCATGTGAATTATTAATATGAGGATGTCATAGAGCTCGTTAGATTTGCATGGCAAGGAAACAGGCTCTTCAGCCCACCAAGACTGTGCAACTATCAAGCAATCATTTACACTAATTCCACTCATCGTCACCACATTCCCATCAACTCACCCCTCCTCCTTTCCCAAATATTCCACCATCTTAACTATTCAAAAGGGACAATTCATAGAGGGTAAATCCACGTGCTTGGGAATATGGAAGCAAATGAACACCCGGGGAAAAAAATCCTTGTGGTCACAGGGTAAACATGAAAACTCCTCTCAGAAAGCAGAAATGGTCAGGATCAAAACTGGGTTCCTGGAACTCTGAGACAGTTTACAAACCAAGCCGTCATGCATACTCAGTCTTATGTCAAATATCTATCATTATATAACCATGTCAACAAAAGTAGTAAAGGAAATGGACAATTGTATTGATCACTTAATTCAAACAGTCTGAGAGATCAGTGAGATCAAAGTCAATCATATTTTATTCAGGTGTGTTTACTAAATAACATACATAGGAACCTAAACAGAGAAATTAAGTATTTTAAAATCTTCACACACTCATACTTGTTCTGACCCACAGTTCACAGTCACAATAATCTTTTAAATTACCTCAGTGTTTTGATTCCACACAGGTTCTACAACCAATTATGCCTCCAGATAACACAGCTCAAATCATGTCCTATGACAGCTTGCACTATATTAAAGAACTACCTCACTATTTTTAATGTCTCTAATAAATGACCAATTCATATTAAAAACCAAAATGTTAAGATTTGAAAATATTCAAAAATACAAATGACTTAATGCATGAAAGCATTTATTCAGAGAAATAACAATAAAAAATTAAAAATTTGACTTTATAACCAAGATCAGCGACTATTGAAATGAATTCTGCTTTGCTGTGTCAGGCATGAAGCAGAGGGACTGGATGTGAAACCAAAGGAATTAACAGTGAGCCCAGAGATGAATGAGAGGTTAAACGTGTTTTGACCTGACTTTCAGTGCATCATTTTTGCAGTAGCAGCAGACATCACATTGAATGCAACATTCTCTACCAACTCACACTGGCTATTAACTATTTGCAGACCTACTGACTGGTTTACAACTACAATCCAGCCTCTGCAAGTTGAAGGCTATATTCAAGTATTTGCAAGGCACATCTCAAACACCTATGTCTATATCAATAATCAGTTATAGGTATTATCAATAATGGATAATTATTCCAGTTTAATTTTGTTATCTTCCTAGGTTCTTTGAACAATTTCACTTCACTCATGTAACTACTCTCCTCCAAAATAATTGGAGCAAATTATTGATAATTATTTTCATTAATACTTGTTGCAAAATGCTATGCGATTTTTCAAGTTCAACTGTCATTCAAGCATACATGAATACAGCCAAACAAAACTGCATTACTCCAGGGTCAAGGTGCGAAACACAGTAGCAACCAGTCATACACAGCACAAGGCACATACAAGACATCAAGCGCATTTGATTGCAGCAAAATACAGTCACACAAATATATAGTTCAAGTCCGTGAACGTTGTAGCAGTCAACAGTTGAACACAACATAGTTTGTTCACCACCTCCAGCACATTGGTGGGGCACAAGACTCCAATGCTTTCCCCTCAGCGGCTGCAAGCAGGGGACACTGTAGCTTGAGGCCTAGGTTCTTGCTATGACCAAGGCCACACAGCTCCCCTACCATTTGCCAATAAATTGGACCTGCAGCATTCCACACCACCAAAGTCCAATGGAGTCTTGCGATCACGAGAAAAGCGACGAAGACTAGCACTCACTGTTACACTGCACACCTCCTTTGTGCACCAATGCCACTCTGTCGCAGGCAACATCACAGTCCACCTCCTTCAGTTTTTCTGCCAATAAGCAACTCGCTAATAGGGTAGACCTCCAGTATTTTAATTTCTAAATATCAAGCAGGGTCTTGCGATCATAAAAAATACGCTTTAAAAAGGCAGTAACACCTTTGGTTGACTGTGTCTGAGTTCAGCACCACCTAACTGGATTTTGCGTGATTGCCGTCACTGCAAAATTTATTTGTAACAATTGTAATGAAAGCAATGTCCTCTTACTTTGAATTACATTTTGTTTTGAGTAAATGTCTAGATAACCATAAGACACATGAAACTCATTATAATAAATTAAACATTTTGCATTTGTGTGCATTTCCCCATCAATGCTTTCCTTTATAACTTTTCACACTTAGATTTAATATGGAAACTGCCTGTGGAAATACGCCACACATTGTAATCAGACACTCCTTTGAACATGTCATCTCTTCAGTCTTCAGATTTATGACCTTGCTAAAATTAAGCTCCTTCATTTAAGTAGAGTTACAGCACAAATGTCGATCCCAATCCTTATAGAATATACACTAATCTCATTTGTTTTCATTAGGACCTTATCCTCTACGCCTTGCCTGTCTAAATATCTCAATCATAATAACTGCACTTGACTCCACTATCTCCTCAGGCAATGAGTTCTAGCTATCAACCACTCTGTGGAAAAAGAAATCTTGCCACCATCTCCTTTGTAAATTCTTTCCTCTCATCTTAAGACCTTGACTTCTCATTTTTTGACATCCCTACCATAAGAAAAATATTCTGACATTTATGCCTCTAATAATTTTATATATCTTTGTTAGGTCAGTCATAAGCCTCCTTTACACCAGGAAAAACAAACACTAACTATACAATTTCTCCACACCACAAAAACTCTCCAATCCTGGTAAATCTTCTTTGCACTCCCAGCACAACCACATTTCTCCCATTGTATGGTAACCAGAACAGCACACAATACTCCAAGTGTGGTCTAACTGCTGGTTTGTAAAGTTGCAACATAACATGTCAATATTCTTATAGTATGCTATTACAAAGACAAGCATGATATAAAGTTCCTTAATCACCCTATGCAGTTGCCACTTTCAGGCAAATGTGCACTTAACTCTCCCAGACATCAGCCTTCTTTAGCACTCTTTTAACCTTGGCACATGCCTTAGCAAAATCCATATAGATATTGTCTAATGTCTAATGCCCTAGCCTTATTAAGTTTCTGAGTTATCTTTTCAGAAGACTGAAATCTGTTAGCAAGGCAAAATTTCCCCTGTACACAGACATACTAACTGTGATTGATCTGTGTCTTTCCACATATACACACATTCTATCCATTAAGATTTTCTCCAATAATTTCCCTACCTCTGGCTGTGTGACTTGGCTTGTAGTTACCTTGCTATCCGTTCCTTACATTAAGGAACAACATAAGTTACCTAGCATCTCACCCGTGGGTAATGAAGATGCAAAAATCTTTATCAGGATCCTAGTTATCTCTTCCCTTGCTTCCCATAGCAATCCAGGATAGTTCTCATTCAATCCTGGGGACTTAGACGTCCTGGGATGCATAAGGGTTGCTAACATCGCCTAATACCGACCTGCTTCAGATAATCATTTATTCATTTAGAACCTTGCCTATATTGCCTGACTAAACACATAAATTACTACTTTGGTTCTGTCAATACACAAATGGTGATGGAGCATAAACCTACAGAAGTCCTGTTATTATTATTCAGGACACTGGAATAACCACAGTTGCATGGATTTCTTCATGCAATTTAATTAAGGGTGGGTGTTCTTCTCTATGCAGATAGTTCAGAGAACGTTCACTGGGCTGATTCCTAGGATAAAGTGGATGTCTTAAGAGGAAAGTTTATGCGTGTTGGGCCATACTCATAACAGTTTAGAAGAATGACAGATGATCTTATCAAAACAAGAGAGGTGAATGCCGACAAGACATTCCGCTTGTTGGGGTATCTATTCTTTTGAAATGTGTTCTACCTAAAGCTTTAACACTGTTTTTTCTCCCCACTGGTGAAGCTTACCCATCCAGAGGTAGGGAGCAGAGATTCAAAATAATGGAATCATTCATTTAAGATACATAGGAGGAGGAATTTCTTCTTTATGGGTCTTGAATAAATGGAATGTATTACCCTAGATATCTGTGGCTAGGGTAAAACATACAATAAGGGCTGAGATATACCATTCACTGAACTAGAGTGGAGTTAAGGGTTATGGAGAAGCAGGTAAAAGTACAGCAGAAATCAGACTCAGATCAGCTACGATCTGAGTGAATGGTGGAGCAGGTTTGAGGGGCTGTAAAGACTATAACTGATCCTACATTTAAACTTGTATTGTAACTATGGTTAACCAATTGTGTTGCGCAACTTTGTATACAATGCAGAATTGAGTTATTTCTAATCTAAGTAAGATTGCAAAATTCTCTTAACTGCTTTAGAATCTTATCATTGGAAGTAACACAACAGATGTAGTATGTTTTCCATCATTCATTTTAAAAATAACAACAACCTACAGAAATTCTGCAGGATTGTGCTATGGTGAACTTCAGAGTTGCTAGTGTCATTGATACAAATCCTGCTGTACATCTACCTTTACTTATTGAGCTGTGATAATTACTTGACTACTCTGCAAATTCCAGAAGAGATTTTAAAGAAAAGCTACAGAATATTTTGAAATTTTCATACCTGTGAGCTGTTTTTTTCTCCAATGCTGTGTGTATCCATCTCTGAACCACATCGTGGCTGATGTGGAGTCAAGGAACGTGGAGGGCTGTGAATTAAACAAGGTGAACTATTCAATGTTGACAATATTTTAGTTCTTAACTACATTAGAAATGTAATTAAAATGCTCTCATTAGAAATAAGAATGACGGTTGAGCATTGTGCATTGAGAAAGGGTTAATTAATAACCTTGCTGTATTATATTATGACAGAGTTTCACATTTACTATGATGTAGTTCCATGAACATCAATACACACAAAATACTGGAGGAACTCAGCAGCTCAAGCAGCATCGATGGAAAAGAGTAAATACTTGACAATTTGGGCTGAGACCCTGCATCAAGGTTTGCTCTTTTCCATAGATGCTGCCAGACCTGCTGAGTTCCTCCAGCATTTTACGTGTGTTGCTTTGAATTTCAAGCAATTTTTCTCATGTTTCTAGTTTAACTAAATCAAGGACCTTAAATCAAAACAAAAAAGAAACCAAAAAAGATGTGCTTTACTGGAATACTACATGAGAAAGATATAATAGAAGGCAGGCAATGGTTTCCATTTAAAGTAGTTGGACCCCCCACCTTAAAAGGATTTATCATTGAGGGTAAGCAAAAAAGGTTCCACCAACTGCTTACTCTGGTGGTACGGACGTGACAAGTTTAAAAGGAGCATTAGAAATGGGCTCCCATGAGTCTAAAAGGAGAGCAGGAAACAGAGTATGGCAAGCCCGCTGCTAGCCATTAATTGCTGAACAATGGGATAGTGGATTATTGAAGTTAAACTGTAACAGGACTGCAGTGAGGAGGTGTGGAGGAGGATGGAAGGGACAGTGTCGAGGTTCATCCCCAGCAGCTGCGTAACAGAGGACTCTCTGATCTATGGGCTGTTCCCAGGGATGCACATGGAGACCAACACCCGGTGCTGCTGGCAGATCATCAACTCGGTGAAAGACGCTCTTTGGTCAGCCCAAAACTTGATGGCCTACGAGCACGTGGAGATGTCCGTGGGGGAATGCTGCCGACTGGCACATTCTCGGCTGCAGGAGTACGTGCTGAGGGACGCACTCAAACTTGGTGCAGCCACTGCAAGGGCCCGGTGGGGAAGGACCACAGCCTAGGGTTCTTCTCCCGTGGAAGTTGAGGGGTGGGGGGGGGTGAGGTGTATACCCTTGAACAAGTGTATGTAAATATGAAGTAACAGAGTGCCACCTGGGTGGCTAAAGTGTGGGAATCTAAAGACTGTAATGGAAACATTTGTGAAGGACTGAGAGTCATTGAATGGTTTATTGTACATAATTTTATTTTGGAATAAAGTATATTTTGTTTATAAAAAAATAAACTGTAACTAGCTTCAGAGATCAAAGATACTGAAGCATGCAAGTATCAAATGATATTGGCATGTGGTAGATGGCAACTGTAAAATGTGTTAATTGATACATACTTCTTCTTTGTTGAACTTTAAATGCAAAATGAAGATTTTAACATCATCAACGTTTCCATTGGAAGGTGCAAAAGACAGTGAAAATAGGTACAACATTTTAAAGCTGCAAGTGTCCCAGCAAACTTAAACACATTGTTGTGGATAGTAGATCCAGGTGCTAACGCAGCGTTTGCTCCAAGACCATAGCAATACCCAAACTGTCAAAACCATGCACTGTATATAATAGCATCTTTGACATGTACGTAATCCATTGGAATTAGCTTCCAAAGCTCCAAATGTTGCAGAGGTTGTAAAACATACAAAATACTTGGCTAATTATATGGAATAGTCTGGTTTTACAGCGCAGTTACCCAAAGCTGCGAATCAAATGAGAAAAAAAATAGAAATAGACCTTGTAAAGTAGGGGACTAAAGAACTGTCAAGAGGCCCTGATTGATTCTGTTCAGACGGAAATCAGGCATAGATTAAAAAGTGAAGATTTGGGAGATTACCTATGCTGTAAATGATAATAATTTTCTTGAGGAAAAATATTTTTATAAATAAAAAAACAAAGTTTTTTTTGTCAGCATTACTTTTCCTGGTACATTTTAAGATGAGTAAACAATTCAAAATAATAAACCAAATTTGAAAAATTACCTACTTGGGAAGGAATCAACTTGTGTACCATGTATGCTCTTCCTACTCTGACACATTTAGGATGGGTAGCTTCAAATAAATCATTATGTGCTTGGGTTGAGTTGTTCTCCGATCTTGATAATTCATTTGCAAACGTTTCATCGCATATGAATTTATGTCCCTCTCAATCTTCATGGGTAGAGACTCAGGAGAGTTGGTCACACTGCTTCACAGCCAGTTGATGTTCATGGATCCTTGTGGATAGTTTTCTCCTAGTTTGGCTAACATAATATTTGCTGCAGACCCCACCCCACATTGGATTTTGTAGAGACGGGCACAAACTCAACTAGGCATCGATGAAAGTCATGGTGCAAGCAAACATGCAGCAGGAAAGAACATTCCTAGAAGCATGGTTTTCTGCAGACAATTCTGTTAACAGACATGTAGACCTCATTCCTATTTATCAGCCAATGCTGGCAAAATTCCAGACCACAACTCTGAGATTACCACACAACGAATCAGTGACAAGGCCCCGCCCCACCCTGCAATTGAGTTTCCACAAAGATGACCAATCAGCTGATTGTTAAGTATATAAAGGCCAAGCATACAGAGGACACACCACACGTGAACAGCACACAGATGATGTCTCCTTGTATGGTGACAAAACATTTGCAAGTGGTTTGCCAAGGTCAGAGAACTCAACCCAAACAATAAATCACTTAAGCTACAGTTATTTCCATCATTATGGGCATTACAAATCAAACCATTTAAATCTGTAATTGTTAAGTGTTTTATACATTTGCTGGCAGAGGTAACACACAAAATGCTGGTGGAATACAGCAGGCCAGGCAGCATGTATAAGGAGAAGCAATGTCGATGTTTCGGGCCGAGACCCTTCGTCAGGACAAACTGAAAGGAGAGATACTAAGAGATTTGAAAATAGTGGGGGGAGGGGAAATGTGAAATGATAGGAGAAGACCAGAGGGGGTGGGATGAAGCTAAGAGCTGGAAAGGTGATTGGCGAAAGTGATACAGAGCTGGAGGAGGAAAAGGATCATGGGACGGGAGGCCTCAGGAGAAAGAAAGGGGGAGGGGAGCACCAGAGGGAGATGAGCCACACTCAGGTTGGAGGAACAACACCTTATATACTGGCTGGGTAGCCTCCAACCTGATGGCATGAACATTGACTTCTCTAACTTCCGTTAATGCCCCTCCTCCCCTTCTTATCTCATCCTTGACATATTTAGTTGTTTGTTTTTTCTCTCTCTGCCCATCACTCTGCCTGTTCTCCATCTCCCTCTGGTGCTCCCCTCCCCCTTTCTTTCTCCCGAGGCCTCCCGTCCCATGATCCTTTCCCTTCTCCAGCTCTGTATCACTTTCGCCAATCACCTTTCCAGCTCTTAGCTTCATCCCACCCCCTCCCGTCTTCTATTATTTTGCATTTCCCCCTCCCCCCACTACTTTCAAATCTCTTAGTATCTCTCCTTTCAGTTAGTCCTGACGAAGGGTCTCGGCCCGAAACGTCGATAGTGCTTCTCCTTATAGATGCTGCCTGGCCTGCTGTGTTCCACCAGCATTTTGTGTGTGTTGTTAATACATTTGCTGTTCATTTTTCAGAATGGAAATTCATGTTGCATTTACCTGTCGCAATGGGAACTACCTCTGGAGCTAGTCCGACCAGATTCATGTTGAGCATCTAGAAGTATCCTTTCCATTTCTCCATTGAGGATGGAAGTGGAAGCTGGAACCTGCTCCTGTCCTCCATTTTGCATGCTATTACTATAGTGTAATTCTACCCAAGAACCTGAATAAATTAAAAGGAAAATGCGCCAAATAAGCATGCAAATAATCACTGTTTAAGCAACATTCCAGAATATCATGAAAGAATAATGTATAATACTGTTCTTGGCAGCTCCCAGTTAACATTTTACCATGTCAACAATAGTGTAGATATTGTGTTACATACAAGGTTTCAGTTGCTTTCAATAAGCTTATGCTGGACATGCAGACAATTAATGTCATGATTATTTTAAAATTTCTTTATAACAGTGAACAATTCAGCCCCTAGGTGCATTTTTAGGACATAGTACAACATTGTAGCCTGGAGGCATGTCTGATGAATAAGATGATAAAGCTGAAACTCAATGATCAGCACTCAGTTTTACTTTGAAACAAATTTACTTGCAGAATAGTATAACAAATCCAAAGCCACAGACCATTATTCAGACTGTATAATCTACCAAGATGTGCATTAGTTTGTTTCTTGGATATACAAAAGACTTTTTGGAAATTTGTGGAAATACAAAAGATTGTTATGCTGTACGATATAAAACTAGTGCTTGAATTTTTAAGTTATCTTTGCTTCAGTTTGATGTTTGACAAAATTGGGTGTTTTCAGTTATTAATTTGCCTCTATTAGACAACTTTGAAAAATCTTTCAAACCCGAAACAAGGTCTCAAGTGTGATTAAATCAATAGTAAAACTTCTGTTAAAAATTGAGGAATGTTTTAAAAATCTATTTCTATATTAGCCAAAGACAATGCTTCACGTACTATCATCTTGTAACAGATTGCAGCTTTACTCTGCTGCCTGTAGCACTAGCGCCAAGGACAACCCTCCCACCTAAAAACTGCAAAAAAAGCTGTAGGCAATTGTGTAAAAAAGATCTCAATCCTAAGTGAAGCATAAATTCAGAACCTAAATTATAACACAGCTCTCCCACAATACCATGCAGCTCTCAAAAGATTGTCAAGCCCTTAACAAATATACTTCCAAAGGCAGACAGACAAAAGTAGTACACCAGCTTCCATGGAAGAAGAATTAGGCAATCAGAAAGAATCAGTTGGGTGATCCTGCAATGCCTTGACTGAGATTAGCTACTCTCTGAGAAACATCTGCCACCCTGGCCTCACTCTTGTGCTACCTAAATATTGTATTATTTTCGTATTAGTTACATTTTTCAAAATGTAACTGTTAATTTTAGTAAATCTGAAGAAACTTGAATGTAATTGAGCAGCCTATGGCAAGCTTTGGGAGATGCTTGTGATGCCATAAAGTCAGAGTCATTTAGCACAGAAACAGACACTTTAGCCAACCATTTCAATGTTGACCTTCTCACCAACCTGGGGTCCACTGATCCCTTGCTTAATGGTATTGGTCCATGGCATGAAAAAAGGTTGGGACCCCTTATCTACACCAATCTCATTTGCCTGAATTAGGATTGCATCCTTCTATGTCTAGCCTATTTTAGTGTCCATTTAAAAGTCACTTAAATGTAGTAGTTGTTTCTGACTCCTCTACATCCATTGCCAGCATGATATATACATGTTAACCACTCTTCATTTTTCTCTAAGTCTCAAGTGAAGCAACAACAGAGCACACCATAATCTAAGCACTCCTGAGGTAATTCCGTGTGGGAACTTGGAGCTCCTGGGCACGTCCACTTGGGCTGACAAATATATCACAGAAATTCTGATATTGACAGGTGCATATCTGAATCTAGGAAAGAAAAACCTAAGCATAGATAAATGGATGGTTGTTTTATTTTCTGCAAAATATGTATAATAATAGATATCCAGGTATCCTGGAACCAAACTTATTTCTACCAACCCACCCTTTTCCAAGAATCTATTCAGTTCTAACTTGATTAGTTTGTTTCTCATGCCTGGTATCCTTAAGGATGAAAAATTGCTGGACAGAAAACCCAAGGTTAAATGTAGCATAAAGTTATTGCCTGCTCATACTTTTCTTATGTCATTGTCTATCTTTTGTTTTCCTCACTGCATGTGTATTTATAGACTATTTACTGGACATGGTTTAGAAACTGCATCAGAAGGCACATCCCAAATGACTGGTATCCCTTTGGTAAGATTGTTAAAATTCTTCAGGCGTGAGTGTAACTGAAGGAACCCTAATGGACCAGGCAATTAGATTTTTAGCTAGTAAACACCAGTAGAGTGCACTTTGAAAGGCAATGGGAACGTATGTCCACTTACCACAGATAAATGAAGAATGACTGCCTATAGAAGTGACAAAATATTGTGAATTAGCTCACAGTGTACAGAGTACATTTTTATTGTAGAACAATTCTACCTTTGGACTGGCATAAGCATTTTATGAATATTTTATTGATATAATCACATAATTTTCATGTAAACTGAGGTCCAAGAAATTAGCAGATTTCTAGATTTAACAATATAACATTAAAAGAGTACTATTACCTAGCAAGGCTCAAAAATATAAAGTCTAAAATGGAATTTAGAAATTTATAAAATAGTAAAATCAAATGTTGGATACCATATTAGCTTGAACATAATATTCCTACTGGTCATGTCGTACCCTGTCAACAGCTGGGTGAGTTTTTGCTTAATGCCACATTCTCGCATTTTAACTAAAACTTGAGTGCTCAAAACTAAATCAGTAATCCCACAATTTATGGATTTACACGATTGACTTCTTTGGGATTTGTTTGCAATAATGAATAGCACGACACTCACTGTTATAAGACTTAGGAGCAGAATTAGGCTGCTCGACCCACCAACTCTGTTCCACCATTCAATCATGGCCGACTCATTTTTGCTTCTCAGCTTCATTCTCCTGCCTTCTCCCCTTAACAATTAATCATTTATCAACCTCCACTTCCAATGATATATCTGGAGGCTCTACAGCTGGAGGCTATCTCCACAAATTCCACAGACTCATCACCCCCTGGCTAAAGAAATTCCTCATCTCTGTTCTAAAGGGGCATCCTTTTATTCTGAAGCCATGCCCTTTGGTCCTAGACTCTCCCACTACAGGAAACCTTTCCACATCCACTCTATCCAGGTTTTTCAATATTAAGCATGTTTCTTCGATAAGGGTTTCAAAATTGCTCAGAATATTCTAAGTGTGACTTGACAAATGCCATACGAAGCTTCAGCATCACGTTTTGCTTTTATTTTCATGAAAGACTTTGAAATAAATGCTAACATTTTCTTGCTACTGAATCAACCTACAAGTCCCTTCACATCTGATTTCTGAGTTTTCTCTCCATTTAAGCACTTATTCCTTCAACCAATGTGCATGACCATACACTTCCCTACACTATATTCCATCTGCCAGTTCTTTGTCCATACTCCTAAGAAATTTAGTTCATTGCACACCAAATCTAGAATTGCCTTTTCTCTAGTGGGCTTGACTACCAGCTACTCTAAAATGCCATCCACTAAGCATTCTACAAAATGTTTCTCTTAGGTGCCAGTACCAACTTGATTTTTCCCAGTATACTCGAATATTGAAGTCCCCCCTTGGCCAGTGTAACATTGTCTTTCTTACATGCTTTTCCATTGCCTCTTGTAATTTGCACCCACATCCTGACCACTATTCAGAGGGCTGTATATAACTCCCATCAGGGTCTTTTTACCATTGCAGTTTATTAACTTAACTTAGCTCACAAGGATTCTACACCTCCTGACTGAAATTGAAGTTCAGTGGAATGGTTTGGGGGACGGAGGAGGAAGTCAGGGGTCAGATAAGGGTTTAGGAACAGGGATGTGGAAGAGTTAGAGGTAAGAACCCCCACTCCATGCTCTGAATTCAAAGGCCAGCAATGTGGACATGGGATGAAAGACATCCAAAGTCCAGACTTCTGCTTCACACTCAAAAGGCTAGTGATGGAGTAATGGGACAAAGGACATCTGGGTCCAGACCTCTGCATCGTGTTTGAAGGCTAGTGATATGGATATCTGTGGTTGATGGGCTGTCCCAGGACTGTACAGACCTGTGTGAGCAGGAAGCACAATGATTGGTCAGTTAATATCCTTGGAGTTTGGGTCCTGTCATCGTCTAGTCCTGGAGTCAATAATGAAGACCAAAGCCCAAAGGTCAATCGGCTATTCGCAAGTCATAACCCACGTGACAGAAGTCTGGAGTTCCGTCCGTATATTTAGATGGAGGGAAGGTGGGAGAGAGGAAAGGGGCTTGGTTTATTGTTGTTTTGTTGCTTGTTGTGCTCTATTTTGTTGTGTTCCATGTTGTTCTGCCAAGTATGGTGGACATGCAATGCCGGCACCAGAATGTGAGGTAGCACTTGCGGCTGCCCCAGCACATCCTTGGGTGTGTTGGTTGTTAACGTAAATGACATACTTCACTGTATGTGTCAATGTACACAAGATAAATAAATCTGAATCCTATGTCACTTCTTGCTAAGCACTGGGTTTCATTTTTAAACAACACAGCCACCAAATCTTTCCCCTCTGCCCACCTCTTGCCTTTTTGATAGGATGTGCATTCTTGGATGTTTAACTCCCAGCTGTGATCTTTCAGCTACAACTCTGTGATACCCACAATGTCATACCTGCCAATTTCTAACTGTGCTGTAAACTCATCTACCTTGTTTCACATAATGTGCTCTTTTTAATATAACACTTCTGGTCCTGTATTCACCAACCCCTTTCTCAAATTTGTCCACATGTTGTCTGAAGCTAAACTCTTATCCTTTTCAAAACTCATTTTATGTTTGCTTAACACTCTGCTTGATGCCACAACTGTGATTAGGGAAGGAGATCAATTACTGTTAAATTTGTTTTATTTTTCTGTCACACTCTGGCAATTATCTCCAAAATTACAATAGCTCTTATTGGCTTAAAATTTAAAGATTTCCTCTAACTTGAAGCCCATTCCAACTTTTGTTTTTTTTTATTTTAAAAGGCACCAAGTCCCGATTATTCATTTGACCAACACCGCCTGAACAAGTTATTTGGTCATCAAATCAATTGCTCTGCGGCTTTATCAGGCATTGGTCAGACCACACGAGAGTATTGTGAGCAGTTTTGGGCCCTTATCTCAGAAAAAAAGGAAACTCACGAGAATGACACTATGTATTAAAAGGTTAACATATGAGGGGCATTTGATAGCTCTGGGCCTGTACTTGCTGAAGTTTAGAAGAATGGGGGCGGGGGCTGGAGGGACGATTTCACTGAAACATATCAAAAATTGAAAGGACTAGATACAGTGGATGTGGGGAAGATGTTTCCTATGTTTCCTACAGTGCGGGAATCTAGGACCGGCCTCAGAATTGTGGGACGCCCATCCAACCCTAATGTCAAGATTATACACTACAACAGTAAAGCCAAATTAGCAGCCTAACTTTCAGCACTGCTGCAATGGAATACAAACTGAAAACCAGGAAAGCCTATTCAAAACTATTGGCTATTGGAGAAGTTGGCTCCAACCCACCTATTTCCTAATCTCACTCAATGCATGAGGCCACAAATGTGTAAACCTTTTGGGAGAAGCAGAAAGTCAATAACATATGCTAATTACTCAATTAAAACAACATATCAAAACACTTGTGGGTTTAATTCAAGGTCCATGGGTTTTACAGGCTTTGTAAAACATGCCAATGAAAAGAATGAATGCATAAATAAATAGTGAGAGTCTCTGGCAAGAAGATGAACATGCTTATAAGTATTCTACTCCTAAAAATGAGTTTGTTTACACTGTAAACTTTACGGAGTTTCTGATGACAATAATCCAACAGCAAAGTTACAATATATTAATTGACACATTCGCATCCAGAGTCCCCACAAAGCTGTTTCTAATGCATGCTGAAACTTGTTTGAGTGGAGTACAAAATCAACTCAGTAGCTACAGCTTTCACCCTCTTAATTCCACCACAACACTGTAAAAGTAGCAAGACTACATCGAAGATTTTTTCAAACCAATTGAAACCTCACAATAATTCACTTCTTTATCTTCAGCTTTTGAAATGTCGCATGTGTCCAACTTAAGAGAGAGCTATGGCATCCAATGCGCTCTTTCCACTGCTGCCTTCAAGCCACTGTTATGCTCTCTTTCACAAGTGAAGAACAAGAATCTGAGCTGGTTCATGGTCTAAATCAGTCCTATGATAGCTTGTCCTCAGAAGGATTCAGCTCCTTCAAGGATTTGATACCTCGAATATCCAACTCCTGCTGCACACCAAAGAAAGTTAAAGACAATTAGTCCTGGCAAGACTAATTTTTTTTATAAGAACTATTTATTATTGAAATCACATCAAAGTAACTTAATAATGGATAACACTGAGATATGTTTAATTACACCACTTAGTCATCATTTCCACACTTCAACAGTCAGAAACTGCACAACTCCACCAACAGCTTCATCATTTTACAGACAGAATGCTTTCTGGAAACGTTCTGCCAGTTCTCTACCTCTCTCTGGTGTTCTGTGCTTTCTATGGCAAACAGGGAAAGAACAGATCAAGAATGGAGGAAGTTCACTGTAAAGGTGGCAATGAGGGAAATGTGTGACACTGCACAAGATATGGACAAGTAAAATGGGGACAAATGGAAGGTTAAAATGTCAGGAAGTGCACAAGTTAGATGCACCTGCAAGTTAAGTATATGAGAGATGTAATGCGATGAAGATTCAGATTTGTCACTTGCACATCAAAACATACAGTGAAATATGCTGTTTCCATTAACACTGGTCTTCATTTTCAACACCAACTGACCCAGCCTTGGGATCATGGACCTTCCAACTAGACTCTGAACACTGGCTCCTACCTCTGACTCTTCATTTACTGCCCCGATTTCTAACCTTCCTCATCCCTGTCCTTAAATCCTAGCCTGATCCAATTCCCTGTGCTGCCCCAAAACAATTAAAGCTTACAGACCCTTCAGATTACGATGCCTCTGCTGAGCATGATGCTAAATGAAACTGATCATATCCCTCTGTGATGCACATCTCTCCATTCCCTGATATTCACATGCTTATCTAAAGGTCTCCTATAGGCTTCCACCATCATTCATAGAAAAGTACAGCACAGAAACAGGCCCTTTGTGCCATCTGGCCCGTATCAAACTATTTAAACTGCTTCTTCTATTGACCTGCACCAGGAGCATAGTCATCCATACCCCCAACATCCAGGTACCTATCTAAACTTCTCTTAAACGTTGAGATTGAGCTCGCATGCACCACTTGTGCTGTACCTCATTCCACACTCTCATGACCCTGAATGAGTAAGATTCCCCTCATATTTCCCTTAAACTTTTCACCTTTCACCCTTAACCCATGACCTACGGTCATAGTCCCACCCAATGTTAGTGGAAAAGGCCTGCTTGCATTTACCCTACCTGTACTCCTCATAGTTCTGTATACTACTGGAGTATAAAAGTTGCATTGTTTGCTGTGTAACCAAAACTATGTAGTCAGCTTTGAACTTGCATGTATCCAATTTAGTAGGAGAATGAAATCTTAAGAATGTAGAAGACAATGGTGTGTTAATGAGAAGCTAGCTAAGAGATGTAGATTATGTAGTCAGCTTTGAGTTTGCTATTTGCTATGCATGTATCCAATTTAGTAGGAGAATGAAATCTTAAAAATGTAGAAGATAATGGTGTGTTAATGAGAGGTAGCTAAGAGATGTAGATTAGAACATGATTAAGTCAATGGGTAGAAACAATAGTGGCGGATGTACTTGTGATACGCAACTGTAGATTATTACTTAAAGTAAAAAATCATGGGATTGGGGATAATATTCTGGCATGGGTGGAGGATTGGCTTTCTAACAGAAAACAGAGAGTTGGGATAAATGGTTTATTCTCAGACTGGCAGTTGGTGACTAGTGGTGTTCCGCAGGAGTCGGTGTTGGGACCCCAACTCTTTACAATCTATATTAATGATTTGGAGAAAGGGACTAAGTGCAACGTATCGAAGTTTGCTGATGACACAAAGATGGGAGGGAGTGTAATGAGTACGGAGGACATTGAAACCCTGCAGGGGGACATAGATAGGCTGAGTGATTGGGCAGACATTTGGCAGATGAAATATAATACTGACAAGTGTGAGGTCTTGCATTTTGGCAGGAAAAATAATAGAGCAAGTTATTATCTAAATGGAGAGAAACTGGAAAGTGCTTCTGTGCAAAGGGATCTGGGGGTCCTGGTGCAGGAAACACAAAAAGTTAGTATGCAAGTGCAGCAGGTGGTCAAGAAGGCCAATAGAATGCTGGCTTTTATTGCTAGGGGGATGGAGTATAAGAACAGGGAGGTCTTACTGCAGTTGTACCAGGTATTGGTGAGACCACACCCGGAGTACTGCGTGCAGTTCTGGTGTCCATATTTAAGAAAGGTCATACTGGCTCTCGAGGCAGTGCAGAGAAGGTTCACTAGGTTAATTCTGGGGATGGGTGGGTTGATGTATGATGAGAGGTCGAGTAGATTGGGACTCTACTCATTGGAGTTTCGAAGAATGAGAGGCGATCTTATTGAAACATATAAGATTGTGAAGGGGCTTGATCAGGTGGATGCGGGGAGAATGTTCCCAATGATGGGTGAAACTAGGACTAGGGGGCATAATCTTAAAATAAGGGGATGCCGTTCCAGGACTGAGATGCGGAGAAATTTCTTCACTCAGAGGGTAGTGGGGCTGTGGAATTTACTGCCCCAGAGAGCTGTGGAAGCTACTACACTCAATAAATTCAAAACGGAGATAGACATTTTCCTGGATAAAAATGGCATTAGGGGATACGGTGAGCGAGCAGGTAAGTGGACATGAGGCTAGGTTTAGATCAGCCATGTGATCTCCTGGACCAGTTTTCGATAGCCTGGATGGGTCGGAGAGGAATTTTCCAGATTTTTTCTCCTCAATTGGCAACTCGTTTTTTTTCCCCCGGGTGATCACATGGGTTTGGGCGGGATGAATAATAAAATAAAATGGGCGGCATGGTGCCCTGTTGGTTGGCACTGTTGCCTTGTAGGATTCGGTGAAAACTAGAGTTAAGATTGGATCAGCCATGATCTTGTTGAATGGCGGAGCAGGCTTGAGGGGCCGATTGGCCTACTCCTGCTCCTATCTCTTATGTTCTTATGTTAGACCAATTGGATATGCTAATGCAACTAAACCAGGAGATTGCTATAAAAAATACTATGTACAAGGATCAGTGGGCATTCAGCGACTAGCTCAATGACTGTCTCAGCTTTGATTTGCAAATTAAAGTTTAATACTTCTTGAAGAATCTTCCGTATCCAGGCATTCCTTTTTTTTCTTTCTTCTTTCTTTCAATAGGGATGTTAGGGGGGAGGGGGGATGGGTAACACATATTTTCTTTTTCACACACTTTTATTCTGTAACTACTTGAAAACACAATTTAAAAAGTTTAAAAAAAAAGAATCTTCTGCGTCTCCTGGTCGTTTGTGGGGCACGAGAAACCACGACAATACCTCTATCAAATCTCTTCTCAATCTTCTACAAATCAAGCAATTAAAGCCCTATCTTAATCAATTTTTCCTTATAACTCAGGTCCTCTAGGCCCAGCAACTTCCTTGTAAGTTTTCTCTGTACTCTTTCAACCTTATTTAAATCTTTCCTGTAGGTAAGTGGCCAAAACTGCACACAATACTCCAAATTAGGGCTCATCAATGTCTTATACAACTTCAACATAACATCCCATCTCCTGTACTTTGATTTATGAAGGCCAATGCGTCTAAAGTTTTCTTTACAGCCCTATCTATCTGTGACACCCCTTTAATGAATTATGAACCTGTATTCCCAGATCACTTTTTTCTACTGCATTCCTCAGTGCCCAAACATTCACCGATTAGACCTACTCTGGTCGGTCCAACCCAAGTGCAACACCTCGCATCTGTCTGCATTAAATTCCGTTTTTCAGCATGTCAGCATGCTCTAGACACCAGCCACTCTCTATGTAAGAAACTTGCCTGCACTTTAAATCTTTCTCCACCTTGAAGCCATGCTCTTTTGTATTTGACATTTCCACACCAGCAAAACAACTATCATTGTCTGCACCATCTATTCCTCTCATAATTTTAAAGACTTTTGCAGACATTAACCTGGTACAGCTTTATAATGTTATAAGGGATATTTAAAAAAAGTCTTGTTTCCAGGGCAATGGAGTCTAAAAATAAAGGGCATAACTTTAATGTGATGGAAATCTTCATTTCCAGGGTGAGGATAGCTTCAGCAATGTTCAAGAAGCTTGAAATCATACAAGACATAGAGAGCCACTTGAGAGGCAACCTATCTGCTCACTTCCCCACTGACTCACTGTAGCAGCAGTTTGTACCATTCATTGGATGAACTGTAACAATTCACCAAGCGTTCTTAGACAGAACCTTCCAATTCCAGCACTGCGATATCTCGATAAATTCATCCATGCTTACTGTATCTGCTTCAATCACTAAATTGTACTTATGTATTAAATCTAGAAACATGGTTCTATTCTCCATCTATTGACTTCCTCAAAAACCACTAACCATATTTTATTAGCCTTATTTACATTTTTCAGCTTTTGCTGGGGAAAACTCCATCTTCATCCCCATATCACTAGTAAAACATTTAAGGAGATCTAGCAAACAACATTTCCAGCATCTGGAGTCATTTTGACACTTTCAGTTCTCTATATGCCAAGTCTATTTCACTGAGTCCAGGTCAATCCCATTGCTGCAGTTGCTAAAACAGGAAACCCCAACGAAATTCTGATGAGTTAGCGGAGTACAAAAGGCATAACAAATATACTGCATGCCTGGGTTTTCTACGTTAGTACAGTAAATGCATCCAGACCGGCAGGCTGTAAAGTTTATAAACCAGACCAGTTTTTCGGATGCTCTACTGTTCCACTAATCAGCTGAATGTTTAAAATTAATAACACCAATTAATATCAAAACTGCTACACAAAACCAAATTCAGTTTGGGATTCCTGCTATTTTATAATTCATGCACAAGATTCGTTATTCCCATAATCAAATTAATGGAAATACAACTTCCATCACCCTCCCTTGTTTTGCAAACACATTGTGCTTCCCACTATGTTCCCTGGTCAAACCCACATGACAGTCACAAGGGAAACAGTCTGGTAAATATTTACTGCACACCTCCCAAATGCTGAACAGCCCAGCTGATACCCTGTCAATTTTAATACATGGATAAACAAAGTATGATGTCAAATTTGTTCCTCTTCAGAATACCTAACGTGTTCACTGGATAGAAGGAATTGTGATTAACGCAATGTATCTAACTATTAATTCAAGGTCAAGTTACATAATTCTAGCTCCCTTTGAACTAAGTAAACATGCTCTCCTCTGATCTGAAATGATAAATTATTATTTCTGATAGCTTTTTCTTACATCACAATTATATTCAACTGTTTAAAAATAGATGTGAGATTTACCAGCCACTACCAGAACACATGTTGAGGAGGTAGAAGATATGTTAGCTTAAGACCATTAATATAGAACATGTAGTTTTTTTAGTTTTCCCTGTGGTCCAATTATGAATACATTCTGTAAATCTGGCAGAGATTAGGCCATGACAATATAGTTTACTTTTGGCTAAACTTCCTTGCATAAACTTAATCATAAAATCTTTCACATAAATGTCAACATTAAAAAGTCATATCCTTTTCTTCTTGGAGAAAAATGAGCCAGTTTTATTAATTCAGCTGAAAATAGGCTTACTAAAGGAAGAAAACAAAAATCACATTTTTGTAACAAATGTGAATACTCTGGTCTTAGAATTTATTGAAAATGACAGAAGAACTCTTAACAGCCACTTACTCAGCTTTATTGTTGTATTTGGGAAAAATAATTTTCTGTGACGCTCACAAGCAGCTTGGATGCCACATCCTTATGAACTCAAGATCTGTGGAATGCTCTGCCTCAAAAGGCAGTGGAGGCCAATTCTCTGGATACTTTCAAGAAAGGGTTAGATAGAGCTCTTAAAGATAGCGGAGTCAAGGGATATGGGGAGAAGGCAGGAACGGGGTACTGATTGTGGATGATCAGCCATGATCACTGTGAATGGCAGTGCTGCGTCAAAGGGCCGAGTGGCCTACTCCTGCACCTATTGTCAGCTATCTCAGTGCTACCAATTCAGTCTTGCTAACAGCTAACGACTTACCAAGAGTGTATTCGGTGTCTTTCCAACTCTTCCCCCTTAGTGCTATTCTATATGGAAGAACACTGGATTCAGGAAAGATAGGAGATTGTAATCAGAATGTTTCTTTATTAGTGCTTGACCTGATGCTTTCAGAATTCATGTGTCCTGCAGTCAATATTGAGAACTAAGGCTGCACCCTTCTGATGATATATCACCACATCATAACTTCAGGCAAATCTGTTCTGTTAATGTTGGAGAAATCTGGGACATTGCTAGATATAACTAATGTATAATTCCATGCATTTTATTATATCAGGCACTTGTTAACTAGCCTATGAGACAATTCTCCAAATTTTGACACAAGTGCCCAAGCGTATGTGAGGAGGACTTTTCAAGGTTGACTGAGAATGAGTTTGCTATATTCAAATCTGGAGTCTTAATCAATATCAAGTTGTTTGCCTGTATTCCATACAAGATCCTAGTAGAGCTTGATAAGGTAGATGTGTGATGTTTTCTACAGTTAGAGTCATGAACAAGGGGGCCACTCACACAAATCTAGGGTGCCAAGAAACCACTTGTTTCAAAGGGCAGTACATCTCTGGACTTCTCTGCACCAGAGGGTAGTGGAGGACAGATTATTAGATATATTTAAGAAGGAGACATAAAAATTTAAAAATTGAACAGTTGAGAGTTATGGACAACTGGCACAGGTGAAAAGCTGATGTAGACATTGATCAGTTATGGTGTGATAGGCTTGAGGTACAACTGGAAAACTTGCTCAATCATTTTGAAGGAGCTACTAAGGACAAATCAGATCAAGGCAGCAAATTGTTATTCCTTTATGGGATTCATTATCTTCCTTACAGAGGTTAGCATTGGTTAACATTGCAGATTATTCAATTAACTAAATTCAAACTTTCAGCTACAATGATGGGATTAGTTCAGATTGGCATCAAGCTGGTTCAGATTTGCTGGGCTGAAGGGCTTGTTGTTGTCATGTACTATTCCATGTTCTAAGTCTGATTATAACTCTAGACCTCTAAATTGCTCACCCAGAAACTTATCCTCTACACAAGCAATCTTGAAAATGATCAAGCTCACAAAAGGTACTTTAAAATTATCTTCTCCTGGTCTTTCTCCTACTCCGTCTGCTCTTCACATTCCTCATTTCATGCACCATCTTTTCAGTCTCCCAGTCCAATTACCTGAAAATGCCTCATCAAACTACATGTACCGTAGATTCCGGACTACAGAGCGCACCTGATTAAAAGCCGCAGGCTCTAATTTTAGAAAGAAAATCAATTTTGTACTTGTACAAGCCTCACCGGATTTTAAGCCGCAGGTTTCCCACGTTGTAATATGAAATATTTACACAGAAAGATATTACACGTGAGGATTTTTTAACTTTTAATTAAATCCGTATGGTAGCATAAACAAATACATATTGCAAATGCTTTTTTTCGAACTGTGCCTGTAACACGGCTACTTTTAAATATACATACGTATCAGTAACACACAAATTACGTTGCGTATACTTTTTTACTGAACAGTGCACGAACAACATTCCAATATCTCCTAACGACTGGTAAAAAAATATATACTGCAGCCTACCAGGAAAAGTTATTGATCGCCTTTAACTTAAAAGCTGCATCATATGTTTGCAGCGTTCTCGCGCGGGTCTAATGCGCTCGCCCCCTCCTTTCCGTTTATCGCAAACCGGTATTTTCCCCACAAGACGCGGCAAAACCGGATGTGACGTCATACCATCCCGGGATGTAGTACAGAAAACAAATATACTTAAAACACTTCTAACTTTAACTAGAAAATACTAACAAATGAATTACTAAGCGAAAATATTATAAACTAAATAACTGCCATAAAGGCAGCACAATGCTTTTCTTCGAGTGTTTTCCATGTTGATGAGGGTGAGTACAAATGACTGATTTACAATAATTTAATTGTGAAAGTGCGCTTGATTTATCGTACAATTTCATTGGACCTCTGTGAACTACTCATCAATTTTATTGGTCTACTGTTACGAGGCAAAATGTTTTTGGCGGCATGAAAAAAAACCATGCATTAGCCGCACCGTAGTAAAGGCCGCAGTGTTCAAAGCGTGGGAAAAAAGTAGCGGCTTATAATCCGGAATCTACGGTAATTAGAAAGTGGTGGAAACACTCAGCAACTCAGTCAACAAGTATGTAAAGGGAAACAGTAGATGACCTTTTATCAGAATGGGGAAGTTTCAAGCATTTTGACTTTCAAAGGAGGAGGTGGAGATGTTAATCCCATTTCTCTAATCACATACGAATACTTCCAACATTTCAATGTTTAGTAGCTTAACATTTGAAAATAATTCCCCATTTACCTTACTGAAGTAAATAAATTCCATCTAACCACCAAAAATAACATGCAATTCACTTAAAAGAGTGAGGGGTGAGGGGAACTGTCATTCCCTCTATTGGATTGTGTGATTTGGGGGGGGGGGGGGAATCACTGCTCAGCTACTTAGTATGCTTTCATTGTGCCAACAGGCCTTAAGCACTTGTGCATAAACCTCTCTCAAAATAGCCACATTTGCACAATGTGTGTGGATGTAGGTTTCCGACCACATTCCAGTATTTGGTAACTGCCAAAAAAAAAGGACATTGCACAGCCTCATCCGACCCATATAAATCTACAGTTGTATTTTCCCCATGACCCAAAGTAAACTTTACTTAATGAAGATCAGCACTTCAAATTCAGATAATCTAGTTCAATGCACCAGCCAGAGTTTATAGTAGAGTCAACTATCACAGTCCAGCAACTTATTTGGAATAAAATCTCCCATGTGAACACACACCAATACAATTACTCTAAAATATAAAAAGGTAGCCCAGCAAAAGAAGCTATAATGTATTTTCATTTGAACAACAAAACTTTAGACATCTGTTCCTTCCTAGACCTTTTAATAATGCTTCACAAATACAGCTTAATCATTAACTTAATGCACACAAACCTAAGATGTAAAATAAAACAGCTGTCATTTAATGCTTTCCCTAACTGCACTTCTTTCACATAGCCCATCATATCTGCTCCAGAGTAAAGATTGAATTCTTTCCAACAAATGTGACCAGACATGTTGATATGGGGTGTGCAACAGGTTATCCACTCTAATCCATATTCCAGTCCTCCGAATACACTCAGAATCAGGATTAATATTACCAGTATATGACGTTAAATTTGTTAATTTAGCAGCAATACAATGCAATACATGATAAATACAGAAAAAAAACTACAAATAGCAGTATAGCATATGTATACTAAATAGTTAAATAAGTAGTGCCAAAACAGAAATTTGAAAAAGTAGTGAGGTAGTGTTCACAGTTTCAAAGTCTATTTAGAAATCAGATGGCAGAGGGGAAGAAGCTGTTTCTGAATCACTAAGTGTGTTGCCTTCAGGCTTCTGTATTTGCTTCCTGATGAAAAAGGCATGGGCTTCCTTAATGATGGGCACCACCTTTTTGAGCCACCACTCCTTGAAGATGGAGACTACTACTACGGAAACTAGTACCCATGATGAACTGATGAATTTTACAACTGTGAGTTTATATTAACACTCCAATATATAATTACCGAAAGGGCTAACAACATTCAATATGCAGACTTAGAGACTTCATTGAATATTCTGGTAATCATTTTTGTAGTTGCACGTTTCATTAAAAAATATAAAGATTCCCCTTAAAATTAAGCTGCTATCGTCAATGGAATCAGGTGGCATAGTGGTTATGTTGCTGAAGAGTAACCTGAGGAGACAGACCAAGGCTCTGGGAAACACAAGGTTGAAAACAACCACAGCAGCAGAAAGTTTTCAATAATCTGGGATAAAAAGCTGGTTAAGTGGTAATAGATAGATAGATAGATAGATAGATAGATACTTTATTCATCCCCATGGGGAAATTCAACTTTTTTCCAATGTCCCATACACTTGTTGTAGCAAAACTAATTACATACAATACTTAACTCAGTAAAAAATATGATATGCATCTAAATCACTATCTCAAAAAGCATTAATAATAGCTTTTTAAAAAAAGTTCTTAAGTCCTGGCGGTAGAATTGTAAAGCCTAATGGCATTGGGGAGTATTGACCTCTTCATCCTGTCTGAGAAGCATTGCATCGATAGTAACCTGTCGCTGAAACTGCTTCTCTGTCTCTGGATGGTGCTATGTAGAGGATGTTCAGAGTTTTCCATAATTGATCATAGCCTACTCAGCGCCCTTCGCTCAGCTACCGATGTTAAACTCTCCAGTACTTTGCCCACGACAGAGCCCGCCTTCCTTACCAGCTTATTAAGACGTGAGGCGTCCCTCTTCTTAATGCTTCCTCCCCAACACGCCACCACAAAGAAGAGGGCGCTCTCCACAACTGACCTATAGAACATCTTCAGCATCTCACTACAGACATTGAATGACGCCAACCTTCTAAGGAAGTACAGTCGACTCTGTGCCTTCCTGCACAAGGCATCTGTGTTGGCAGTCCAGTCTAGCTTCTCGTCTAACTGTACTCCCAGATACTTGTAATGATGACAGCAGCACTACCAGGCAGTCATCACGAATCTGGTTCATTAGTGACCTTTCACAGAAATACATCTGGTCTGGCCTGGCCTGCTATAGCAATCATTCTGAATTGACCCAAGTCCATGGAACGTTTAGGGATGAGAAATAAATGCTGGCCTTGCCAGACATGACCACGTACAATGAAAAATATCATTAAAATGAACAATGTTATAAACTAACTGACAACTGGATAAATTAAAAAAAGTTTCACCTGTATAAAGAAAATTGGCATTGATTCTCAAAGTCTCAAGGGAGAACATATTTGGAGCACACTCCCCTCAAGTATTTTGTCACAAAAATACAGACATTCTCTAAATGCTTTTCTTTTCCCCTGACAAAAATGCAGGGGAACTCTGACTCTACTCAATACCCTAACTTCCAAGCCAAAGTAACTTTTTTCATATTATAACCATCACTAGTATAAACTATGAAATACACAGAAGTTCTTATGCCAACAATTTTTTATCCTAACACGAGGAGGGCGGGGGAGCTTCGATGTCTCTATCATTCTTTATGGGGTTATTTTTTGTGCGGGTCTGTGATGACTAAGAATTGCAGGAGGTACTACTGTATACATCCTCTGATATTAAAATGATCTTTGAACTTCTCTCTCCAGTTAAGATTTTATGATGAAAGCAAATTACTGTGGATGCTGAATTATCCAGAATAAAAATCATAAAAATGACATGAACACTCAACAGGTTAGGTGGTACCTCTGAAGAAAGAAACATTTAGCATTTCAGATCATTAATTGTCCATGAAGAGAAACATTAAATCCTGCTTTAACCTCAACAGATACTGCCTCAGATGGTGAGTACTCTGAGCAAGTTGTTCCTATCTGTGATTATAAACATTAAGCCCAATGAGCTCAAAGTGCTAATAAAAGATCTGTTAACCAACCGCACTTGAAGTGACATCATTTGTTCCTCCAGTTGCAAACACTCCTAGTTTAACAGAACTGCTTAATTTCCAAGCAAAGATATCAGAGCAGGAATTAAAATCAAACACCAAAATGGACAAACTGGTTTGAAAGTCTTGCTGCAATCAAATTCCAGATTTAATGGAGAAAGAGCATAAAGATATACTACTAGATTCCTATAAATGTCTTCATTTCAGCAATCAGAGAAGAATGTCTATCCAAGTTATAACCAATAATAATTATCAACTCTAAACTCTAGGATTGGATGTGTTGTATTTCCAACAAATGATTTTATTTAGGAGTCCTATCAATTCCAGAATGCTAAAAATAAACAACTGGCACAACTCTTCAATAAAGTACTGATTAAAAAGTAATTATAAAAGGTAATTAACAAAACTGAGTTCTGGCAATCTGTATCACAAAACAGGATGGCATATCATCCGCCATCTACCTTACCATCTTAAGAAAACATCAATTTTTAAGCCTCTTGCCTCTGAGCACAAAGGCAATAGGTTCGCATCCTACCAATCTGTTAAAGTAAGCTATTTATTTCAGTCCATGTTTTCAGATTCATCTTCTCTCCCAGACAGATGCAAGAGATCCCATAAAAACATTTTAAAGTACCAGTGCTATTTTGCTGTACTATATTTACATCATACTTCAGTGAAAATAAATCATTATTTCATTATGTGGCAGCGTAATGTACATTTAACTGTCTCATGTTCCCTGGATTACAGTGATTGCGCGCTAAAAGTACATTGACTGCAATTCACTTTCAAAGCAATTACAAGTTATGACAGGTAATATATTCATTAAAGACCTGCATTTTAATCTTCAAACCCACTGGTCAGAACATCCAGGATTCAAAATCGTCCACAGATTAAATGAGTTACAGTAGCCCATTCAAGGAGATTGATAAACCCAGAAAAACACAGACTGGACGACACTGGGGCCTCGAGTCAATAATTAAAGTGCTGGGCCGTTTGTGAGTGCAGGGAGAGACCACAGCGAGATGCGCGGAGTTGATGCAACACCTTCACCTTCCCACGATCTACACCCTCTCACCTAGTCTGTTCACATGGTTATCTCCTAGGCTCACTCCTCATCTCATCGACCCCTGTCACCTGCCAGATTTAACTCCTCGCAGTACCCCCAGCCTCTCAGATCAACCTCCACCTACAGCCCCGGGCCGAGTCCGGTCGCGGTTGCACCTACCCTGCAGGCCCTCATCTTGGTTGCTCTGCCCATCGCTCATAGTGCCGCTGCTGCAGGAAAGCTCGACCCTCCCGGCCACCGCCTGGCTGCGGTTTTGCTGCTCGGACTTCGAACTCCGGCCTCGTCCTCACCCTGAGCTGGGCCCAACTTCTACCCTGCGGCACCAGCACTCACATTAACCCGAGACCGACCTCCGCTCCGACGCTCCCCGTGTTGTCAACGAATCGGGGGCGGGACCGCTGACCCAGAGCGGGGGGCGGGGCTAATGATTGAGGGCTGACTCCCATGCAGGGCGACGGGCCCCAGGAGGCGGGGCCACTGACCACCATCGGGGGCGGGGCCACAGCCGCGGCCGCGGGCGGAAGGAGCCAATGACAGACGAGGGGGCGGGACCAGTAGCTTTCTTATATTAGAGTGTGAAGCTGTAGTGGGTTGGTTGAATGTGTCACTTCAGCATTTTTTTTTGCACTGTATCAAATTACACGATAATATTCGAACAATTTTGTTGCTTTGCTCTCGACACTTGTATTTTTATCATGCATATTGCTTCCTCGGAGCTTCACACTAGCAGTGAATTCATCGCACCTTGTATCTGGCACTAAACTAATCTGAATCTGGTGTCATCTGCTGCTTGAGCTTTCCTAGTCCCAGGCAGTTTTTCGGCCGCATGGATCGGACGCTGTGTGCAGTTCTCGTCGTCTAGTTATAGGGAGGATGTGATTGAGCTGGCAAGGGTGCCGAAGGGATTGACGAGGTGTTACCGGGACTGTGCTTTCCCTGGAGTGTAGGAAGATGAGAGGTGACTATAAAATCCCGGGAGGTATAGGTAGGATGAATGGTTAAAGTCTTTTCCTCAGGATAAGAGTCTAAAACTAGAGCATATTTTGAAGGTGAGAAGGGTAAGATTTAGAAGGCATCGAAGGGACAACTTTTTCACAAACGGGTTCCCAATCTGGAGTCCATAGAACACCACAGCACAGAAAACAGGCCCTTCGGCCCTTCTAGTCTGTGCCAAAACTTTATTCCTCTAGTCCCATTGACCTGCACCCAGTCCATAACCCCCCCCCAGACCTCTCCTATCCATATATCTATCCAATTTATTCTTAAAACTTAAGAGTGAGCCCACATTTACCACATCAAATGGCAGCTCGTTCCACACTCCCACCACTCTGAGTGAAGAAGTTTCTCCTAACGTTCCCCCTAAACCTTTCCTCTTTCACCCTAAAGCCATGTCCTCTCGTATTTATCTCCCCTAATCTAAGTGGAAAGAGCCTACTCGCATTTACTCTGCCTATAACCCTCATAATTTTGTAAACTTCTATCAAATCCCCCCTCATTCTTCTACACTCTAAGGAATAAAGTCCTAACCTGTTCACTCTTTCACTGTGACTCAACTCCTGAAGACCCTGCAACATCCTAATAAATCTTCTCTGCACTCTTTCAATCTTACTGATATCCTTCCTATAGTTAGGTGACCAGAACTGTACACAATACTCCACATTTGGCCTCACCAATGTCTTATACAACCTCACCATAACATCCCAACTCCTATACTCAATAGTTTGATTTATGAATGCCAGGATGCCAAAAGTTTTCTTTGCAACCCTGTCTACCTGTGATGCCACTCTCATGGAATTATGTATCTGAACTCCCTGATTCTTTGTTCCTCTGCACTCCTCAGTTCCCTACCATTTACTGTGTATGTCCTGCCTTGATTTGTCCTTCCAAAATAAATCCAATAACCATAATAGAATCAATGAAAGACCGCGCCAACAGGGAAGACAATCAGTCTGCAAAAGACAACAAACTGAGCAAATACAAAAAGAAGTAAAAAAGAACTAACAATAATAAATAAGCAAGCAATAAATAGAGAATGAGACAAAGGGTCCTTGAAAACACTGATAGAGCACCAAGACTTAGCTGCGAGTCTGAAATGACAGATATTTGCAGATTTCGCCTCACTGTTTCATCTAGCATACTCCAGTTTGAATGTGCTTCCCTCATTTGTATCATTAAAGTTAGGATGATTATTGCCATAACATCAAAAGTAATAATTTTAGTAGAAGGAATATAGCAGACCAATGGAAAAGTTGGAAGTGGAGAAGAACTTAATTTGAGACGTGAAGAGTCAGAGTTGTACAGAATAGAAATAGGCCAATCAGCCTATTACACCTAAACTAACCAGCATGCAAAACCTATACTAATTCCACTTGCCAGCATTACTTCCATATCCTTCTATGACCTGATCATCAGGTATGTGAAGATGCCTCTCAAATGTTGTTCCTGTTCCTGCCGCCACCATTCCTCTGCAGATCATTCTAGATACAAACTACTGTTTATGTGAAAAAAATTATCTCTCAGATCTCTCTCAACTCTAATTTTAGTCACTATTATCATGGGAAATAGAAACTAGCTATCTGCCCTGTGCATGCCTCTTAACTCTGTAATGCCACCTCTCAGCCTCCTGCACTCCAGGGGGATAAAAAAAGACATAGCCTACCTAATCTGTCTGGATATAGCTCAAGCCCTCTAGTCCAGGTAACATCATTGTGAATCTCTTTTGTACCCTTTCTTGCTTAATCGTGTCCTTCCTTATAGTGTGGTGACCAGAAGTGCACACAATACTCCAAGTGTATCTTAATCAACTTTCTGTACCACAGTAGTATAATGTCCCAACTCTTGTACTCAGTACCTCAGCTAATGACGACAAGTATGCCATACACCTTCCTCACTACCCTGTCTACCTGTGTCCTCACTTACAGGGAACTATGTACTAGTACCCCATGGTCACTATGCTCAGCAACACTCCCCAGAACCAGCCATTCATTGTGTGTGTCCTGCCCTGACGTAACTCCCCAAAGTGAATTACTTGGTATGCGTCCAAGTTAAAATACCCTCTTCCATTTGCTGTTACTCTCAGTTGATCTTTATCGAGTTGTAATCTTAGACAATTATTTTCACAGTCCACTATATCATCAGTACATATTACAAACAAGAGAAAAAATAAACTGTGTCAATGATTTATGAATGCTTAATAGCCTCCCATCCTACCAGACTCTGCAACCAATATACTAAGCCTTTGAGATTTCTGAAACCTACAAAGAGATACCATCACAAAATGTATTTGTCCCACTCTCCCACTTCAGGCATCCAAGACAGTCTGATTCACTCATTTTTTTCCTACTAATACCTATTTCTTTTCCTAAGGCACCTTTGCATTCACCTACATATGTCCAAATGCCCAAGTTTTTACCTCACCTCCCCTACCCATTATCCAGGGACTCAGACGTTCTTTCTAGATGAAGTAGTGATTTGCTGCACATGAAGTTGTCTCCAAATAAACACAGATTTGAGACACACTTTCACTCTTCCATCAGTTTAATTCTCCATCTAATTCCCACTCTGTTCTCTCTTCACTGGCATCATGCACTGTTTTAACAAGGCTCAATGTAAGCAGCATCTTACCCTCCAAACAGATCTACAGCCATTGGACTTCAAATAAATAGTATTCCCAATATTTTATTTCTACTTTCCCCATGTGTACCTTCCCTAGAATGACCTTTTATTCCAATATTATCCCACTCTCATAATGTTTGTCATTTGACCATTCTCATCAACCACTGATTTTCCTTTCGTTTTCTCTCCCATCATCCTTAGCCCAACCCCATCCTCCATACCCAACTTCCTCTGCATGTGAAATACCTGTTTATTTCTAGCGTTTCCCCCACCTCGTCTGCATGAAACATTAACCCTGTTCTGTTCTTCATAAATGATGCCTGAAAACTTGCAATTGTCCAATTTCAACAGCACCTTACATTCATGTGAATTCTCACTTTAGTTCAACACTAACAATAATAAGATTTTCAACCACGTTTCAAATCTGGAGCAAACATAGATTTTGGAAATCTGCTATTGATATTGGAAATCTGCTGTTGATATTCTAAATACAAATAGTTGTTTCAGACACCTATTCCACAGTACAACTCCTTTCACATTTCTCCTAAGCTCAATGTAGCACTATTTTAATTTCTTTCTGTGGCTTACCGATAATCCAAAGGTCTATGACTGCCATTTATGGCTATCAGTTTTCCATCATCAGATATATTTGCAGCACTATTGTTAAGCTATTGCAATAGTAACTATACATATAAGCATTAGTTGGCCCATTGATGATTTAAAACATTATTGCAGTTAATCTCCTCTTTTCATTTATCTTTCTCTGAGGATAAATTGGTAGGATGAAGTCCACAGCAGGGAAAGGGTAAAGCAACATACTGACGCAATAGACATTCATAGAACATGGTTGGTCAAATACAACCAACAAGCAGTGTTGGGTACAATAATCAGTTTTCAGTTGCTCATAAGATTAACGAAGAACACACAGATATGTTCTGCAGACCACACACCATCACCCACAGGCGCACATTGTCCTCCCATACCCACACCTAAAGAGCATCAGTCTTCAGGTTGATTTTGGGAGTGCTTCAGTGTAATGCAATATACCACAATTTGTAACATAGAAATACTTCGATTAAGATTCAATGAACAATTTAAAGAAGTATTATTTGTAAAGCAGGAAGTTATAATGTTTTACGTGCTTGAAATGTAGAATTTCTGGCTTTTTATAATATCCTCACTGACTAGATATCCTCAGCTCATGGCATACAGTATGCGATGCAATATGTGATAGAGACTAATTACCTAACATAGCAGGTCCCTTTTACCTGTCAGATTCAGGTTAGAATTCCTTTGGTAATCAAACTAAATTCTAGGCTTTGATAAGTTTCCAAAAGACCATGGCCAGGTCTAGTTTTAATTTTATAACCAGATAGACTTACTATTTGCAAGCTACCTAATTTAATTTTCTGGCATTCTTCTTAAGTAGCCTCTTGCAGTTGAAAATGACTTACTTCAATATGTGTTCTGGATGAAAGCAATTCAGGGATAGTACTAGAGAAGAACACTACAGGTGATATTTGACTGGGCATTTGGTGGATAATTTGGGTACTCCTTCTACAGATCACACTGGGCTTCCATGTCATCACTGTCAGCCAGAATGCTCTTTCTACATTTAAGTTGTCATGGGCTGGGGATTCCTATAGGTCAGTGATGATGTTTAACACGTTCAAGACAACATGAAAATCACTCTTACATTCTTCCCTCTATACTACTAGCAATCTGTTGAAAGAACTCAGAATAAAGTGCCAGCAATCAGCAATCTGGTGTGAATGGCATCGGCTACATTTTTAGTGTAGTTGGCTCCGCAATGCTAGGATAGGATGCTGACGTTGAATTGTTTATCTTGTTCGTATGTTAAGTTGCCTACCATGGATAGTTCATGGCTCAGAAGCATACAGAAGATTGAATTACTGCTGTGTAACAGATCACAAGCTTGGTAGGTATTTGTCTTTCAGGATCTCGTTATGAACTTTCCATGTTAACGGGTGATGCATCTGCACAACAGAGGCTGAATATCTTTTGGAAGTAAGGCCTAGCCTCCCATATAGATTTGTCCTCTGAGATTGGGTTCACGTTTATGCTGGACTGGGTACAACACTGGCTGAACAGATTGTTCCTTCACAAAAGGAAAGTGCGTACGAAGTTCAAAGTTAATTTATTATCAAAGCGTGTATATGTTACCATAAATTGCCATAAGATTTATGTCCTTACAGGCAAGGAAAAAAGAAACACAACAGAATTTTAAAAAGTCACATAAACAGACAAAAACTGCCAAACAATCAATGTGCAAAAGAAGACAAACTATGCCAAACTAAAGTAATAATGAGGTGATCTGTAAAAAGTCCTTGAAAGTGAGTCTATAGGTTATGAAATCAGTTCAGAGTAGTGGTGAATGAAGTTATCCATCACTGCAAAAAAAAGATTGAAAAAGTTTAAGGATAATGACATTGCCTTGTTTGATACTCCCAGTCTACTTTGAGGTTAGATGTACTGTGGTTCTATTAATATCATAGTTTATGTGGTATGAGCAAATGAAAAATGGAAATGATGTGGCAAGGTGTATCCAGAGATACCGGCCACGTGACAGACGCACTGCCACCTGGCTGGTTGGAGGACACACCACATGCCAATCAACATTTGGTCCCTCCCAACTAATCAATGCACACCTAAATTATTGGTCACCTTAATTGGATTATCTCATCCAGCCCCATGCTTTAAAAGGTGAGACTTGGCCTTGGCTAGCCCTCTCTTACAGACCACCTCATTGAAGGTAAGTGCATTGATTTATGTTTGGGAAGGTCTATTGTTTGTCCTGGTAAGGGAGCCGCAGCTATCCAAGGTCAAGGGGGATAGCTGTTGTAGTGCTTTTCCCTTGTTCTTTGTTTGTGTAACCGTACCCTGCCCCCACACTGCTTCCTGTGTATTGTAGTTGCTTGTGTTGACCCGACTTCCCCTTGTAAATAAATTCCTTATTATTAAAACTGTGTGTGTCCAGGCTTCTACTGTTGAGACTCAAAGAACCAGTTATTTTCCATCACAACACAAGGCTGTACTGGATAGATTGCACAGAGATTAAGCACGTTAAGGACATGACACTTGAAGAGATCTTGAAGTCTTCTTTCCACCAGAAACTGACCACCTCTCTCTAGTTGTTAAACTTACTCCCTTAATTAGATCTCATTGTGATGGCGACTTCAATGTTTAAACTGAACTTGATCTTGACAGCAGTAAATACCTCAGCCTAACAGTGGCAGGTGTGAATATTGTTCTGCTACCACAGGTTGGGAGTGGAGACTTTGACATCACTACCACCACCATAACATACAAGAGATAGCCATGTCAATGGGTGCGCATTCTTTTCAAAGACCAAACCAGAGGAGAATGCCTTTTTTCATGCAGTAGCTTTGCTGTCAAGGGTGAACAATTTTGAGGTCTTGGTGACTCACCCAGTGGAATGAGTAAACATCTCATGATTCTCTGATTTACTCCGGCGTAGAATCAGCACACTATGTTCTCAAAGTAAGTGACTAATAGTTGATGCATTTGAAAATGTCAAGTTGTCCATTAGACAGATAAAGTTAAAATTAAAAGTGGTGAAAGCAGAGCTCAGAGATGCAAAGCAAGCTGGGTGTCCTAGTTCATGACTTGTTACTGGCCGTTATTCAGGTCCAGCAAGCAAAATATTATCGCTTATTGCTCTGGGTCTCGAATACAAACGTAGGGAAAGATTTCTGCAGATCGAAAAGCTTTTGGTGAGACCATGTCAAGGGTACTACCGGTATATTGAGTATTGATCTTACTTAGGGAAGGATAGAACTGCAGTGGAAAATATCAGAGAGGGTTTACAAGATTAGATGTGGAATGGACAGATTACTTCATGAGAAAATGATGGACCGACTAGCTTGAGTTTTGATAATACTTGAGGGTACTTGATCCAAACATACAAAATCATGAGTGGGTCTTGAAGAGGAAGATTCAGGATGAATATTTCCTCTTTAGGAAGAATCTGAAACTAGATGCAAATTCAAAATAAGGTGTTGGCCAGCTGGTTAAAAAGAAGCCACTGCGAGCTACACACTGAAAATCTGCTCACAGACTCCTCTCAGCAGCGATCAGAAGGATTTCAGTCAGCGCTGAAATCCAGCTCGCATTCCACATACGGCTCAATGTCTCAATCTTCCTTTAAGTTTTAGTTGCCGATTAATGGCTTTAATCGGTGAAATGGAGTCGAACATCCATTTGCACCCCTTCTCGAAGTTTCTTCGCATCAAGGCTGTCTGAGTAGGCACTCGCTTCCCGGAATCATCTTAGAGACAGCAAAGCACTGGATCACCCAATTGATCTCCAAACTGTAAATCGCAGACTCCAGTGATTTAAAGTAAATAATACTTTTTACTTTAAAGTAAATATTGTCCTCTGGATTAATGGATATAGAAACATCAATTTCTACCTTCATCAGTATTGAGGTATCCAGTCATCTTGGAAACTCATAGACAGTTAAGAGTTATGATATCCCTTTAGTTCAAGGATTTCTTTAATCTTCAGAGTAGAAGGGGAATAGGTTTTACATATCCAAAATTTTGTAGGGTCAGCATTTTTCATCTTCAAAGAATGTATTGTAGATTTAGTAGAACCTATGGAATGATCATGGTGAGGTAATCAATTTAGTTCTAGTTGCAGAAATCAAAAGGAATGTTACCTTTACAAATGATACAGAAGAAATTTGAATTATGATAATAGCTAAAAGATTTAACTATTAAAGGAACCAGATAATGAAGAGAAGTTATGTTAATTGAGCTTGGCTTCACTGGATATCAAGAGAATTTGCAAGAAACCTAATAATGTAGACCATGACATTATTTCACCATGTCTAGAACATTGGAGATATGAATGAGCAATGTATTTTCAAAACCAATTAAAACAGGAGTTTTTAGTGATTGTGCTGTCAATTTATGTAATTGACTCCCCAGGGAAACATTAAAAGAAAATGGTAATAAATCATTGAAATAAAGTTTTCTTTCAAACAAAAACAATTGACATACATGAGTAATCTAAACCATGACATAAAGATAAGGAAGATTAAAGATTAGCTTTATTTGTCATAGGTACATTGAAACATCAGAACGTACAGTGAAATGCATTGTTTGTGTCAGAGTCCAGAACAGTACGAGCTGTGCTGGGAGCAGCCCACAAATGTCACCATGCTTCTGGCACTAATTTACTAACCCTAACTCGTATGTCTTCAGAATGTGGCATGAAACCAGAGCTCCCGGAAAAAACCTATGCTGTCACAGGGAGGATGTCCAAAAAAATGTCTGATATGTCTAATGAAACAGTCTCAGCTTACAATGTAAACACTTAATAGGTTTGGTAGCATATGTAAACTAAAATAAAGTGTTTCCACAACTTTGTGTTGTAAATTGCTTGATTGTAATTGATTAGTACACTTAGTTAACTATGTTATTTTTTGGTCCAAGCAGCTGCCAGTATGAATGAAGAAGTAGTATATGCAGGGGTCCACTGACCCCTTAGTTAATGGTAAAGCTCCATGGCATAAAAAAATGTTTGGGAACACCCGAGGGAAACATTGGACTTCGCTCCATTTAACAGTCTCTGCATTCCATGGACACATTCACAAGCAAATTAACACTTTCTGCTCGGAAACACGATTTATGTTCAGGGGATGAGTCAAATTATGCATAATCCTTGGTAATCACGGTGTTCATTTGAAACTCTAATCAAGATTCATGACCATTTAAAGTCATTTCCAGAATGCAAGTGTAAAGGAGTACAAAATAATTGTTACTCTGGATCTGATGCAGCAAAAATAAACTATTATAAAGAACACAATAACAATAAATAGAAATCACAATAAATAAAAATATGCAAGGTAGCTTATATACATGATTGGTTGTATAAGTGTTGCTAGGCAGAGGAGTGTATGTATATAAAGTGACTAACAGGAAATGATAAAGTAGAGAGATTCATTTTTTGCAGGCATACTCAATAAATCCATAATAGAATAATAACCATCAGTGAAAGAATGCATCAACTTGGATGTTCAATCAGTGTGCAAAAAGCAAGAAACTGTGAAAATACAAAAGAAGTAATAGTAATAAATAAATGAACAATAAATATTGCAAAAATGAAATGAAGGAGTCCTTGACAGTAAGTCTGCCTCAATCCAGCTGAAAGGAAGTGGTAACCTGCCTCAATGACTATCGTCCAGTATCATTTACATACATAGTAATAAAATGTTTTGCGAGGCTGGTGATGCAACATTCCAACTCCAACCTGAGAAGTGACTTGGGTCCACCCCTGTTCGATCAGTCTTACTGCTTGGGAAAAGCAGCTGTTTTTGAGTCTGGTGGTCCTGGCGTGGATGCTACGTGGCCTCCTCCCTAATGGGAGTGAGACAAACAGCCCTTGAGCAGGGTGGGTTGGATCCTTTGTGATGTTACTGGCCCTTTTCCGACACCTTTCTGTATACACAGTATGTCCTTGATAGCGGGGAGTTGCTGCCAGTGATGCATTGGACAGTTTCGAATACTCGTTGTAGAGTCTTCCTGTCCACCACAGTGCAGTTTCCATGCCATGCAGTGGTGCATCTTGTTAGGATGCTGTCTACAGCACATTTGTAGAATGACGTGAGTATATTGTAACCATATAACCATATAACAATCACAGCACAGAAACAGGCCATCTCGGCCCTCCTAGTCCGTGCCGAACTCTTAATCTCACCTAGTCCCACCTACCCGCACTCAGCCCATAACCCTTCACTCCTTTCCTGTCCATATACCTATCCAATTTTACCTTAAATGACACAACTGAACTGGCATCTACTACTTCTACAGGAAGCTCATTCCACACAGCTATCACTCTCTGAGTAAAGAAATACCCCCTCGTGTTTCCCTTAAACTTTTGCCCCCTAACTCTCAAATCATGTCCTCTCGTTTGAATCTCCCCTACTCTCAATGGAAACAGCCTATTCACGTCAACTCTATCTATCCCTCTCAAAATTTTAAATACCTCGATCAAATCCCCCCTCAACCTTCTACGCTCCAATGAATAGAGACCTAACTTGTTCAACCTTTCTCTGTAACTTAAGTGCTGAAACCCAGGTAACATCCTAGTAAATCGTCTCTGCACTCTCTAATTTATTGATATCTTTCCTATAATTCGGTGACCAGAACTGTACACAATATTCTAAATTTGGCCTTACCAATGCCTTGTACAATTTTAACATTACATCCCAACTTCTGTACTCAATGCTCTGATTTATAAAGGCCAGCGTTCCAAAAGCCTTCTTCACCACCCTATCTACATGAGACTCCACCTTCAGGGAACTATGCACTGTTATTCCTAGATCTCTCTGTTCCACTGCATTCCTCAATGCCCTACCATTTACCCTGTATGTTCTATTTGGATTATTCCTGCCAAAATGTAGAACCTCACACTTCTCAGCATTAAACTCCATCTGCCAACTTTCAGCCCATTCTTCTAACCGGCATAAATCTCCCTGCAAGCTTTGAAAACCCACCTCATTATCACAACACCTCCTACCTTAGTATCTTATTGTAGATGTATTATTGTTTCAAACATTAACTTCACAGGTTTGCAATGCAATGGCAGTTTCTGATAGCAATACTACAATCAAACAACTTTATTAGGAGTAAAAGAAAAATACTGATAAATTAAAACATTTAAAGGGAAAACTTTACAGGTCATTTAGCATGTAGGAATAAAAATAGATTCAATCTTAATGGAGTCAATGCCTGGCTATAATTTCTTTGTTCCTACACTAAGTGTTTGGTGTACAGGTTAAGGTACTACCTGTTTAGTTTTCTGAACATTTTATGGCTGTCATTTCACGGCAGTGGGAGTATTGACAGTAAAATTCACAAACTAAATTGGAAAGTAACACCATCTGGGAGACGTAGCAGATTCTCTGTAATTACACTGAATGACCATTAAATACCACTAGATGGCGCGGCCGTAGTAACTTTTCATGTTCTGCCAGAACCAAATCCAGCAAAGTTATTGAGGAAAATTACCTAGAAATATTGTCTGTAAGCAGTTAGTTTAGATCTATCCCCAGCTAACAAGAAAATCTCAGAAATAAAGACCAAACAATTTAATCTGTTGGCTAGTCAGTTAAGATGACAAAAGAATGCTGGAAACAAGACATTTCACTTAAACAAATATATTGCACAATATAGTAGATCAGTTAGCAAAAATAATGATAATAAATAATGGAACTTAGAATATACTGTGAATTTTCAGGAATCAGTTGCTTGAATCAACAAATTTACACAATTATACTAATAGTATTGTCATTGCCAAATAAGTCCTGCCAAAATAGACTTTTCCATGATCTATAATATCTTAACAATATGACTATAAATCTACATATTAAACAATAGTGCATACAGTATTTTTAATCAGAGTTCAGGCAACATGATGAAATAATCCAGTAGGTCCTAACCATCTCTGTTATGCTGATTAATTGATTTTTTTATTTTAAATTCTTTGAACATTAAATTTTGTCCTATTCAGGGGAAAACTGATTAAACTTAAAATAAACATGGTTTATTATGCCAGTGTAATGACTTTCTTCTATGTTTTATCTGTATATTTTTAATGAGTGAGAGTCATTTTCATGCCATACTGGTGAGGATTTACAACAGGGTTTTCCAACCTATTTTATGCCATGGGCCCCTCCCTACCATTAACTGAGGGATCTGTGGACTGCAGATTGGGAACCCCTGATTTAGATTAAATGAATGTGTTTTGTTTAAAAGCCCTTTTTATTAAGACTCTATCTATGGAGCTTGGAAGAAAGTGGGTCTTCTATAATTGTTAAGGATTATGTTAACTGATGCCTTGACTATAGTTGTCCTCATTTCTGCCTCATTGCTTGTAACCAAGGCAACAGTTTTCTTGACAGTTTCCACCCTTCATTGTGGATTGTGGTCTTGCAAAAACTCCTTTGCTTTGGATTGCGCTCTAATATATTTACCCAGGTGACCTGGGTCTGAAAATCAATAATCTCATCACATCCAAAGTGTACTGAGACATAATTGGAGAGGACATCACCAGTAAGTATCAGGTAGGGTAGCCTTTACCTCTAGTGGGTGGCCTCATTCTGCATGAGAATCAGCTTCAGTGCAAGGCTGGCTGCAGGATGTAAGGAGCCCAAACACTTACACTGGCTTTAGAATTTGCTTTAATCTGGTTTCAGGATTCCTGATGATATGGGGTTGTTCATCAACAGATGCTATCCTAAGGAAAGTTAACTTCTAATTTCTCTTCATATTCAGGCATTTATAACGGTTTCAGTCTGCTTTCAGCCATAAGCAAATGTCAGATACTTCAAATAGTAATCCCAATTCAGTATTGTGAAAAATATGGTTACACAGATTAACTAGCGATGGCAACAAGTTGCTTTCCTGTAAATCTGAAATCTAAAACTAACGCACAGGTGAAGATGAAATCTAATACGATCTTAATTTCTTACATGCACTAATGGTAAACCCTATTCTTGGGCATAACATAGGTTTACTTCCCCAAACTTGCATAATTAATGCCAGGTTGCTTTTAGTCATATTATCTATTAACCAGTGTCTGGACAACAACCCAAGTTATTTTTAAAGAGGAAAGCCTTTTTTTAAATCACCCAACCTCCTTCTACCTGCAAATACCTGAACATCACAAAACTTCTTAATTTTATTTCTATTAATTCAGATTAGAATTATTTTTTTTATGTGGAGGGTTATAGAATTGTCCCAGTGGAAGAGAGAAAAATTGCCATCAATAGTTTGTGTAAATCAGCTATTAAGTTTTACTGAATATAATTCAGTAATAATTTTGTTACGATTATTTATCTCCAGCATGGAGTACATTGGGCGTCCGTCTATGAAATCAGTTTGTTGCGAAACATAGGGACTCATAAAATCAGTGGCCACTTTATTAGATACTACTTGTACCTAATAAAGTAGACACTCAATGCACCACTTCGAGGTTCACGCATTGTGCATTTAACCGTGCTATTCTGCATGCCACTGTTGTAACACATGGTTACTTCAGTTCGGCTTCCAGTAAGTTTAAAACAATATGGCCATTTTCTTTTGACCTTTCTCATTAGCAAGGCATTTTCAACCACTCATTGGATGTTTTTTTGTTTTTCACACCATTCTCTGTAAATTCTAGAGGTTGTTGTGTGTGAAGATCCCAGGAGATCAGCAGTTGCTGAGATACCCAAAGTACCCCATCTGGCACTAACAATCATTCCACTCACATGAGAAAATCTGAAGATGTTGGAAATCCATAGCGACACACAGAGGAGGAACTCAGCAGGCCAAGTGGCATCTATGGAAAAGAGTAAACAGTCAATGTTTTGGGCCGAGACCCTTCACTAGGACTGGAAAGGAAGGGAGAAGAAATCAGAATTAAGTAGGTGGAGGAGGGGAGGGAGAAGTACAAGGTGGCAAGTGATAGGTGAAACTGGGAGAGGGGGAATGGGTGAAATAAAAAGCTGGGAAGTCGATGAAAGAGTTAAAGGGCTGGAGAAGGAGGAATCTGACAGGAGAGGACAGAAGGCCACAGAAGAAAGGGAAGGGGGAGGAGCATCAGACGGAGGTGATGAGCAGGTAAGGAGAGAGGTTGTGAGAGGGAAAAGGGAATGAGGAATGGTGAATGAGAAGGTAATTACCCGAAGTTTAATGGATCAATTTTCATGCCATCAGTTTAGAGACTGGGTAGCCTCCATCCTGATGGCATGAACATTGACTTCTTGAACTGGGTAGCCTACAACTGGATGACATGAACTTTGAGGCTACACTACCTCCTATATTACCCATAAACCTCCTCCTTCGTTTACAGTCTGCCTCACATACGACAGAGAATGTGGACCTGAGAGGCGGGCTTTTCACACTGAAGGTGGTGAGTACAAAGGAATTGGTAGAGGTGGGCACATTTACAATGTCTAAAAGACATTTGGATAGATACATGGATAGGAAAGATCTGGAGGGATATATTCCAAAATGCAGGCAAATAGGACTAGCATGGTCATGTTGGGCTGAAGGACCTGATTTAACACTACATAACTTTCTGTGAATTACCATGTTATATTCTATTCCAATAGTTTCCCTGATTGTATGAAAATACCTGGCCCAGGAATGCGAGCAAGGTTCTGTCATCGGGTAAGATACCTGTTTGTGATGACACCTCTTGCAAATTGTTTGATAGTGGAAATATTTGTTAAGAATAAAAGAAACAAAATGAAGGGATAATCTCATGGCTGGGCAGTTGGGTTGCGTGGGGCAGAGTGGAAATCCTGCTTATTGTGATTCTCGGATCATAGGATGCTAAACAAAATTTGATCACGTATATAACTTCATGACAAGCTTAGATTGAGCCAATTTTCCTTTGCACTGGTCAATAATAAAGGAAATAATAAAGGAACAGTGAACTAAATTAAGCTGTGCCAGCGTAAAAGAGGATAAAATATTACTTTAATTCTGGTGGGGGAAGCTCACTACTTGAATGGATGGCACAGGTAGAAATAACCATATTCCCATGAAGTTGCCAAGCCTACAGAAATGGGTCTAGCCCTAATAGTTGACTCTTGTTTGTCATGAATATGATGAGCCATATGATTTCCTTCCACCTCCTAAATTTCTAGACAACATGATCCAACATGGAATCATTTTGTATACTTGAGTACCGTAATTTTGTGTGCCCATAGCTGGTCTTCTCACTCTTTAACTTCCTTCCCTCCTAATTATTAGCAACAGCTACATTTACTTGTAGTACTCCTTTTTGTTGAACGTACCCTCTGATAATAAATTACCCTGCAAATTACAAAGTTCCACTTGGTGACAATATATTTTATTTCAGACGCAACGGAAATATTACAACATCCTATCAACCTTTGAAACTGAGGTTAGATTCCTGAATCACCAGTCTCTTGTGTCTACAGTAAATATTGATCAGGGTGTATATATTGCCAAAAACTGTTTCAGAAGTTAGCAGCACTCTATTAATGCTCAAGCAAGTTTAAAATTATGCAACAAAAATCCATGTCTGTGTCAACAGCACAAGAATTTATGAAAATAATTGTAAACACCCAGCAATTTTTCATATCCTTGTTTGCCTCTGGATTTTATTTCTTGGGCTTAGATGATTCTTTGATCCTCGGCCAGGCTTCAGGAATAGAATGTCATATTATCAGTATAATCAGTCTCTTACAAACAGCTGGCAACATTTAAATTAGTCTTCAGATTTTCCAAGGGAAAAAGACATCTTTTCTTCTATCATGCTCTTTCAGACCAGGAGGAATGAATATTGATAGTAGCCTTACTGAATAATAAATCACAAATACCAATCTGAGTTAAATTGTATATCTATATTTAAAAATTTATGATAATCTCTGATACCAATTACCACCTACTGTCGAAAATCACCCTGCAGTAAATAAAGCAGAAACAAAGTACAAAATTAATGTAAAATTAAAAGCAAACCATGTTGCTACACAGTTTAATTTATAGATAGATGTGATAGATGTGAATGGGCAATGGAATGTATGCCTTGAAAAGCAGAGAACCAATCCAGTTTATCACCATAACTCATATAGTAAGGAGCTCTTCTGATGGTTTAATGGGAAGTATGATTATTGGTTATTTAGGTGAAGGGAAAAAGAAGTTAACATCATGGATTTTTAAATGGAAGATGGTGTTTGTCTAATCTAATAGTTATTTGAGGAGGTGACAGAGTTAGTGGAGGAAGGCTTTTGGCACACACATTCTGGGAACAGTGGGTGGCCAAGTGGTTAGGGAGTTCGACTAGCGACCTGAAGGTCGAGCCTAGCCGAGGCAGCGTGTGTCCTTGAGCAAGGCATTTAACCACACAATGCTCCAGTCTACCCAGCTGAAAAATAGGTACGGGCAAAAGAAATGCTGGGGGTCAACCTTTTGTCCTTTCCGGGGGTGGGTGGGTGGGAGGGGGAGTCTCATACTCTCAGAAACTGGCATAAGCTCAGGATCAGGACTTTGGCATTCTGGGAACAAGGCAAAGGGAGGATTTGGACATTTGGATTAAAAATTGATTAAGCAGGAATACATAGAGATTAGGAGATGAGGACATGTTTAGTGCTTTAGATTGCTAAAAATGTAATGCTAAAACTGGAATCGTTCTGGGATTGCTTCTGATTACATTGGTGCAAAAATTCACAGATGATAAAGTAGTAAACATCATAAAGATCAAAGAAAATCACAAGGGGAGAGTGTTGAAATGAGTAGAGTTGTGGAATTCTGAATTCAAAGTGAGTAAATGGGAGATGGTATATTTTAGTAAATGTTATGTTGTGAATATTCAGTAATTTTCTGAAATACTCTGTCCATCATGCTTCCTTTTTCTCGTTTGACCATTCTTATCTCCTGCACGGGAGCATGCAAGAGAAAACCCAGCACCTGTGTTCTTCTGGTGAACAGGTTGGACTCAGAGTCAGCCAGAGAAAGACTGAGACCGTGACCCTCAATGTAGAGTCTCCTCCTCCTGTCAAGGGATATGGTGTCAACTTACCCAGCAACGATGGATTCACCTTCCTGGGCAGCATCATTCGGCAGGATGGTGAGACCAAGGACAACATCCTGTGCAAACCCAGCAAAGCTAGAAATGTCTTCAGATCAGTGAGCAACATATGTGAATCAACCAGGTACAACATCCACACCAAGGTGAAGCTATACCAGAGCAGTCTTCTGTCCATTCTCTTGTATGAGTCAGAGTGCTGGGGCCTGACAGAGAATGACCTTGCCAAACTGTTGGCATTCCACACCATGAGCCTCCTGATAATCATCTGTATTTTCTGTCCAAGAAAGATCTCTGAGCACACCCCATTTCTTCAGTGTCACCAAGAAGACATGGCCTCAATCATCATGAGGAAATGATGGAGGTGCATTGGGCATGTGATGAGAAGACAAGACAACTCCATCATCAGAATCAGAATCAGACTTTAATCGCCAAGTACTTATGCACATACAAGGAATTTACTTCCGGCAGATGTTGTCTCTCTGCTCATAACAATAATAATGATAAATATAAATGAAAATATAGATTATACATACAGGTAGTGCAATCCAAGTAATAGTTAGCCGACAGTTAACCGGCAGTTAACTGTTCAGCAAAGTGACCGCAGTAGGGAAAAAAACTTCTCCAGTGCCTATTAGTCTTAGTCTGGAGGGATCTGAAACGCCTACCAGACAGAAGCAGATCAAACAGTCCGTGCGCAGGATCATCACATCATCAAACAGCACTTCATTGGACCCCTGAAGGGTAGGGGAAACATGGGAGACCAAAGACAACTTGGCACCATACTGTAGAGGCAGAAATGACGAACCTGGCCTCCACCTGTAGCACAATAGAGAAGAGGGCCAAGAGATGGAAGACCACCATTGCTGTCCCAAACACCAGGCAGTAGCTATGTTGTGAATAGAGTAGGCTAGTGATGTAAAAGAGCAGAGGAACTGGTATTCAAATTATAGAAATGATGATAATATGCATCAAAATAGAAGTAAAGGTCTTTAAATGTGAGGTGAAATATTTATGTTTAAAAAATAAGGTTATAATTACGCTGAGTGCTGTTGAAAGAAGTAAATAAATGAAATAGGTTACTATTGTACAATCAATGTCAGGAAACATAGAGGGGACTTAATCCTGAAGCAGAGCAGTGAGCAATAATTTTAACGATAAACTGCAAAATAACAAGCCTTGAGAGGCCACAAAACAAGAAAAAACAGATACTAAATGCAACAGGTAACAAGGTAACTGAATGCTAGGAGAAACAGGTTGTGGCTGGCTGGTTCATTGAGTGAACATGAGTGAGCTGGGTTGAAATAGGCTGCAGGTGATGAATTAGAAATGAGAAGCAGCGGACTCCTATTGGCTGGGTGGAGACTGAAAGGAGCCTGCATGCGTAGTCCTGACAGGACCTCCCCCCCCCCCCCCCACCAACACGGCTGGCCCTCAACGGCCCAGGATGATCAGAATGGGTTCGGTGGAACTCTTCAGTAAACAGTGGATCCAAGATGTAACTGGACAGCACCCATATTCTCTCCTCTGGGCTGTACTCTTCCCAGTCGACCAGATACTGCACCCCTGTCCATGATGACATGAACCTATCAACCGGTGAACTGTGTACACTGGACCACTTCCACTTGTCACAACCACGGATTCGGCAGCGCAGCAAATTTGGCAATTGTGCTCATGAATATGCATGTGTCAGCTAATTACTATTTCCTTGTGATGGTACTTAACTACATTCTTTTCATTGTAGCTCATGACGAGACTTGAGCAAAATGCTGTAACATTACACTACCTGCTTGCATTCAGCCTTGTCTGAGAAATTGGACTGATGAGTCAACAGATGCTGAAGACCTGCAGCATTCATTGACATTTTCCATTTGAGAGATTTAGTTAACTGCCCTTTTTGGCCTAGCGTTTATTGTTTTCCCTTCCCTCTGTTCGCATTAAAGTCTGTGAACTATTGACCCACTTCAGTGTCTCTCACCCCTCCCTTGGGCCATATCCGAATGACCTGACATGACCATCCTAGGTTCTGGAGGTTTAGGCTCAGACTGATCCATTGTCAACGTGTTTGAGGCAAGACATGTGGAAGGTAGGAGTTAAGCTGGAGATGGCAAGAGAGTGGATTGATGCGATGGATAATCTTAAAGGGCCCAATGAATCTGGACGAGCGCGTGCAGGAGTTGATGCATAGGGGGAAGATCTTGGGTGGACAGCCAGACACAGTCCCTAGACCGGAGAAGTCTGGTTGAATGATAGTGGTGGTTAGCCTGGCAGAAGGAGGTGCAGTTGGCAGCTAGGATGACCCTCCATGCCCTCTTCTAAGCATTCAAGCATCGGTTAATCAGGGTACTGGTGGACAGAACCTCTACCATTGGCTTCTCCTTGGGAAACAACTGGGGTTGGTAGCCATAAAGCACTTCAAAGGGTGACATACTTGTAGCGGAGGAGGTGTATAAATTGTGGGACACCTTGACCCAGAGCAGTTACTACTTCCATGTGGAAGAGTTAGAGGCAGTGAAGCACTGCAGAAACTTCTCCACTTGCGGATTGGCTCTTTCTGACTGATTGATGTGGCAGTTAACTCCTATTAGCTGCCTGATATACAGTGCACAGTTTGATAGTTCCCATAATTCTTTTTGAACTCTAGATTTTAAAAAAAATTACTTCCCCAAATGCAATAGTGGAATTCATACTCTGGCTCGGTTTGATCATTGGTGCGGAGGTCTGGCTCTTGTTCATTAATTTAACCACCATGGCACCAGCAAAACTTGCAGTACCATGTGTTTCTGTAAATCTAATTACAATACAATCTGAGCACCTCCTACCGGAACCTTGTCTCTTAAAAGGATTACAACACTAACTATGTAGAGAAAGGTAACTACAGGTAAGATTTTACTTCATTCTGAAGAGTCTTGAACTGAATACGTTTATTCTTATCCCTTTAAATATTCTAATTTCGCTATTTATCAGTTTCAACAGGTTTTAAATGCAGTCAACAAATTTAAACTACCTCTAACTATCGTACTGTATGTATTAAAGTTACTTAAAAAGTAAATGTTTTACAGTCTTTGATGTTCAGTGAGCTGTCAGATACTGTCACTGAGTTCCAGCCAGGATTAGCAAAAGTCTTAGACCTGCAACAGGGCACTCAGATGAGATGTGAAAATCTGCAGATGCTGGAAATCCAAGCAACACACACAAAATGCTGGAGGAACTCAGCAGGCCAGACAGCATCAATGGGAAAAAGTAAGCAGTCAACGTTTCAGGACGAGACCCTTCATCAGCGTAGCCCTGATGAAGGGTCTCGGCCCGAAATGTCGACTGTTTACTCCTTTCCATAAATGCTGCCTGGCCTGCTGAGTTCCTCCAGCATTTTATATGTGTCATTCAGATGAGATCTTCAGTTGACCAAGTATGAAAATGGGTGATGAATGCACACATTGATATTGTTGAAACTGAAGTCAGTCAGAAAGGCTGGTTGCAATGACAAGGACCTGGCCTAGTCTATACCGAGATGGCATGAGGACATTTACATAACTTGGAACTCATACTTTCTAAAATGGAAACCAGGAAGATTTATATATATTCTTGGTAACTCTTTTTGATACCTCCTGAAGAAAGAGTATACATTGAAGAGAACTCAATCACACAAAGAAATTAAGTGACCTTAAAAAAAGCACATACAAACTGTGAAACCTTTCTCTTTCTTCCAACAGCCACCAGGAGGGAACTACGTATATAGCCACCACAGCCATTTTCACAACCATAGTTTTATGGAGATTAGTGCTACTGTCAGGTTGGAGCTGTGTTTGGCAGATTCCAGTGACACCATTCTTGAAGAAGCCTCCCACAGCTTCCAGCTGACGTTCAGTCTGGGGAATTGTTTACAGGAGACCCTGGGTGAATGTAGCATTTTGCTGTAAATACTTCTCTTTATTTTTCTTCTGGCAACTTGTCCTGCCCTGTGTGGCTTCTGCTCTTCTCCCTGTCATATTCCACTCCAAGCCCATCATTGTCTGGGAACAGCTTTGCGCTGAAGCGTTAATCAGTTCTGTTCCTGCTACCCCATTCCCTGCAAGCCCCTGAAACCTGCAACAATTCAAAAAAACACCATTGTCTGGTGAAGAACTGTACCTCAGGAGAAAGCAATCACAGCACGTTGGGCCACAAGCTATGTTTCTTACTATAGGTGCTATATAATGTACTCCTATGTATCAAGATATAAACCAATATCTTGACTTGTGAGTAATTAATGATGATTTACATAGATGTTCCTTGCAGTTGTTCCTTGTGCTCAGCTGTGCAAGGTTAACAAAACGTATTAGTTGGGGTTTGGAGGCTGGCTGGTGGTGTAGTGGCATCAGCACTGGACTTCAAGTCAGATGGTCCTGAGGTCAAACCCAGCTGGGTCCCAACCTGGGCAGCAGCAGTATCCTCACAGAAAAAAGGCCTGGCAATCTACTTCCGTATCCTGCCATGAAAACAGACTTGACTTAACGACTGAACTCAACGAAGATAGTACTTGTGTCAAATCTCCACATGACTCGATGATCAGTAGAGTGATCTTTAAATATTGCTTTGGAAGGCATAATTTTGAAGACTTAAGGGGCATCGACGCACCAAGGAAATGGTCGCTGCTGCGTCCAATTTTACTCGCTTAGACCCTCAAATTCTGGTGTTCATTCCATGATAATGAATTGGAACACCCATTCACAAATTGCACAATTCAGATCGGGGCAATTTATGGGGCTGTGACCTAAATGGTTTTACCAGAGGTGACCAACCTCCAAACTGGCCAGGAAAATTGGAATTTGATAATTAAATCCATTGGGTTCTGGGCACAGTAACAGATCTGGAGGATTAGCCCAGGGCTCGTGTTTAATGACCTCGAGGGCTCAGTCCAGAGGAAAGGTGATGCCTGAAAGAATAGCGTGCTTTACACAGTCCACAAAACATTTCAAAAAAAGTTCCAACAAGTAATTTTGGTGAGCATCTTCTGACTCTAGCTTTGGTATAAGTGAGGTTTACATTCTCAAGAATCCACATTGTATCTCCAACAGGACCTTGGTAATTAAATGAATGAATAAGCAAATAAACAAACAATTGAATGAATGAATAAATAAATAGGTGGACTGATGGATGGATGGACAGATAGATGAATAAAATTTTACTCAGTCCTCATTACATCATTGGGTATTTACAAATGATCCTGTTGTCTTGGGTAAATATCCTTGCCAATAAAATTAGGGTTAAATGTTCTCCGAAATGTTGACCTTCTTCTCTAAAATAAACCTAAATTTTTCATAACTTTGGCAGATCAAGAGCAGGCTGGAATATGTTTATCATTTGCATTTCCAAGAATGGAACTGTTTGTTCTAAAGATAATTGTTTTTTCTTTACCTTGAATCATGAGTTACTGGTAGGAAATATGCAGTAGGTTAAGGTCATTAAAGTAAAAGCAGACATTTAATAGCTATTAGGCTTTCACTGATTCTTTTAAAGAAAAAAGTCTTAACCATGATGAAGCATAGTAAATACTGGAGCCACTGGAAAGTTTGCCTATAGAATTAATCAAAAACTTTTCTTGGCCTTCAGTATTATTAGCGCTACAGAAATGTTTGTATATGCAAAGATATTATTTCTGACATTTTTTATATATGGATTGATTGCTCGTTCATTATGTACTGTGTGGTGTGATGTAAGCAATCATGGTCTTTCCATGACCATGAGTGTTCTTGGTAAATTGTTCTACAGAAGTGGTTTGCCATTGCCTTCTTCTGCGCAGTGTCTTTACAAGATGGGTGATCCCAGCCATTATCAATACTCTTCAGAGATTGTCTGCCTGGTATGAGTGATCACATAACCAGGACTTGTGATATACGACTATCCACCACCAGCTCACATGGCTTCACGTGCCCTTGATCAGGGTCTAAGCAGATGGTACACCTTGCCCAAGAGTGACCTGCAGGCCAGTGGAGGGATGGAGTACCTTACACCTCCTTTGGCAGAGACATATCTCCACCCCTCCATCCAATATATTGACATACATGTAAAAAAAATCACTGCACTTTTTCTTTGAGTCTATGCACACAATTACAAATAATTTGTCATTGAAAATCTGACTTTCTTAAACAGAGTTACATAATTTATTCCAACTGTAAAAACAAATAGGGGCATGCCTATCACTTCAATTAACTCCCTAACCTTCCAGCCTAGATGAATACATACTGACCACTTTATTACTGTAGGTGCACTGGTACACCTGTTCATTAATGTAAATGTATAATTAGCCAATCATGTGGCAGCTACTCATGTAGACATGGTCATGAGATTCAGTTGTTGTTGTTCTGACCAAACATCAGAACGGGAAAGAAATGTGATCTAAGTGGAATGATTGTTGGTGCCAGACAGGGTGACTTGAGTATCTCAGAAACTGCTGAGCTCCTGGCATTTTCAGACTCAATAGTCTCTAGAGTCTCTAGAGAATGGCATGGGAAACAAAAAGGATCCAGTGAGCAGTAACTCTGCGGGCAAAAATGCTTTGGTAATGAGAGGAGTCAGAGGAAAATGGCCAGACCAGTTCAAGCTGACAAGGAGGTGACAGTAGCTCAAATAACCATGCTATACAACAGTAGTGTACAGAAGAGCATCTCTGAATGCACAACATGTCAAACCCTGAAGTGGATGGGCAGCAGAAGACCACGTATATACACTCAATGGCCACTTTACTAGGTACAGGGAGTACATAATAAAGTGGCTCAACCTCCTGCATTCGCAAGTAAAATTAAAATGAAGTTTAAACTTGGAAACGATAGCATCTTTAGCAAGTACTTTGGTATCTCAGCTGGCTTCATGTTGAATTTGACTGAAAACTATTCAGTCCTTTTAAACCATTTAAAAATTGACAACTCTGCAGTCAGCAGAAATCCAAGTGTCCAAATGTCCCGATGCTTCCGATGTTTTAAAGTGACAGTCCACAGAGAAAATGAACCCTAGGGGTACATAACAATGTGAAGATTCAGTAATGTATCTGTTAGTCCATGGGACTGCAGTTCATATTGCTTAATTGAGTGGATGAAGAGAAAATTGAGGGGATGAAACCTTGCTTACGCAAGGTGCAACATACTCCCAACCCCTTTAAAAAAAATACTTCTATTTAGTACTAATATGGCTTCTTTTAATCTTTATAAAACCATAGTAATTTTGGATATTAGAAATAAAGAACCACTTGCTAGCTCTTACCCATGATCTTCAAAATGTTCCTAAAAGTTAAGAGACATAATGCAGATTATGTCCTGAATCTGCATTAAGTATGTTTTTATTTATTGAGAAGCAATTGATTTCATCCTGGACAATGGCCATGTTCATTGTAATTGCTGGCAGATCATTCTCCAAAGTGTAACCCAGGTATTATGGAGGCAGTCAAGACAAAGAGTTCAATTTCTGAAGGCTGGCAAAGGAGTACAAAATCAATTTGTTCTTCATCTGAATCTAAATTACTTGTCTTGTAATGTTTGTTTAATATGAGAATGGGCAAATCATTACCAGGATGTTGGGGGGGTGGGGGGGTGTGTGACATGAAGTATTGTAAACTGAAAGCCAAGAATCCCACTGATCACTAGATTTAAATCTATGCATTTTCAATTATAATGTTGTTGCAACTTGATACCACCAATGTACTTTCAGTTAATGTCTGTTTGTGTAATCAGATATTGTTGGCTCAGGTATGAATAAATAAATTCATGCTGGTTACCACCTGACAATTTTAGTGTGCAAATATATAAAATTATTATTTTTCTATTACATCTATGATGCATATAGATATAATAGCTTTATTTTGCCAAGTTAGAAATTGAAGATTTGTTTTTAGGAATCATTTCAGCGTAACAATAAAGTTCGTGACATTGCCTCCACAATGCAATTGCAATTTATATCACTTTGAAAGCAATTTGTGCAATTTTCACTTAATTAACTAATTACATAGTGAACGTTTGTAATTACACTGATACCACAGATGACCTGTCTGAACCCCTATCCTACAGGATTATGTATGTAAGCATCTAGAAGTCATGCTAAACATGATAAATGCGCTGTACCTTTTCTGAAAATGAATGCAGCCAGTCACTGCTGCACACTGCAACATTCTGCTATTGTGTTTTTGTATTATCCTACCTCAAATAAGATAATATTATGTGAATGAAAAAGTAACTGGAATACCATGGTAACCCTTTAGTAGTTTTCACTGTGTTTCCAAGTGGATAAAATGCCTTAATATTGAAGAGTAATTTCTGTCTGGCTTTAAATTCTCTGCTTCAATCTATTACAGGTGTTTGCTTAGGTTTTTTGTCTAGTGACAGACTAATAAGAGATAACCCATTCAGATTGTAAATTAGGGGAGGGAATGTACTGGTAAGCTTTATAACTGATCTCCTTTAATGACGTGCCTGCACTCGGTATACATTCTGCAGTGACACTGCAATGGCTGAGGGGCGGCTGTTGGCGGCTTGGAATGAGCTCATTCTCCCAGGAGGGAGCAAGGCTCAGAGTGAATCACTGAGAAGCTGCAGCTCGCGTGTGAAATACGTCCTCATTCCCTCTTTACTGGCCTGATTCTTCACTTGGGGGCTGTGCACATGGTAAGGAGATAACTCGTTTGATTCATTTCAAATTATGCAAAGAGTGCTTTTTGATGAATCATTGATACTCCAGCATTTCCTTTTATTGGAGGGACTGAGGGCCTGAATTAAATTCTAGAACATCCGGACAGATCCACACTCTTTGGATAATGCTGTCCTGCCTGTGTGCCAAAATACCTTTAAATGAATTTGTGAAAAAAACAACTCACAGTTTGGGAGGATAATTGGTGATGCAGACAGCAAAAGGCACCTCCTCAATGTTAGAGCACTACCATACACAGCAGCCTGTGCTTTGCACTTTGGAACATGTATTTTAAGGTTAGTGATTTTATTCCGTCTGAAGATATTTCACCTTACATGCTATAAGCTACATTATATATATAATGTCCTGTGTTGCTTGGCTGCATCGAGATAAAATAAGCTGCAGTGTCTTGAAGGAAAGCCAAAGAGAAATTAGGCCCATTTAATATTAATATCATAATGAAGAAAAACGCTGGAGCTATTTTATTTAAAAACGTGATTGCTTAACAGGTATTACATTTGACAGATGTTCTTCAGCTTTATCACGTAAACTGTTTCAGTATCTGTTAAATTTGCATGTTTATAATGACACAGCTGTACAGGGGCTCTTGCTTAGTAACATTTAAAATCTGATTGACAAGGAAAGGTACTATTTCAATGCAGCTATAAATTTCATTTAATCTCACTAAAGTCAGTCTCCTAAATGACAGAAAAGGCCTCAAATCTGTTCACTGTTTAATATGCAGACAGTAGTTTTCGGTTGTGGGACATTTGTAATTTGGGAGATCACACAGAGCTGTCATGGTTCATTGCAATATAGTCATCCATCTATTTTCAATTTAGATATTATTAGTGATTTACTTCCTAATTCTACTTTGAAAGGATATTTATTGTTTGCATTTCATTGTGGACTTTGCATTGTGCTCTGCTCTTGTTTTTGGATAATTCTGCAGAGATCATTTTTAAAATTTATTGACCCTGACAAAAAGGCCATTTTATTTTATGACTAGACAGGTACAATGAGTTGTGCACTGAAATGTGTTAGTGCACAGTGGGGTAATTCTGTGCGCACTATGAAATCCAGCTAGATTCTCTTTAATTGTTAACTTTAGTCAAAGAAGATGGTAGGTCACTGGCTCAGGGATGAGACAGAGGGGGGAGGGGGGGGGATTGTGGAAGTTGAAGATTCTGTGGATGGTCTTGCAATCTAGCAAGCATTGGGTCTATGTAACAATGCTATCAAATGTTAAAGAATAGGATTACTGCACTGCCACTATAATGCTCTTTTGTAGAAAGGCCTTCATAGAAATGTAATTAAAAGCCTTAAGTTATTATTAATGCTCATTGAAGGGTGTCGAACAAAACACGTCAAAGCTAGCAGTTAGTAGGCAGTAGGCTGATTGTAGTTGACATACGACTGCACAAAGTGCTGAATAAGAATTGATACCTAGGATGGCTGGTATACTATTAAAAAGGCTGAATTCCAGGAAAGCTGAATAGCAGCACCATAACTGCCTGCACCGGGTGCAGCACGACACTGCACAACTAACCTACAGAACAGGCCGAGAAAAAAGCTAACAGGTCGCAGAAGGGGCCAAAGATTCTATTTGTTCCTTATGTATTTTCCATGTTAATTCCCAACCCTACCCCTCTTTTCCCCTCCTGGAACATTTTAATTGTTTTATGTTTCTGTATCCATAGTAACAGCACTGAAATTAATGTAATGAAACAATAAAAGGTAACAGAAATAAAGCAGGAAAGATTGCTGTGAAGAGAACAGTATCAAGTATAAGATCAGAAGAGGAAAGTATCGTCCTGGGGACTGTCTGTCTGAACATCTTTTTGTTGTATGATAACATTTTAATTTAATGTTTTGTTCTAACACTACAGGCAAAGCATTGCTCAATACCAGTATGTCAGTTGAAATACAGTCATGCACTTTGCTTCCATGATTTTGTGAAGTTATAAAATGAAATTGCATTGAAGTCCCCCATATTTATATGAATAATATTTAGACTTTTGAGAATTATGTACTGGTCAGTGACAAAACATAATGTTTTGAAGATGAATTATTTAAAAATATTTAAATAATCACATTTTTAGATCATCGCAAATATGTAGCTTATGAGGTGAAGACTGCAGGCTGAAAATATAGGCGACATATGTGCAAGTTTCAAGATTGTTTAATGTCATTTCCAGTACACAATTGTAAAGAAGAATGAAAAAATTGTTACTCTGGATCTGATACAGCAAAAATAAACACGATGATACAAAGAACACAATAAATATACTGCATATATATAAGATTCTGTGAAATGTTATACTAAATTTCAAGAAGAACTAAGATTTAGTTTCATCACTATGTGGGATAACATGTATGGATTGTATTGCTTACATTTATTTATAGGCTGTTTCTTGAACAATATTACCAGTTTTTGGCAGTAAACCGTATATATATGTGTGTATATACAAATAACCAACACGTGCTCACACTGTACTTATGCCAGATTGAGTAATTCAAATACATTTAAATTTACTAAGAGCTAATGGTGAACACAATGAGAGAGGGCATGATGACTACAGTTTAATGTAAACAGAAATCTTCATTGTCAATGCCATAAATTTTCAAGTTAGAGAAAGTTAGGATAGGTGGATTGTTTGAAAACTGAATGATGAATGTTCTGAATCTAATGACTGGATAATGGCAGGACATTCTGCCCGAAAGAACAGAACATACCACCTGGAGGTCTGTTTTGGAGAACGTTGAACATGAGAACAGTGATTTTGAATGTACACTAAGGGAGGGGAGTTCATCAAAATAAAAAGGTGCTGAATTGGATGAGGCAGGCAAAATTCTGAATACTGTTTTGGTTGGATTGGGACTAGTGAGGAGGATTTAGTAAAGCTAGTGCAGGCATAAACAGACTCATGAAGATGTGCATCATCAGGCTGTGTTTCCTCTCAGAAGAGACATAGAATCAATGACTGAAGTATGGAAGCTATGGGCAGAGCCAAACATTGTGACTTTGGATTGGCCATTGTTGAGTTGTGGTACGTTTTGACTCATTCATTGCTTAATATTAAAAAGCCACTGGGATTTCACAGAGACATCTAGTGAATCAAGATACAATATGTTCATGTGAGGATGGAGAGAGATAAGCACCGAAGATGGAAACATGGAATACACCATGGGGATTTATTGAGAATCTAAGTGTATATAGCAGTGTCTGTTGTGGAAGCAACGTGATAAGAATGAAATGAAGAGAGTGCATTGCCAGACCAGCAAATTACTAGCAAGAGCTTGATCAAAGAGTCATAAAGCATGAAAATGGGCCACTCTGGTCAATCTATTAGTCCCATCTTCCAGAACTTCAATCAAGCCTTTTACATCTAGCCAATTCAAGTGCTCATCTTGACTCTTCTAAAATGCTGTTGCTACCTCTGTTGCCACCACTCTCTCAGGCAGCATATTCTAGGTACATGCCACTCTCTGGGTGAAAAAGTTTCCCACAAATCCTCTCTAAATATTGTTCCCATTATCCTAAATCTATGCCTTCCAGTTTTATCTGTCTCTGATAGGCAGAGGTTTCCCGCAGTCGATACTAACTATACAACTCATAATTTTAAATACTTAAATCCAATCCCTTCTTAGTGTCCTCCACTGCAGGGAAAGCCATACCTATCCTGTCCAGTCTCTCCTCGTAACGGAATTGCTCCATCGCAGCCAACGTTCTGGTGAATCTCCTTCGCATCCACTCAAGCATAATTTTATCTTTCCTATGATATGGTGACCACAACTGTTTCTGAAGTAGGAAGCAGTGAATTTAAGTCTGCGATAAACCACAGAAAGGCTAAGCAAAGCAAAAATAAACAATGGGGTTTACCTTTTTGATAAATCAGAGCAGGTAATGCAGTGAATAAGCCATTTCTAGAGGTGGAAGGCAATAGTGCATTTGTGGATGGGTATTTAGCAGAATAAGTAGATACTCAGACAGGGACATTCAGTGTTCTAAGTTGAACAGTGGCAGTCAAGGGAATATGTGGTGGGTTGCAAAGAATAACTGAGCAAGAATAAAGAGCATTACAATCCCATCTAGCATTGGAATTGCTCGTGAAATTAGTGTGAGTGATGTGAGAATGGAGAGACTTCAGAAGATTCAGTCAGTAAGTGGGGAGAGAGAGAGCGAGAGAAAGAGAAAATCACACTATAAAATACTGAGATATTTTTGATTTTTAAATTAGCAGCACTCAGTTTGACATTAGTTATGACAGAAACACATCATGAAGTTGTTGTCCTAAGAGTGCAACTCCAACTTTTGATCAAATCACCTAAAATAAAGGGATAAATCTTCTCATTGTTCATCTTGGGATTAGGTGGCAGAGAGAATCCCCTTTATATCACAAAATGATTGATTTCAACTGAATGAATTTCAATAGAACTGAGTGGGTGGAGAATTTACCCTGCATGCTTCATAGCCTCAAGCCACTGTCAAAAGGACTGCTTTTTCGAGCCAACAAGGCTAATTTACATTGTAATAGCAATTTTCATACCATCAAAAGCATATTTAGTTTTGGTGCCAACTTTAACAGTTTGTGACTGTTGCAAATGGAGCCAAGTGCATAAATTCAACAGGTTCTGAATCAGAATCAGAATCACATTTATTATCTCCAACATATCAACATATGTCATGAAATTTGTTGTTTTGCAGCAGTACAGTGCGAGACATAAAATTACAATGAATTGCAAAAATAAATACTGCAAAAGATAAATAACAGGATAGTGTTCTTGGGTTAATGGACCAATCAGAAATCTGATGGAGGAGAAAATGCCATTCTTAAAACATTGAGTGTGGGTCTTCAAGCTCCTGTAATTCCTCCCAAGTGGTAGTAATGCCAACAGGGCATGTCCTGGATGGTCAGAATTTCCAATGACGAATGCTACTTTCTTGAGGCACTATTTCTTGAAGATGTCCTCAATAACAGGAAGGTAGCGCCCATGATGGAACTGGAAGATTGAGAATGAGGAAAACAGTGGAATGGCAGCACAAACTAACCGGCAAATTCTAGCAATTTAAAACTCTTGTCAAGATTTTATTTTCTGACATGTTTCTGGGTTATAAATGTATTGACGTTGCCATGTGTTGTATTCCAGCAAGATGTTGGGTTATATACAGAAAGTAATTAAGGTTCCTTTACACACTACCTTGTTTAATTCCAGATGTATTCCTTCTTTCACCTCTCTACAATCAGTTGTATTCACAAAACTACATGGCTTAGATGGTATGTTATCACAATGTGTTTCTTATTACCTAGACACCTGGTTGATTGCATCTCTGACACTTGAGACTCTAACACTTATGGCTCTTCTTTTTATAGTTAAAAATCATCCATGGCAGCAGAGAAGCTTACCCTGGAGGAAGAACGTTAGGCTGCAGCACTATAATAGCATGGCAGCCTGAAAATAAAACAGAGTGACTGTGAAGTGAGTTTCCAGGCAGAATAGTAAATGTTAAAATACTAAAATAGGTGAGACCCCTCCATAGGTCAGGGTCGGCCAGGAACGTCGCGTCCCAGCTGCCTACGTGATAGCCACGCCAGTGCACACAGCAGGACAGTGCAATATGGAGAGGAAGGTGTTGCCCATGTAGCAGGCAAAGGAACCGCAGAGACTGATACAGTTTGGCACCTGCGATGTCTCAGGAGTTCAACTCAACGTGGGACTGCGTTCGGGACTCCAGCTCCAGAACTTTTCCTTGCAGTTTACTCCTGAAGCCTTCACAATGAGCGGTTGTAGGCGGAGGAAGCGTGGGTTTGAGACCACAGCTTTCCTTCTCAGGTAGCGCAGTAGCTTAGTGGTTGGCACAGCACCTTACAGTACATGCGACCGAGGCTCAATTCCCGTCACTCCCTGTAAGGACTTTATACGCTCTTCCCGTGACCATGTGGGTTTCCTCAGGCTGTTCCAGTTTCCTCCCACAGTCCAAAGATGGACAGGTTGGTAGCTTAATTGGTCATTGTAAGATTTCCCATGATTAGGCTCAGATTAAATCGGGGGATTGCTGAGCACATGGCCCACAGGGCTGGAAGGGCCTATTCCTCAATGAATAAATAACATGAGCTGCCAACCATGGCTGACGAGCCTCATCTGCACAAAGTGACTGGTTTTAAGGCACCACTAACTCGCCCTTGCCCTTTCTCCACTCAGTAGAAACAGTTCCACTGGGCTTAGTAGCTAAGCCACACATGAAGGCTGGGAGCTGCACTTGGTTGTCAGAGGCTAATTGAGACTCGTGCCATTGGGACTATTTAATAAGTTGTGGGACCTTATCCACATTACCCTCCGGCTATAACAACTGTAAGGAACCTAAAAGACTGGTAAATTTTATTAAATATTGCATTTCTACAAAAATCATAATTGTTTTTAATATTTTATTTTATGAAGTAAATGGGATTAGATCTTCTGGAAGAGATTCTTTGTCAGTAGTTGTTGAATGATGGCTTGAAAATGAGCAAAATCATAGTTTTCTGTAATGTCTTATTTAGCATCTAATTGAAGAGGTAGAACTTTGTAACACTGATTACCCCCGGGTAAAAAAAGTCAACTCATGGGCACCCTCTACACGTGAATGAGTTTCCAATAATATCATTACATTCAAAAATCAGGTACATTTGCTTAAATTAATTCCTACAAACAGCAGAGCTAATTTTCTCTCGCTGTACTTTTAGTAATTTTTTTCCATCAGTTTATGTGCTTTCAATGCCATTCATTGTAATACTGTGGGGGTATGGTTATAATATCAAGTGATTTCTATGTATTTTCTAAATCAACATGGACAAGATGAGTCCAAACTGGAACCTATTCAATACCAGGTAGAGCCTGTGGTGGGAGTTCTCCCTTGTAGAATATGTGCAACGAAACCAATCTTGATTGCTGCACCTCAGAAACTCAGTGATAGTCTTGGCCCCCTGACTATATCCATGAAAAACACTTAACTGGAGCTAATCAAATGAATGTTCTTTTATTTTCGCTTCCCCAATTTTGTCCTAACTTATTCTCTAGTCTTTGTGGAACTGACATGACTTAAAAAAAACCATCCTGTCCATATCTGTGGCCATGGAGTACTGATTACTGTTAACAAGCCATCCAAGCTCCCAATACGATGCACATTTCAAAATGAAAGTTTGCCACTGGCCATATTGCAGAAGAAATGACATTAATATCTAGAGCCTGCATCTGAAAAGCCCACTGATTTGTTTGTACATGTAAATAAAGAGAAAGCAAAAGGGTTTACGTTACAATGGATTGCATTCACAGTTTGGTTGCTGGTGCTCAGTGAACCAGATTTTAGAATACAGATTTTTTTTTACACATGAAGATTGAAGAAATACAAGTCCCTGCCGGATACAAATTTAATGAAAGCAGGCTCAGATTTAAAGAATCTTGCCCCAGCTTCTTCTACCTCCCACCACTACCTCTTTCCTCCCCCACTACCATCACTTTCTTCCTATTTTTGTTTATCAATGTGCTGCCTCAGTCCCAGAAGTTAGGAATTGTTTCTCCACCCAGGAATTCCTTCTTCAGTCTGATCCCAACCTGTGAAACCCTTTTGTAATTTTTGCAACACTGTAAATGTTACACCTGTCAATGTGCTGTTGCATCTTCACAATGGGCTTAAATGTGGAACAGTGAAATTTAATATCAAAGCTGTAAAGCAGTATTGGAATCTTTAAAAATCACATTGTCAGGAATGTACTTTCTTAATGAGATGTTGTCTATTCCACCTTTTGAATAAACTATGAGTTTCAGTACTTATATGCTTTCATAGATATTTATTATTAATTATTGCAGTTAGTGAAAGGAACCAGAGTCTTTTGTTGTTTTATATATTAAAGGATCTAAAGCAATAGATAAACAATTACCATTGAGATGTAAATAATTGTTGGACAAATTGCATGGGACCTGGCAGAGGTATTTAAAATGCCATTAACCTTTAGTGCTCTATCAGAGGACTGGAGTATTACTAATGTTGTTCTGTTCTTTAAGAAAGGCTCTAAAAATAAGCTGTGAAATTACAGGCTGATGAACCTGACTTCAGTCGTGGGTTAATTATTGAACAGTGTTCTGAGCAACAGGATATGTAAGTATTTGAATTGAGAAAGCCTCATTAGGGAGAGTCCACATGTCTTTGTGTATGTTAATTCATGTTCAACCAATCTTCCAAAGTTTTCAAGGAAGTTGCCAGGAAAGTTGATGAAGAACTGGCTGTGGATGGAGTTTATGTGGACTTTAGCAAGGCCTTTGACAAAGTCCTGCATTGGAGGCTGGTCTAGAATGTTTAGTCATTTGGCATTCAGGATGAAGTAGTAAATTGAATTCAATATTGGCTAAGTGGGAGTAACTAGAGGGTGGCGGTAGATGGTTGTCTTTCTGACTGGAGGACTGTGACTAGTGATGTGCTGCAACAATTGTGCTGGGTCTGTTGTTCTTTCTCATCTCTCTTAATGACTTGGATGATAGTGTGGTAAACTGGATCAGCAAATATGCAGATGACACAAAGATTGGGGATTTAGTGGACAGCAAGGAAGGCTCTCAAAGCTTGCAGCAGGATCTGAACCAGCTGGGAAAAATGGGGGAATATAGTAGATGGATTTAATGCAGATAAATGTGAAGTACTGCACTTTGGGAGGACAAACCAGGGTAAGATTTACACAGTGAATGGTGAGGCCCTGAGGAGTGTAGTAGAAAAATGGAATTTGGGAATACAGATCCATAATTCCTTGAAAGTAGTATAATAGGTAGTAGGATCATAAACAGTGCTTTTGACACATTGGCCTTCATAAATCAAAGTATTAAGTACAGGAGTTGGGATGTTATGTTGAAGTAGTGTAAGATGTTGGTCAAGCCATGTTTGGAGCATCGTGTGCAGTTTTGGTCACGTGCCCCCGATAAGACTGAAATAGTACGGTGAAGATTTACAAGGATGCTGCTGGGACTTGAGGACATGAGTTATAGGAAAAGGTTGAATAGGTTTGTATTTTATTCCCTGGAGCGCAGGGAAATGAGGGGAGGTTAAATTCAAACAGCTTCTTTCCACTGAGGTTGTGCAAGATTAGAACTAGAGGTCATAGGCTAAGGGCAAAAGGTAAAATATTTAAGGAGAACCTAAGGGGAAACCTCTTCACTCAGAGGGTGGTGTGAATGTGGAATGATCTGCCACATGCAGGTTCGATTGCAACATTTAAGGTAAGTTTGGGTGAGTAAATGGATGAGAGGGTTATGGAAGGCTATGTCCTGGTACAGGACTAGAAAGAGTTACAGATTAGCATAGACTGGTTGGGCAGAAGGGCCTGCTCCTATGCTGTAGCACTCTATGGCTCTATGACTAATGAATCATATTAATGAATCCTTCAACATTGTATATCTTTCAATTTGATTGGAAATCAAAACCATGATGGATAGCACTGAATAAATAAATGGTTAAATTACTTGAGAGACTAGGATATCTCCCGCAATGGACAGCTTTCAAAATTCAATTGTAAGATCTGGTAACCACACAAGAGGAAGGATGCCATTTTATTGGAGAGTTTGCAGAAGAGAGTTAGTAGAATATTGCATGAGTGAGAGGATTTTAGCTATGGGGAGATACTGGAAAAAGCTGGGCTGTTTTCTCTGAAACGTATAGAGAGGGTGGAACTGATAGGTAAGATTAGGAAAGGCTGAGATAGATCAGAGATTCAAAATCTTTTATCCCATTGGAAGGGTATCAAAAATAATGGGATAGTGCTTTAAAGTGAGAGAAGTTTTAAAGGGGATTGTAGGGGGTTGATATCTGGAATATACTACCAGACTATGTGGTAGAATCAAATTCAATTCTTATGTTTAAAAGGTATTTATGCAGCCACTGAAAAAGGCAAGATATAGAAGGTTATGGTTAGAATGTGGGGAAATGGGATTGGTGGAGATGGGCAAAATGGTTGGCATGGTTTCAAGGGGTCAGAGGGCATGTCTCAACTATGACTCTATTGTATAGCCTGTAGAAAGCCTATCTTCAATTAACAAATCGAGTACCTGCACTTACTTTGGATCTTCTTTTGTTTCTCAAACTTTTCAAAACACTTAGTTTATCTTTGAAATGCAAAGATTCACCCAAAGTGGTTATTTTATAGAACATTCCCTCAAGGATTTTCTACACGTACTTTACTGGAGCAAAGACTGGAGCAGATTTGGTTCCAATAAACTCAGAGCGGAACAGTCAGGAGGAAGACCAACAATTTTGATTCTCTAGCTCTCTGTTAGAATTTTGTCAGTCTAGGAGCTGTTCTGCTATATAAAATGAATTCTTCATATGCATTACATTTTCAGCATGTTGCTTATTACAAGTTTGGCAGCTGGTGGATTAAATACCACGGGGAAGGAGAGCTTATGAAACAAAAGATATTAGTTCCTCTACTTTAGTGGCAGTTCTCTGCAAGGTGCAAGTAGCTAACGAAACTCCAGTGTATGGTGTTTATTTATTTCATAAATGCTCCTTACAATCACGTGCAACTGTAAACATAGGCCAAAGTTTAAAATGTGCTCGTTCTTTCAAATCTGACAAGAAAATAAGCGGATTTTTTGTAATGTGTATAATTGCAAAATATGATTTTATTGCTGTTAGCTCTTGGTCAGTGAGAGTGCAGAATGTGCATAAGTTCCTCCAGGAATTTCCTCAAATTTGTTTTCCAATTCATGAGATTAAACTCTGTGGAAAATAATAATTTTTCATTTAATCTTTGTTAAAGCCATGGTGACAGAGTGGGAGAAATCACTAATGACCAAACTTTGTTCCACCTTTGTTGAGCAACTCAGCAGGATCATGGCTGACCTTTAAAAGCTATTGTTTCCAATCTTCTAGAGGTATGGAGTGTAAATGTGTGGATTACCAATATTATTGCTGAACCCTAACTGCTCTTACACTAGATATTACACAAGGGTCGTTTAAGGGTCAACCAGAATGTTGGGTTGGGAGTTAATTCAGCAGATTTTTCTGCTGCTCATTACCAATAATTACTCATTTAGAACAAACCTGGATTATGACCTAAATTTAAATTCCCTGGCTACACAGTGGAATTTAAACTTTGCTCTCTTGATTGTTGGACTGGTAGTTTAACCATTGTATCACAATAATGCTTTTAGCAACTACTGATTTATGTTTATTTTTCCCAAGATTATGGGTGCTGGTGACACATCTCTACTTTTCCTTAAGAAACTAGAGAATATTCCTTTTCCAAGCTACTAAGCAGTGCACTTCAACTTTTTGACTTAGTGACATTTATATCACATATTCATGTATCCCCTTTAACACATTCAAAATGACTCAGGAACTTCAGAGAATCATTATCAAACAAAAAAAATGAATCAAGCCATGAAAGAGACACTTGGACAGATGACTAAATGCTTGGCCGGGGGTGGGGCGAGGGCGGTGGGTGTGAGGAAGGTTTGAAAGAAATATTTTAAAGCTGAGAAAAGAGGTAGAGAAGGCAACAAGAATTAGTATGGGACTCCAGTTGTAAAAGGTTTGGCAGCTGAAAGCCTGCACATATGAAGAAATTCATGGATGATCATGAGACTCGAATTATCTCAGGGTTTAAAGAGTTGGAAATAGATACTTTATTGATCCTAAAGGAAATTTCAGTGTCACAGAAGCATTGCAAGCACACATATAAATATTAGAAGAGAAGTAGAAAGAATAAAAGATAAGTTACAACAAATAGTCTAACAGGAGGGGGTCATCACTTCCCTGGCTATAGGTTGACTTATTATAGAGTCTTACGGCCAAGGGTACGAATGACCTCATATAGCACTCTTTGGAGCAGTGCAGTTGTCTTAGTCTATTACAAAAGTGGCCTCTGTTCAGCCAGGGTGGCACACAGAGGGTGAGAAACATTGTCCAGAATTGCCAGGAGTTTCAGTAAGGTCCTTTGTTCTACCAGCCTCCAGTGTGTCCAGTTTGACTCCTATAACAGAGCCAGTCTGCCTGTTGGCATGACCCGTGTTGATGCTATTGTCCCAGCACACCACCGCATAGAAGGTCGTATTGGCAACAACAGACTGGTAGAACACGTGAAGGAGAAGCCTTCTTCACTTATCGAGATAAGGAGAGATGAGACCACTTAGGGATTAGGAATTAATTCAACATATGCTATTGTTGGGAGGAATAAGGAAAGAAGATGGTAATTAGACACTAGTCAGCTTTGTTCTAGACCAGGTCAACCAATTTGTGTTTGGTAGATCTACTGTAAACTTATCCATACAAATGCCATTACATTTGTGATGTGACCTGATGGTGTTGTTAATTCTCTGGGGAGTTAGGCAGTGAGTAGCTGTTTTGGAACCCAGATATAGCTTTGCCGAGCAGGTAGTTGGTAATGTGTCATGATAGAATTATTCATGACACCTTCTATTTTCCTTCTGATGGCTGTCCTCTGAATGGATGAAAAATAGCTGGAGTGGATTTGTACTTTTTGTGGGAAGAACATGTAGGGGAACTTTCCAACTTGTTGAGAATGCATCAGTATTCTCTTTAAGCCACTGCTTTGCTGGAAGGCTCCAAGGTCCTGGAGGGGAGACCTTTTGGAACCCTGTTTGAGGGGAAAGGGAATTTAGTGAGTGCGCCCAGATGTGAAGCTACAGCCAGTTTCTAAAACAGGCCTTCACAGAGTATTGGCATTGATATTGGTTTATTATTGTTGCATGTACCAAGCTATAATGAAAAGCTTGTCTTGCATACTAGTCATTCAAACAGTTCAAAACAATTACACAGTGCTTTGAGGTAGAACAAGCTAAAACATTAACAATGCAGAATGAAGTACAGAAGCTACAAAGAAAGTCAATGCAGGGAAACAATTAATTCTAATATCAAAATGAGGTTAATTGTGAGGCCAAGAATCTATCTTATTATACAAGAGACCTGTTCAAGAATCTGATAACAATAGATAAAAGCTGTTCTTGAGCCTGGTGCTATATGCTTTCTGGCTTTTCTATCTTCTACAAGATGGATGAGGGGTAGATGGGGTCTTTGATAATGCTGTTTGTTTTAATGAAGCAGATAGAAGAGTAGACAGAGTCCATAGAGGGGAATCTGGTATCTGTGATGTGCTAAGCTGTTTCCACAACTCTCTATAGTTTCTTGTGGTTACGTGCAGGGCAGTTACGATACCAAGCTGTTCTGCATCCAAATTGAAACATATAAGACTATTGAAATTGAAACATATAAGATTGAAACATATAAGATTAGTAAGGGATTGGACACACTGGAGGCAGGAAGCATGTTCCCGCTGATGGGTGAATCCAGAACTAGAGGCCACAGTTTAAGAATAAGAGGTAGGCCATTTAGAACAGAGATGCAAAAAAACTTTTTCACCCAGAGAGTGGAATGCTCTGCCCCAGAAGGCAGTGGAGGCCAAGTCTCTGGATGCATTCAAGAGAGAGTTAGATGGAGCTCTTATAGATAGCGGGGTCAAGGGATATGGGGAGAGGGCAGGAACGGGGGTACTGATTGTGTATGATCAGCCATGATCACAGTGAATGGTGGTACTGGCTAGAAGGGCCGAATGGCCTACTCCTGCACCTACTGTTTATTGTCTATTATCAAATGGAATGCTTTGTAGGGAGCCCCAAATAAAATTGAGAAGGGTCAAAGGGGACATGCCAAGCTTCTGTAGCCTGCTGAGAAAGCAGACGTGTTGGTGAGCTTTCCTGAACAAGACAGCAACAAGGCTGGACCAGAACAGGTTATTGGTGATGTCCACTCTTAGGAACTTGAAGCTCTCAATCCTCTCAACATCAACACCATGTTCTGTTGACATAGAGGAAAATGATGTTGTCATGATGCAATGTCAGTAAGCTCTCTATCTCCTTCCTATACTCAGACTCGTCATTATTTTTAGATGCAGCCCACTATAGAGATCTCACCTGCAAACTTGTAGATGGAGTTAGAGCAATATCTGGCCGTGCAGTCTAAGTATACAGGGAGTCGAGTAGGGGTCTGAGGACACAAACCTATGGGTCATCAGTTCTGAGAATGATCATGACAGAGGTTTTGCTGTCTATCATTAGTAACTGCAGTCTGTTGGCCAGGAAGTCAAGGATCCAGTTGCAGAGGGAAGCTTTGACTCTGTGGATTTGGAGTTTGGTGATGAGTTTTCCTGGAATTATAGTATTGAAGCTGCAGCTGTAGTCAATAAACAATATTCTCATAGAGGTGTCTTCACTGTCCAGATGCTCCAGCCATGAATGTAGAGCCAGAAGTTAGCATCTGGCATAGAACTCTTTCAGCACTGAGCAAATTGCAGAGGGTTAAGGTGGTCTGGGAAGCGGCAGTGAATGTGGGCCATGGTGAGCTTCCTGATGGTAGATGTCAGAGGTGTCATTAAGGCATATTATCGTGGTTTTCCTGGGTACTGAGATATAGTAGCATTTATCAGTAAAGCTGAGATGCCCTCAGTTCGCATAACCTTTCCATTTCCAGTATTCAACCTTTTCTTGATATATGGAGTGAACTGAGGGTTGCTTCTATGATATGGGAACTTTGAGAAGAGCCTAAAATAGATTATGTTCTTGAAATACTTGGCTGAAGATGGTTGGAGAGGATTTGCATTCCTGTGCTTGTCTCCAAAAGATTTAATTTTGGAGAGGTCTGTGGATGCATCTTGCTGAATATCAACCAGTACTCGTCACTATAAGTGGTCAGAATACGGAATTTTAACTGATGTTTAGATATGTATTTTTTCTTCTGTCCTGTTCCTGTTAATACACGTGGTTTAAACCTTTGTATAGATTTCTGTAGTGGTACGAGGCAGCTTAGTGGCTTGCTGGGTTACTTCCGAGGATACTTAAATGTGAATTATACAGCATCCATGCAACCTGAGATGAAGATTCCAAAGCTAGGACAATTGCATCTGTGACAGATTGATTTTTGAAAACCAGGTTGTTTTTACTTCACTGCTCTTCTGGAGATCCACATTTTTGGCCTCAGCCTTTCCCAATTAATGGTGTTGCTGCCAGGACACTTTTGATGATTAATGTTGTAGACTACCACTCGGAGCGAGCCTTTTGTTGCTCACTGTGCTTTCTGCAAGTGCTACTAAATAAGAAATACTCTTAATATGCATTTGCAAAGGGAGTATGGCATGCAATAAATAGCAGATCTCTTTGCCCCGTTTCACATTATATTATGAGACTTAACAAGGTTTAAAAGTAATGCTTGAGGACTCCGTCCTCATTATTTACCACCATGCTACTACCTGGAATGCCTCTGTCTCAGCAGAATACAGGAGTATACAACGGAGCCTGGGTCTTTGTCTGTTTTAGTAATAGTGTTGAAACTTTCCACATTTTGAAGCAAATGACCCATACTAATTGTAGTTTTAGGGTCCACAGAGGGCAGCTTTCCAGAGCTGTATGTTATTGGTACTGTCTGTATTCTGTGCCTTGGTTGATGTTAGATGACTAACTTTATTATAGATTTTTGTAGTGGTCGATACAGCTAATTGGCTTGCTGGGCTATTTCAGAGTATATTTAAGCGTGAATCATTTTGCTCTACAAACCTGGCCAAGTAAAAGTGGAAGATTTTCTGCCCTGAAAGACAATAAGATAATTTCTTTGTGGAATCTTTAATGAACTAGGTACTCGCTGCAAAATTGATTCATTGAAATTAAATTTTCAGCTTTGTGTTGAGATTTACATTCAAATTCCAAAAGTCTTCTGAATTTCTAGTCCAGTAACATTATTATGATATCCTCCCAAATTCATGACTTACAAATTATTTTTAGCCATTTCATTTTTGATAAGGGGTATTAGTTTCAAAGTTCAGAGTAAATTTAATATCAAAGTACATACATCTCACCAGATACAACCCTAAGATTCATTTTCTTTCAGGCATACTCAATACCTACTAAAATAATAACCATAATAGAATTAATGAAAGACTGCATCAACTTAGGCATTCAACCAGTGTGCAAAAGACATGAACTGTGCAAATATAGAAATAAATAAATAATAATAAATAAACAACAAATACTGAGAGCATGAGATGAAGAGTTCTTGAAAATGAGTCCATAGGTTGTGGAAACTTTTCAATGATGTGAAGTTGAGTGAAGTTAACCCCTTTGGTTCAAGAGCTTGATGGTGGGAGTTTAATAGCTATTCCAGAACCCGGTGATGTGAGTCCTGAGGTTCCTGTACCTTCTTCCTGATCACAGCAGCGAGAGGAGAGCATGACCTGGGTGCTGGTGGTCCCTAATGATAGATGCTGCCTTCCTGCAACAATGTTTCATGTAGATGTGCTCAGTGGTGGGGAGGGCTTTACCTGTGATGGACTGGGACGTATCCATTACTTTTTTGTTAGATCTTCCATTCAAAGGCATTAGTTTTTCCATACCAGGCTGTGATGTAGTCAGTCAATATAATTTCCACCACACATCTAGAGAAGTTTTTCAAAGTTTTATATGTCATGTTGAATCTTTGCAGACTCCTAAGGAAGTGGAGGCACTGCCGTGCGCTTTTCATAATTGCCATTACATGCTGGGCCCAGGACAGGTCCTTCAAAATAATAACCAAGGAATTTAAAGTTACTGACCTCTGATACTTCGATGAGGACTGACAGGTCAATCTGGTTTCCTCCTCCCAAAGTCAATAATCAGTTTCTTGCTCTTGCTGACATTGAGTAAGGGGTTATTGTTATGGCACCACTCAGACAGATTTTCAAACTCCATCTTATATGCTGATTTGTCACCACCTCTGATTTGGCCTAAGACAGTGGTATCATCAGCAAACTTGAATATGGTATTGGAGTTATGAATCAGAATCAGGTTTATTATCACCAGCATGTGACGTGAAATTAGTTAACTTAGCAACAGCAGTTCAATGCATTACATAATTTAGCAGAGAGAAAAAAATAAAATAAAATAAATCATCATAATATGAAATAAACAAGTAAATCAATTATGTGTATTGAATGGATTAAAAAACATGCAAAACAGAAATACTGTATATTAAAAAATGTGAGGTAGTGTCCACTTAGGAATCAGATGGCAGAGGGAGAGAAGCTGTTCCTGAATTGCTGAGTGTGTGCCTTCAGGATTCTGTACCTCCTACCTGATGGTAGCAGTGAGAAAAGGGCATGCCCTGGGTGCTGGAAGTACAACTCTCCACAGAACAACTACAGAAGCCACATAGTCGAAAGGGTAAATCAAGTAGAGCAGGGGGCTAAGCACACAGCCTTGTGGTGCACCTGTGCTGATGGAGATTGTGGAGGAGATGTTGCTGCCAATCTGAACTGACTAGCATCTGCAAGTGAGGAAATTGAGGATCCAATCGCACAAAGAGATAATGAGGCCAAGGTCTTGCTAATTTTCAGTTTCACAAACAAAACACCACTCAGAAAGCAGCTACAAATTAACATAATAAAAAATATAGCTATCAACTAATAGCTTTCAGAAATTATAAAGCAAAAGTGAATGCATTAATTTTGAACTTTATTCCCTTAGGAGTACCATATGCATTTGAATTACCTTATGCATTGAATGCTGGTCGATTAGTAAAACTAAAATCCAAAATCATGGACCTTTAGGGATTGGATAAACAACAAAATAGACTATTTGAAATGAAATGATAAATCTCACATATAATTGACCAGAGGTCTGAAAGCAGAACTCCAATCATTCATGTAATTTGTGATTAAACTGTCAGGAATCAAGCAATGCTTTTAAACAAATCAGAGAATGGGATATCAAGTAATCCTGCTGAAATAAAAATAACAAGGAACAAAGCTGCAGATGTGAGACTTCTGTTTTCTGGTTTCCTATTTGGTGACGCAAATTTTGCATATCAAGAAGTAGGAAATCTATACCATAAACACAGGGTTCTAACTTGATTTTTTAACAAGATATTTTGTTCCTCTCTATATTTGCAACACAGTTTCACTTAATTGGATGGATGGGCACAGTTAAACTGGGAATAGACAGGTTTGAGGAAGAATGAGGTGGCTATGAAAAAAATACTATCTTTTAATTTTCACTACTTTTTAAAAACTTCCAGGTTATTCCTAATTTACAGGTCATCATAATGATTTATTAAAATGGAATTATTTCTGATAATAGTGTTGACCTCCAGTGAAAAAGAACAGAAATCTTCTTAGCTATTGTTCAGATAGATCTGAAACTAGTTCAAGGATGCACTGATTCTGCTGGTGACTGATTGCTAAATGCTTGCAGCACATAATAAATAGCATGAAGGAAAGTGAATACGAAGCCAATGTTGCTCGTTTATAAATTTAAAAGACATCACTAGAAATATTGGAAATCAGGCATCAGAACAAAATCTATTATAAATAAACTGCATGTGTAGAGAGCAAGACAAACTTATGATGATTGGGTCATTACCCTGAAACAGAACTTGCAAGTACATTGAGCCATTTAGATCTTTTAATGTTACTGCGGCTTTTCAGCCATCAACAGAAAATACAGCATGATTGGGTGAGTGGAGAATTATCAAAGCAAAATGATTTGTTCTTTCAGAAAAAAAGTCTTAATAAAAAGATGTTCTTAAGCTTGACATTATGACCGTTCAAATGTTTATAGGAATGACTCTGTTATTCAAAAGATTATTTTTATAATTGCAATAGGACAAAGACAAAAATTATTGTTTTCAAAGAACCTTATTTGCAAAAGTTAATTTATTTTTATATAATTGAATAAAAGTACTATCTTATATTTTCTAACAACTGAATCAATCAGTAATTTGTTTGTGTGCTGTTTGTTCAGATTCATCTGCTCCACATTACATCTCTAGGGTTTCCTTGAAACACTTGCAAACATTTCAGTCCTATACACTATGTACTGTCAGCCCCTCCTTCTTCCCCTCAGCTCTATCAGTATTCAACTTCAACATTTTCATGTCATTTTCCAATTGGTTCAAATTTTAATCATCTGCTTAATCATGTGAGCCCTCTTATTTTTCTCTTAACTCTTTAATGGAATTATCCAGTTTTCCATCCAGCAGTCAAAACAGATTTTTCTAGACACAAGCAATAGTCGAATACTTTTATATTAGAAGTAATCTAGTAATCCTGCTGATTCACTTGGTCTAAATTAAAGGATTAAATGAGACAGTTATATGTCCTCTTCACATGATTTCATTGGTAAATTAATCCCTCAAACCGTAGAGACTGGGAAGGCGTATCATGAGGGACAGTAGACAGTTAATAACAAGGTGCTTAACTCTATTGATGTATGGAAGTGTTTGGCAGTCCAAGTCCATAGCTCCCTGACAGTGGCTGCGTAGTTTGATAGGATGTTAAAGAAGGCATATGGTATGGTTGCCTTTATTACTTGAGTCACTGAGTTCAACAGTTAGGAAGCTATGTTGCACCTTGTTGGACTGCATCTGCAGTATTGCATTCAGATCTGGTTACCCTATTAAAGGAAGGATGTGGAGGCTTTGGAAAGTGTGCAGAAGAGGTGTACAGGTTTACCTGTATTAGAGGGTATGTGCGATAAGGAGAGGCTAGACAAACTTGAGCTATTTTCTCTGAGTGATGGAGATTGAGGGAAGAGCTAACAGAATTTTTTAAGGTTATAGAATATGCCGCCTGATAGTGGAGGCAAATACAATAGAGGTGTTTACGAGACTCTCAGACAGGCACACACGAAACAGAACTTTCCTAGACTGTTTCAATGATTCTGTAGTTTTGATGTTGTATATCCTGTGTGTCTTTCACTCGCTTTTTGCCGTTTATGCAATTTTTGGGTTTTTTTGGGCGTTGGGTGTTTGATGTTTTCTTTGAGAAGGTTCCATGTTGTTCCTTCATTTCATGGCTGTCTGTGGGAAGAAGAATCTCCGGGCTGTATACTGCATCCATACTTTCAATGTACTTTGAGGGATATGGACATTGAGTAGTCAGAAGGGATTAGTTAGATGTATAATTACTTGTTTAATTAGTTTGACACAACATAGTGGGTGGAAGAGATCTATATTCTAAATGAATCAGAAACAGAATCAGGTTTAATATCACCAGCATATGACATGAAATTTGTTAACTCAACAGGAGCAGTACATTGCAAATACATAGTCATATAGATAAAGTAATATTATATAAAACAAATGAGATCCTTAAGTTACCCCACATTGATTTAGATTCATGCATTCCCTTTGATAAGAAAATAAACCCTATACATGCATTCCCTTTGATAAGGAAATAAACTCATACAGTTAAATAAACTCCATGCACATATAAAATTACAGATATAAAAAGTGTACCAGATTATTATCCCACGGCCTATTAAATGCTCCCAATGGTGTGTGGCTCAAATAGCCTCTGACAACCAGGTCCAGTTCCTGGCTTTCATTTGTGGCTTAGTTACTAAGCCTGGCGGAACCATTTCTACCGACAGTAGAAGGGGCAAAGGCAGGTTACTGGTGTCTTAAAACCAGTCGCTGTGGGCAGATGGGGTCCACTAGCCATGGTTGGCCACTCATTTAGGAGAAGGCAAACTTTGATCTCAAATCTCCACGGCCTTGCGGCTATACCCACTCATGGGGAAGGCTTCGGGAGTAAACCTTGAGGAAAAAATCTGGAGCTGGAGTACCTAAGGCCTGGAGTTCCTGCAGTCCCTACATGAGTTCAATACAGACTGGCAACTCCTCCGATGCTGCTGATACCAAGCTGCATCAGTCTCTGCCATTCCTTTGGGTTCATCAATTGTACGGAGTGTGGGAGCTTGCTACATAGGCAACAGCTTGCTCTCCATATCGTACTGCCCAGGCTTGTGTATCTAGACAGTTAGGACACAATATCCATGGCTAACTCTGACCGCTGGAGGCCTCAGATTGTTATTAGTTGTAAATTTAACTTGTTAAGAAATTATTCAGTCTTCAGATTTCTTCACTTCTCATATTAGGCTACATTTGATATTTCCAAAGTACCTATCAGGCACCAGTAATTTTAGTGCTTTACTCCCTCAGATTAGCATTGTATACATCTGGTTTCATATCATTTGCTGTAATTATCACATCAGTCTAATTGCCTTTAAGAGTATGAATGCATTAAATTATATATTTTGGATCAACAATCTCTTGTTCTCACATAGACTTAATGCAGACCAATAACTCTTAGTATTAACAATTATAGATTGCATTCAGTTAATTACTGGAAGCTATGGACTCAATCATGCTTATCTCTATTTCTTAAGTCTTCCTGTATATGTGACTGATTGGATCCCGACTCCCATTGACTCACTGTGGAGTCCTGACCTTTCCTCCTTCCAGCTGTCACTTTTGAAGTTCCCTGACTCGCTCTTTTTGGATCAGACCCTGTTCTCAGTAGCCTACTGTGCTCTGATTACGTTGTATTGAGCTGAGCTTACTAAGTCGAGCCTTCAGGGGATTTCCAAAGCCTTGACACTCTCCACCTCAGAATATATTTCTTTCCTAATTAACCTGCACTTGATGCAGATCATTCATCAACTCTGTAAATAGTGAGAGTCCTGAAACAAACAAAATCTTCCCCAGAATTCATGTTCTTCCAAACTCTTTGTGAGACCCTGTCATGTTAGTTCACTATAGCGTCTTATTTTGAGCCCAATGTTTCTTACCTTGTTTATGAAGTCTTATGACATAGCTGTTGTTCTAAGACATCTGCAAAATAAATCTCCTGGGCTGTTCAAGTAGAAAACGGACTTTTCAAGATTTCAGAATCGTCCCCCATTGTTCTGAATTTGCCATGTCATTGTCAAATTGACATCTTTGGCAGAGGCTACTCATAATAGACTGTCTTTCATTGGCTTGGAAATTATAACACCTTTTCCTCTGGGATACCTTATCTCTCTTTAACTCTCCAACCAATAACTCTGCCTCAAAATGGCTGTTTCTGAACCTAAGAGGTATTTCTGAAATCAATACTTTTTCTCTCAGTACTTTGCTGGCATCGTGATGAAATATGTAATTGATCAGCAACATCCACATGTCTGACTTTGCTTTTTGCCATTCAGTCAGTATTGTGAAACCAACTTGCCTTCAGTATGCACTTAATGCCACTGAGGGAATGCCCTTTTTAATATGTCCACTCTCACTGTGAACACACATCTAGAAATATTGCGTTCCTATTTATACTCCCACACCATATTTCTTGGTTCTCTGCCAAATCATTTTTCTTGCCCTTTTCATCACTAAATCACACAACAATATTTCTGCCTAAACTCTTCCAGGAAGATCTCACATTCAACTGCCTGCTTTTTTTTCCAACCCAAAGTACACAATACTCATTGGATAAGCTGTTGTCGAGTTCCGTCCTTTGTACAGATCCACCTGCGCAGTCTCTACACTTTCCCTCATAGATATAGCTGCTTGCCTACACTCATAGATATGAGTGCTTTCATAGCTGTTTTCCCTCATAGATATAGCTGCTTGCCTAGACTCGTCCCAGGTTGCACTCTCTGTTGCTGTCCCAATGTAGGCAATGAACTATTGTTTTCTATAGCTTCCTTGTGGGTACTGTATTGGTATTGGTTTGTTACTGCTCAATGCACCAAGATGCAATGAAAAGCTTGTCTTGCAAGCTGTTCATATGGATCAAATCATTACACAGTGCATTGAGGTAGAACAAAGTAAAACAACAACAATATAGAACAAAGTGTTGAAGCTGCAGAAAAAATACAGTACAGATAAGAAAGATACGAGGTAGATTGTAAGGTCAAGTATCCATCTTATTGTACAAGAGTCTGCTTAGGGTGTGGTGGAAGCTCTCCTTGAACCTGGTGGTACAGACTTTTTGTACCTTCTGCCTGATGGGAAAGGCGAGAAGAGAGAATTTCCAGAATGGGTGAGGTCATTGTTTATTTTGCCTGTTTTACTAAAGCAGCAAGGATATAGATGGAGACCTTGAAACCCTGGACTATCTGTATTTGCTATCTGAGACCCTTTGGTAGCTCTCAGATTACCTTGACCTAAGCTCTGCTGGTGTAGGACCAGTGCACCTGAAATGCGAGTGGATTCTAGCTCTAGTTGTTGTCCAATGCTGTGATATTTCAGAAACACAGCCCCTCTACCAAGGACTCAGCAGTTCACCTGCCCTGTAACCTGGAGGGCCCTTGCTCATGTGAGTCAAACATCATTTTGCTCTGTCTCAACAGAAAAAATGCTTACAGTATTTCAGATACACAGTTGTAGCCTACAGTAGAATTACTTAACATTGTAGGAATGCATAGAGTTATGATGCCATCTTCAGTTAGTACTGTGTCCTTAACTGTACTGTCCTTATTATTTTCCACAGGTTTATAATCTAATCCAACCAATTCTTCATCCTCAGTTTCTGTTGGATGTATCAAGTTCAAGTTGAAGTTTAATTGTTATTCAACCATACCTGAATACCCATGAATACAGCAAACAAAACAGTGTTACTTGTGGTTTCTTGAGTGGGTCCATTTCTGCTATCTATGCCCTTGCATCCAAGTCTTATGGGGATCCCTATCTGCTATTATGTTCAGTAACAGCTTGCAATGCATCCTACCCTTTGATAAATACAGCACTGGGCCACCTTGAATGGGAACTCTAAGTCTTCCATAACATATATGACGTGGCTTTCCTCCTCTCGGACTCCCATGGCCTTGCAAGTTGTTTTCAGGCACGTGCAGGGATATTTCATTACAATTATCCAAGTCCAAGGTGAGACCACACATGGAGTGATGTGTGCAAATTTTGATCTCCTTACTTAAGAGGGGTTTCAACAGTGATCCACCAGATTGATGCCTAGGATGACAGAGTTGATTCAGCCTGCTGTACTCGCTGGAATTTAAAGAAAATTGAAAAGAAATCTAATTGAAATGTACAAAAATCTGACAGGGCTTGACAAGCTGGAATCAGGGACAATATTTACCTGGGATGGGGGGAGGGGGAAAGGAGTCACAATATCACCACATGAGAAGAAACGTCTGTGCTCAGTATGTACTAAAAGTGTGGATTATCTGCCACATGAAGTTGTGAAGTTCATGGTGCTGAATATAACTGGGAAGGAGATATATTTCTAGGTGCATAGTGAGTATGAGAAGTGAAGAGGGAAAAGGGATTGAGTCAGATGATCAGCTATGATTGCATTGAGAAATAAATTATCTATTTCTGCTTTGATATTTCCGTTTTATGTTCTATGACCTGCAGCATTTCCCTCCTTTTGGTCCCAGTATTTTTCTGCTGAGCCCACTTGTACCTTCTACACGACTGAAGGAGACATTTGTGCTGTGCTATCCTTTCTATGGGCTTGTTTACTTGCATCTAAGAATCATGCCGTGAGCAAAACATTCTAACATCTTTAAGCACAATCTTCATGCTGGAATGATATCCTATGTACTTTCTTGCCAGAGCGCCATTCTGTATTTAATATTTCAGTAATATTTGAGTAACATTGTAAATGTATTGTTTGATCAAGTGTTCTTTGCTGTTTACATAATTAATTACAGGTTTTATGTAAAAGTATGTAAATGGCATACATCATTATGTCACCACATCATAAGTGTGTGCCTCGCTGAAGGAAAAACAAAATACAGATGCACTATCCTCCACACTATGTTTTTCTTTTGATTAGTTTTATTTTGGAGTTACAAAGCACAACAAATGCCATTTTGTATTCTCTTCACAAGGATTCAATGTCCTGCTACTGTTCTGTACAATACCATCTCAACCTTGAATCCAGTGTAGTGTCTGTAAATACAATTGTGTTGCTGCCTGCATCAACACAGTTTCAGAGATATAAAGAGAGCATAATTTATTGAAGATAGTAAATTTCAACTGAACTGCAATACCTTGATACAATATATCAAGAATCATCCTGTATATGCATAGGTATAAAAATTTATACAATTCTATATGCGTGGCAAAGGATATTTCAATGAGTCTGGAGTGCTCCAGCACATACTGAGTTGTCAAGTAAATGTGAGCTTTTTCATTATATCATGTCTTGGTCAGCATTTTATTCGATATAATTCAGTACTTTTTAGAAAAGTTCTTCCGTACTGTCTGAAGAGCTTGAAGCATCTGCAATTTTAGTAAAATGTTAAAAGTTGCTTTTTTCCATAAATGGTTTAGAATTTGCTTCTGCTTATTTAAATGACTGTTTGTTTGAATATCAAGCGCACACCTTATGCATATAAAGAAAGTTGCATAGAAACTGTAATAATCTCCACGAAGAATATTAAATGCTACTGTTTACCTACTGTTTAAATTAATAATACTCAGTGAAACCATTCAAGGAAAACACTTCTTGCATTGCTAATTCACACAGCATGAAAATGCAGTGTATCTAAATTCTATTTACTTTTTCAAATCATTCTTTTTCTTCCCACTGTTTATCAGTGAATTAATCTTAGAACATTAGTTTCAGAGAGTAATTTCAATTCAATAATTTAAACCTATACAGGCAGTTCAAACATTACAAAAGCCCTGACTTGGGAATGTTTGACTTAATTCATCTGAAAATTTCCATGCAGGATATTTCTGAAGCATGTTAAGCTTTCCTAACTTTATAGCAGAGCTTCACAGGTGAGGCAAATCAAGTGATTTGACATTAACCTATGCCTGGCTTTGCAGCTCTGTGCTGCGGAGGCAATGATTCGGTTTGAGCTGTTGTGCTGGCTGTATGAAGGTAGAGCTGCTGTCTGCTGTGGGTTTCGAGCAGTCTTTCAAGGTCAAAGAGGTACTTCCTGGGGTTTTGGGAGCCCTATGGGATGGATGGGAATAGATTTGCTGGCTTTTGTGAGGCTGCTGACAATCTCTGCTGGGTAGGAAGAAGGCATTTTCATGTGGCTTCTCTTACTCCCCCGCCCCCACCATGAGCTATGGCATGCAGCGTTTAGGTTCAGCTAAGCAGAGCAGGTAGCGCTGAGCAAACGCTCTCACTGTTGCTCCTCTGTCACATCTGTTTCTGTGATCCTCTCTCAAACACCGATTTTGTTCAGTTCTGGCTTATGAAGAAATTGGCTTAGGAACAGTTCTCAGGAATGGAAGCCTTCCATAAAACAGGGACGCTTGTAGTGAGATTAAATAACTAAATCCCATTTCATACTTACTGCCATCTTCAAAATTCACATTTCAATCTTGAGGTCATTTTTTTTCATTTTGACTTGCTTTAAACTAACTCAGGTTGACTATTCATTTCCTGTTCTTACAGCAAGACTTTTTTTTAAATAATGGGGAAACAGCAATATGGTATAATTATTACAGTTTTATGAAGATCTATATTGCTGGTAATTACTTAGAGAAACGATCCATTATTCATCAACAGGATTGGGATGTCTCAAGCTTGATGGAGGATTTATTTTACTGTACAAAACGATAAAAATAGCAGAAAGAATCACAAGAGACAGGATAGACAAAGTGACATCTTTTTAAAGTGTGTAAGTTCTAAATGAATAGTTTATGTGAATAAATCTTTGACAGTGGCAGAGCATACTGGCTTAGCAAAGCGTGTGGGATCAAAAATGTCTGAGCGAATATTTGATGGAAATCCAACATATAGTTTGACCATTTTGAAAGCAAAAATAGAGAAAACCTGTCTTCCTGTTAGCAACTGTTCAAATACCAAGGAATATAGATTTAAAATGACAGATGAGACATAGATGGAGGCATGAAGAAACTTTTCTTTTCACGTAGAAAGTAATTATAAAATAGAACTTGTTAAATCTAGAGATGGTGAAAATGAGCTTCTGAAAAGGTATTGACAGATATTTGAACAAAATAAATTTACTTTGGTAGGGAAATATCAGGAGAGTAAGATTTGACTGGATCAGTCTAGAATAAAGCAGCATAAGCTCTTAGCTGAGTAGTCTTTGTTTCTAGGAAAATTAATCCAATCAATTCTACCCTGTTGCATTTTAATGCTTTTCTTGTTCTCATTTCTATTGCAGTTAAATAGATAATTGGCCTGAATTCAAGCATGTGGGGTTTAAATCATAAAACCCGGTTTAGTATCTGAATCTCTCTCTCCCAATAAAATATTTAGGAAATGCTCTCCTGGTTTCAAGCTTAATTAAAGCTATATCCCCTTTGAATTATGTTCCATTTGACAAAAGTTCTTTATATTTGGTTGCTTATTCTCAAATATCTTCTGTAACGTTCTCGCTCGGGTGTGAAGTAACGCCGAGGTAAACGTCGAGATAAACCAGAATCAATGCAAACGAGACCGCAGTAAGATTAACCGTTTACTGTTCACTCTTCACATTAACGCATGGTGAAAACTGTTGAAAAACAATACAAGATTGGTACAGTGTTTGTTCCCTTCTAAATATCACATTTACATTGTGAATACTTGCAAAGGTAAAACTACAATACATTAAAGTGCAGCATACAGTCAGAATCTAGCTGCTCCATTGGCTGCTTTAGATACACTTCAATACAAACTATCCCGACTCTTTAACTGACGAAAAGGTAAACCTTACCGACCGTCGTTACTTTTAACAGAATCGGCGTTAACATTTTAACTCAAAATACCGATTATCTAATGACTTACAGCGTTGCTTTCACTGTGTCTTTGGTGCATAGAGAGACCCTAGTCAGCGTTATGGTCGCACATGTGAGTGACCCCCGCCCTTGCGTGAATCTCAAACCGGTAATTCCCCACAAGACGCGGCGAACCCGGATGTGACGTCATCGCAGCCGCGATGTATTACAGACAAATCAATTGACTTAAACAATCCTAACTTTAACTAAAAAAATGCTAACAAATTACTATGCGAAAATATTATAAACTAAATAACTGCCATAAAGGCAGCACACTCCCCGCTTGGCCTTCGTAAGGTCACAATGAACATAATACGAACTTCGGTCTCTAAATCAGTCATTAGGTAGAAGTAGAATGACTTCTGTAACAGGCCTTTGGTAAATTGTCACATTGCCTTGGTCGGTAGTTTTCAATTCAACCTCCCTGACATGTCCATCCCTACTAGGGAATGTGGCAGTGATTCTGGCCATTGGCCAGCATTTGCCGGCGATTTGCTTGTCCTTGAGCAGGACTAAATCTCCAACTTGAAGGTCCCTTCTCCATTGCTTTGTGTACAGGTCCTTATCGGAGAAGTCCCCTGGTGGAGGGGCAGCTCCTGCCTTCTGCGTAAGGAGCATTGATGGCGACAGTATGAAGGGGTTTTCTGGGTCAGAAGACACGGGTAGGAGTGGTCGTGCATTCATAATGGCTGTGACCTCTGCCATTGGTGTGCCCAGTACCTCGTGGGTCGATCGGATGCTTTGCTGCATCTCAGGTCTCCTTTTCGTGGTTTTTTGCAAGGGCGTGAACCGCTTGACTGCCTGCTCTTTGTTGTTTGGCAAGCACTGGCGTGGTTCTCTGAAAGGTAGTGGGGCGACCCCACTATTTGCTTTGTCTCTGAAGACCTTGGTGTCCTCCGTTTTTAAGATGGTGGCGTCTTGAGCCGATGGAGCGAGTTTATTATCATGCTCCTTTTGAGCAAAGACAGACTGACCCAGCGTCTCGTCAGTTACTTTGCGCTTGTTAAAGCCTTGTGGTGCTTCCTGGACGCACATGGAACTTGTGCGGGGTTGAAGAATCGTATGGCGACTACTCTCTAGCACATTGGTCTTGAGTGTGTTAACCGTTGATTTGTGTTCGTTGCCAGGGCACACCTCTCCTATCACCACCCAGCCCAGATCCAGGCGTTGGGCAAAGGGGGCGTCGTGTGGTCCATTGACCTGCTGCCTAACCTTGTGTACCCGGAGAACATCCCTCCCTAATAGCAGGAGTATTTCTGCTTCTGGATCCAGCTCTGGGATGTGTTTGGCGATGTGGTGGAGATGTGGTTGGTGTAGCACCGCACTTGGCGTCGGGATCTCAGTGCGGTTATTCAAGATTTTCTCGCACTCTACGAGTGGGGGGAGACAGATGAGGACTTTACCATCCAGGGACTCGATCTGGAAGCCTTCGGCCCTCCTTCCGTAAGTTTTCATGTTGCCTGAGCAAGTTCTAAGGTAGTATGGGAACTGCTCACTCTCAATGTTGAACAAGTTAAAGAACTTTGGACTGACTAGCGAGCGGTTGCTCTGATCGTCCAGAATTACATAGGCTTTGATGGCCTTGTCTTTGGCTCCCTTGGGGTACACCTTAGTGAGACAGATCTTTGAACAAGAACGGCTTGCCTGAGCTTGACCGCAAACTTCCGTACAGCTCGAGCTGACAACAGTTGTCCTGGAGTGAGTTTCTCCCTCCCCGCCGTCCTGTTGTGGGGGTGAAGGAGCGTTGTCAGTTTGCGGTGACGGGCCAGGATGCATGGCCCAGTCGTGATTAGTGCTATCACATTCCAGGCACTTCACGGCGATCGTACACTCTCTCGCACAGTGAGAGGTCGAGGAACAGCATCTAAAGCATATTCCTTTCTCCTCGAGGAGGGCCTTCTTCTCTTCGAGGGGTTTTTCCCTAAACGTTCTGCATCTTTTGAGGGGGTGGGGTTTGTTATGCAATGGACAATTCTTGCTAGAGTCGTTGTTAGTTGTAAGGACTTCAGTCTTAAGCGCTGAGACTGGTTTAGTAATGTTGGAATTATTCGAAGTGGATTTATCTGGCTTGGTGTAAATTGTACTGCTTCCTGGACCTATGAGGCTAGGATCGTTTCGCTTCTTCGCCTCCTTGCACACGAACCTGGTGAAATACTCGAAGGGAGGGAATTGACCTTCGTGTTCTTCCTTGTAATCTGAGGCAACGGACAACCACCTGTCCTGCAGCCCAAATGGAAGTTTGTCCACGAGTTGTCTAATCCCGGTTGGAGTGTCTAGGTATACTAAACCAGCTGAGTGGCCATCTTCTTTGGCGCCTTGAATCTCCATGAGTAAATCTCCAAATTCTCTTAGCTTGGTGTGGTCCTTGGCTGACACCTTAGGAAAATTTCCCAAACGTTGGCATAGCGCCGCCTCAATAATTTCGGGGGCTCCGTAGCCCTCCTGAAGTCTCTCCCATGCTTTCTTCAATGCTAGCTCGGGTTTGTTGATGTACACTGAACGCATGCGTCTCGCCTGTTCGCATGATTCTTTTCCCAGCCATTTTGCCATAAGATCCAACTCCTGGGTTGCTCTGAGCTGGACTCCGTCGATAGCGTTGGTGAAAGTGGAGTACCATGCACGGTAATTTTCGGGTTTATCGTCAAACCGGTATAGTCCTGAAGTGACGAGATCCCGTCGTGCGAAATACCGTGCTGCGGATTCATCTGCAGGTGGCGTGCGGGCTGAGGGAACATGTCCACAGGTACATGACTGAGGGCGTACATCTGTTATGGGATTTGCTGGTCTGGACTCAGTCTTTGCCTCTCTTCTCCCCAAATCCGGTAAGTTCGGTGTCGAGAAGTACTTGTCGTGAGCCCTTGCATTCCTGGGTTCATCGCGGAGTTGCGAGGGTAAATTATCTTCCTCGGATGGACGTGATGCCGTCGGGCCTCTCCAAGACTCCTCGTGAAGTGGGACGTTATCGAATAAGTAAGGAGAGGAAGAAAGAGTCTTCCATTCCATTTGAGATTGGACATAGTCTCTTGTACGTTCCAAGCCGATCTTTTCCGAGGTAGATTTTCCGTCCTTCGGATCATGCATTTCTTCGGCGTCTTCTATTAACTCTGCTTCCACCTCGGCAGCTGCTGCTTCTCGTTCTAGCTTCAGCGCTTCTAACCGTGCCTCTACCCTTTTCCTTTCCAATTCGTTTTCGGCTTCTCTGGCAGCCGCTTCGGCTTCTCTGGCAGCCTTTTCCTTCTGGTTTTCGGCTTCTCTGGCAGCCGCTTCGGCTTCTCTGGCGGCCTTTTCCTTCTGGTTTTCGGCTTCTCTGGCAGCCGCTTTCATCTTTACTTCTAATTCTTCTTTGGCAAAGCGCGCTCGCACCTTGGCGGCTTCTGCTTTCGCTCTTGCTTGGGTGGCCTTACTTGATGCCCTACTGCCCCTGTCGCAGGATGACGATGACTTTGACAACGACTTGACGCTGGATCGGGTTGACATGGCTGCACTTTAAACACCTGATAATGCCGCTTTTTCACTGTAACGTTCTCGCTCGGGTGTGAAGTAACGCCGAGGTAAACGTCGAGATAAACCAGAATCAATGCAAACGAGACCGCAGTAAGATTAACCGTTTACTGTTCACTCTTCACATTAACGCATGGTGAAAACTGTTGAAAAACAATACAAGATTGGTACAGTGTTTGTTCCCTTCTAAATATCACATTTACATTGTGAATACTTGCAAAGGTAAAACTACAATACATTAAAGTGCAGCATACAGTCAGAATCTAGCTGCTCCATTGGCTGCTTTAGATACACTTCAATACAAACTATCCCGACTCTTTAACTGACGAAAAGGTAAACCTTACCGACCGTCGTTACTTTTAACAGAATCGGCGTTAACATTTTAACTCAAAATACCGATTATCTAATGACTTACAGCGTTGCTTTCACTGTGTCTTTGGTGCATAGAGAGACCCTAGTCAGCGTTATGGTCGCACATGTGAGTGACCCCCGCCCTTGCGTGAATCTCAAACCGGTAATTCCCCACAAGACGCGGCGAACCCGGATGTGACGTCATCGCAGCCGCGATGTATTACAGACAAATCAATTGACTTAAACAATCCTAACTTTAACTAAAAAAATGCTAACAAATTACTATGCGAAAATATTATAAACTAAATAACTGCCATAAAGGCAGCACATCTTCCTAAATCCTATCAATTGCTAACTTGGGTAGGTTCAGTTCTAAACTTCACATAGTGGTAAATATTATCATGGTGAATTAATTGATAATAGGATGCAAAAGCCCAAAACTAGTAAGTGTTTTTTTTAAACAAAATATACTTTATTCAAAAATAAAATTATGTACAACAAACCATTCAATGTCTCTCAATCCTTTACAGATGTTTCCATTACGTTCTTTACATTTCCACACTTTTAGCCACCCAGGTAGCACTCTGTTATTTCATATTTACATACCTTTGTTGAGGGGTATACACCCTACCCCTCAACTCCCGTGGGAGAAGAACTTTAAACTGTGGTCCTTCCCCACCGGGCTCTTGCAGTGGCTGCACCAAGTTTGAGTGCGTCCCTCAGCACGTACTCCTGCAGGCGAGAATGTGCCAGTCGGCAGCATTCCCCCACGGACATCTCCATGAGCTGGTAGACCATCAAGTTTCAGGCCAACCAAAGAGCGTCTTTCACCGAGTTGATGATCTGCCAGCAGCACCAGATGTTTGTCTCTGTGTGTGTCCCTGGGAACAGCCTGTAGATCAGAGAGTCCTCTGTTACGCAGCTGCTGGGGATGAACCTCGACACTGTCCCTTCCATCCTCCTCCACACCTTCTCCGCGAACCTACAGTGTGCAAAGAGGTGGGTCACTGACTCCACCTCACTGCAGTCCTCCCGTGGGCAGCACTAGGTTGATGCTGGTACAGTGGTATCATTTTGAAAAAGGGCTTGGATAAATTCATGAAGGGGAGGAGCTTAGAGGGATATTGGCCAAAGGCAGGAAATTGGGACTATCTGGGTGGGCACCATTGGTTAACTGTGCTGCTTTGCTCTATGACCCGATGACTTAATGTAATATTAAGTACGCTTACGCCATCATTAATTTATTGTGTAGTGTGCAACAATAAAATTAAAAAACTACCCCTGAGTCTTGGGGCCATATATCACAATTGAGAAATTCTAAAGATGAGGTATTAGTTATGTTCACTTGTGATCATTGTGCACTCAATTTAAATAATTTATAATAAAACAACTTCAGCTATTTGGCTTTTCCATCACTTTAATCAGAACAATCAGAATACCTGATCATACTAACATGCTTGCATTGTATACCTTCTTCACTTTTATTTTATTTTATTGAAGTAAGCCCTTCTGGCCCATCGAGTTGTACCATCCAGCATTCACCCACCCAGTATAATCCTAGCCGAATCATGGGACAATTTACAATGACCAATTAACCTACCAACCAGTACCTCTCTGGAATGTGGAAGGAAACCCATGCAGTCACGGGGAGAATGTACAAACTCCTTCCAGGCAGCGGTAGGAATTGAACCCGGATCGCTGGTACCGTAAGGCGTTGTGCTAACCACTATTGTACTTTGCCGCCCAGTATCTTATTGTCATCACTCTTATAAGTAGGTCTCTGGCCTGAGGGTTCATCCCAACTCTTCTATGATTAGCATTTAATGGCAAGAGCCACCAGGCAGAGAACTGGGGTACATTTTTAAAATTTTGTTAAATAAATTTGTACCTGCAACAATTTAGCAAAGTTAGTCTAACAAATGCATCAGTTTAACAAAGCTAAGTTAAATCAATACAATCTTCTATTTTGCAAGATGTGCAAAAGAAGCTTGAGGTACATATTTAACATAATTAGAAATATATGATGAATGAAAATAAACCGGAGTAAGATTGAAGCTGGGAAACTACATCCAGCTTACCTCCGTAACAACTCACGTGCTGTCTTCTGTCCAGGAAACTATGACAATGACTAAACTGAAAAGAAGTCTATTTGTTTTCTAAGTCTGGTTTTCCTGCTAGGTTGTCTGTTACAGCTTACCTCTTGTTGCTTTTTGACTGCAGAAACCAACACTTGATTTCTGTATCCCTCGATCGTAGTTATGTATCAGAGGATGAACCAGCAGGATGTTAGTCAAATTCAGCTGTGGTTTCAGTCTGACAACCCCATGCTGACTATGCATGAAATCTGTCAAATGTGCAGTGGAACTGCTTGCATGATATATCATAAAATATATTTTATTTGATATCTAGTCCATTGAAACACTGAACTTCATTTCAAAAAGTTTGTTGGAGTAAATAAATTACAGCCCTGAATCATGGCAGTGATCCATAATTGCCTAGAGGTTCACAAGGCTGTTAATGATCCAGGGGATCGTCATTCTGCAAATGTAAACAATTAATAAAAAATAAAAATACAAATAGTTTTTAATGCTAGCTCTTCTGTCTTTTCCAAATTATTTTCTGCTTTATGCAATAGTCTGGATGAAAATAGATTCATATTTTTATGGATTTGAATGCCAAGAGTCACTTATGTAGGATTCATGTTGTCCATACTGGGAATGTACATTATAGGGAGAAATGAGATGATTCTGTCATTTGACATCTATGCAACCTACAGTTGGTGTTATTTTTACAGGGAACCTAAAGCTCTTGACTGCATTCTAATCCTTGAACTGAAAAAGCTATGTCAACGAAATTGTCATTAGTCTGTGCAACCTATGTGAAAATATCTGTCACGTTGGGGACTGAGTTTTTGTATAGGCACTTTGACAAAGATTTGCTACATTGATGTGTTGGTAAGTGAAGCCTTTAATGTGATTTATCTAACAAGTCACTATGAAGAAGATCTGACAACTCTCTACAGTATAGGTGCATTGGACTGAGTCAAGTTGATGGATGGAGCCTCAAGCTGTTAGCTATTTTGACCTTAGCACATCTTGGATGCATGACTGGCCAAATGTCACAATCCTGGATGAGTGAGAGATGTGACTTCTTTCTCCACTCCTGATCTCACTATGTACGTGCAACTGAAGTGTTGGGATCTACTAACCATTTTCCTAAGACAGCCGCTTAACATAATATAAAAGCAAGATGTATATGATATCTACGTCATAAAAACACAAACAGACAGCAGGAGGACAGCTAATTTTATTTGAGATGCATGCACTGTATGTCATTGCATTGTAACAAGACCTATTGAACAGAAGAATCATAATGCACGCTTGGAGTGCTTATTTAAATAAACTGGTTCTGTGCAGATGGTTAATAAGCTGAGAGGAGATGATGGAGTATCTGCATTAATTCAATGTGTTTGTTTATTCCAAAAATGAGAGCAATGTTTCTAACAACACAATTTCCATCTTTAATATCATCATGTTATTCAGTCCACTGTCAACAATTTACTATGCAGTCCTTAATAATTCAGGCAAAATTAATCTTTTTTTGTGGGAGAAATGGAATAGAATCAACACTGTAGACTATGTAGCCCCCTCTTGTTCCCTAAGTTTGTATGATAATGTTTCAATCTGATCACTTATTATCAAAATCAGAATCGAGTTTAATATCATCGGCACGTTCATGAAATGTGTTAACTTTGCAACAGCAGCACAATGCAATGCATGCTAATAAAGAGAAAAAGCCTTGAATTACAGTAAGTTTATATATGTGTATATATTAAATAGTAAAGTAAATAAATAGTGTAAAAAAAGGAAATAAAAAGTTAGTGAGGTGTGATCATGGGTTCATTGTGTCCATTCAGAAATCAGATGGCAGAGAGGCAGAAGCAGTTCCTGAATGACTGAGTGTGTGCCTTCAGGCTTCTATACCCCCTTTCTGATGGTAACAACGAGAAGAGGGTTTGTCTTGGGTGATGGGGGTCCTTAATGATGATTGCTGCCTTTTTGAGGCACTGCTCCTTGAAGATGTTCTGGATAGTATGGAGTCTAGTGCCCATGATGGAGCTGACTAATTTATCAATTCTCTGCTGCTTACTTCGATCCTGTGAATTTCTGTGGAGAGTCAGGAGAAATGGTGTTTGGTTAGACCACATTATAATCAGCAGACACATGGAACTGGTGCTGTAAGTGCTGCAATTCATGCACTTATCCTCACTTTGATTATCATAAACTATAAAACAACTCAACGAGTCATACACTGAAGTTTCCAATAGTTGGTTTTGATGGCTGAAGGACCGTACAATAGCTTTTCATTAATGTGTTCTAATAAAAGCCTTTATAGCAACTTGACCTGCCGAGAACCTGTCAAGTTTTGACTCATGGTCTGTGCTGAATTAACAGTTTCCCTCTAGGTAAAACCTGAAACCAAACTACTGACCTCAATGAACTCAGCAGGGAAAAATATCTGTGTTTCTAACTGCCATCCAACAATCACTGCTGTAATGTTTAAATAGGAGTACTGATCAGTACAAGACTAGGGTCGTTTGTGAAGTCTTGACTGGATGATATGCTACTTTTCCCAAATGTGTACTTGCGGTGGAAATGTATGCAAAGAGCTTCTGGTGGGAAATCCTTCAAACGCTCCCCTTTAATTGTATTGATTAATAGAAAGTCAGGAATCATTCACTCTCAATTTTTCGTCAGTGTGCCTGGCTGTTAAGGCTCCTCTACAGGACCAAGATTTTAGAAAACTGTCTCTTTTGTATGCTGACCATGTATAAACATTGGCATCCTGGGAGAGTGCTGCCAGAAATAAAGCATTGGAAAATGAAGGTTAAAATGATCCAAGAGACACATTGTTTAAACTCAAGTTTACTGCCTAATCTTGTGTAGTCTTATGCATTTGTATTATTAGGGTTTGATTACTGCTATGGTGGCAAGTGCTGTACACTTAGAATGCACTGGGAAATCTACATATAAGAGGAAAGGTTGTGGGATATAAAGGCTTAATAATATTTTCTGATAATGAACTCCTGCCTTTTCCCATTCCTCAAATATAAAGTAGTATTGCATTTCCTCAGATTGTTTTTCATAAACACTCCAATTTGGTTTGCTTTAGCTCTTTAATTCAGAAATGCATCTTGGTACTTGAATTGTACCACAGACAATGGGAGTGCATTAATTTATATGTATATATGTATAATATATGCAATAAAAGAATCATTGCATATAATTATTTTGTTGTTTTTCCCCCTTGGTTAATTTTGTAATATCCTACTTTTTGCTAATTTTCTTGAACTTTTTTGAAATCTAGTGATTCTCAGAATTCCTACTAAACTTTAGACAAAAGTAAAGCATCATTAACCTCCTTGTATTCATGGCTAAACTACGCAGACTAGTCAACAACAAATCAGGCTGGACAAAGTGTCTAATTTAACTTTCATGAGCTGTTTTTTCCTAATTTAGCAGGGGAAGACTCAAAGCCATTTGCTGTGCTGTGGGAATTTTCGTATAAGCTTGCCACTTTTGTTCAAATATGTTAACCACAAAGGCAAATTTGCATACTTGGTTGCATATTTAGTCTAAATTTGACTACCAGGAAGAAGGTCTCTCCTTACTAAAGTAAAATTGTCAGCTTAAGTATAAAGAAAATCCTTGTGTTTTCACTACACAGAGGAAGGGAAAGATTTTTAGTACAATGTACATACTCCGGTTCATTGCTAAAAAGGTCGTAGCATCAAGTAGGACAGATGATCACTAGTTGAAATATTTCAAAGAAGCTCAGGCAATAAAGGGAATTGTAATTACAAAGCTGTAATACAGCCAGAAAATGCTGGGAATGTAAAGCAGATCTACTATTACTTGAAAGACAGGAGACACAATAATGATTTACCCTTTAGAAAGACTTACGGTCCCACATACTTAGCATTCTTAAAAGCTTTTAGCATAAGTTTGTGCATAATTTTTTTTTAGCTAAACTGAAAGTGCAGAGTTTCAGAGTAAAACCACACAATGGATTTCAAAACCATTGAAGCAGATAAATCAATAAATCCTTGTTAAAGGAGCTATTTTGGGTTGGGTCATTGAGTGGTCAAAGGTAGAAAGGCTGCAAATCATGCTGGTGTAAAAGGTAGGAGTCTTTGTTGGGAACATCATAAAAGATTCCTAGCCGTAGAATTCACGTTCAAGATGACCCGGGACTAAATCTGTCATAACGCAAGATGAATTGTATGGGTACTCAAATCCTTAAAGAAGGCAATTCTTGGCAATGCCTGGGATACAAGAAGGCAAAGGCATGTCACATTCCTGCTGAGGTACAGTGCTCACACTGGTTTCAGATAATGAAGAGGTACATATTGATCAGAATCTATTGTACACATAAAGACTAGCATAACAACTGTACCTCTACTGACAATTGTTTATTGAAAATGTCATCTTGATTATGGGTATCGATACTGCTGCATATCACTTTATTGCAGGCCAGAATGATTATTGAGCACTTTCTGTCGAGGCAGAACAAAAATAGGTGTGGGAATATACACAAGAGGAATGCTACGATCCATGGGTGAGCTACTCTACTTGATCACCTGCAGAGTCAAGTGGATCCTGTTAGCTATCATGGAGTCACCAGGGTATTGCCAGGGATGGAGTATTCCATCTACCGGGAGAGATCGGAGAGACTAGGTCTGTATTCCCTGGAGTGGAGAAGGTGAAGAAGAGACGTGAAGTAAGTAAAATTATGAAGGGTGTAGATAGTTAAATAGCAGGAAAATTTTCCCCATGCTATAGGTCACTAGAACAAGAGGAGTTTGATTTGTGGTGAAAGGTATAGAGATCTCAAGGGGGCTATTTTCATCCAAAGGGCGGTGAATAGCTCGAATACACCATTGGAGAGAGAGTGCTGAAGGTGGAGTCACAGGCAGCATCTAGCATTTGAAGTGCATATGACTAGAAGATAATAGGACAGGTTCTGGAAGAGGGGATTAATACTGGAAGAAGAGTACTCGCTAGTCAGAATGGACATGCTGGGCCACATGGCCTGTTTCCATTCTGTGCTTCTATGCCTTTATAACTTAGTCATATCAAGTAATGAATGTTGAGAGCATAAGAGCATTGGGCTGTGAACTCCTTGTGCTTCGAGTGTACAACTGCTCTGGTAGACTTGAACAAAGCTATAATGTCTTGAGCTGAGGCAAATCTGAGGAAAATGGTATTAATTGATGCAGGAAAGTAGGCTGTGATGAGATGGTCCAAAGGGAAGAACATTCCACTTAAAGCAGCTTATAATCAGAATATAATTTTGGCAATAGAACCATAGAACCATAGAACACTACGGCACAGTACAGGCCCTTCAGCCCTCCATGTTGTGCTGACCCATATATTCCTTAAATGTACTAAACCCACACTACCCCATAACCCTCTATTTTTCTTTCATCCATGTGCCTGTCCAAGCGGCTCTTAAATACCCCTAATGTTTTAGCCTCTACCACCATCCCTGGCAAGTCAATCCCAGCACTCACAACTCTCTGTGTAAAAAAAACTTACCCCTGATGTCTCCCCTAAACTTCCCTCCCTTAATTTTGTACATATGCCCTCTGGTGTTTGCTATTGGTGCCCTGGGAAACAGGTACTGATTATCCACCCTATCTATGCCTCTCATAATCTTGTAGACCTCTATCAAGTCCCCTCTCATTCTTCTATGCTCCAAAGAGAAAAGTCCCAGCTCTGCTAACCTTGCTTCATATAACTTGTTCTCCAAACCAGGCAACATCCTGGTAAGTCTCCTCTGCACCCTCTCCATTGCTTCCACATCCTCCCTATAATGAGGTGACCAGAATTGAACACAATACTCTAAGTGCGGTCTCACCAGAGATTTGTAGAGTTGCAACATGACCTCTCTACTCTTGAACTCAATCCCCCTGTTAATGAAGCCTAGCATCCCACAGGCCTTCTTAACTACCCTATCAACCTGTGCAGCAACCTTGAGGGATGTATGGATTTGAACCCCAAGGTCCATTTGTTCACCCACACTCTTAAGTAACTGACCATTAATCCTGTACTCAGTCTTCTAGTTTGTCCTTCCAAAATGCATTGCCTCACACTTATCCGGATTGAACTCCATCTGCCATTTTTTTGTCCAACTCTGCAGCCTGTCTATATCCTCTTGTAATCTTTGACAACCTGCAGCTCCATCCACAACTCCTCCAATCTTCGTGTCATCCGCAAACTTACTCACCCATCCTTCCACCTCTACATCCAGGTCATTTATAAAAATCACAAATAGCAGAGTTGTGTTGTTTTTAAATGATCTGAATCAATCACTGTGTGAACTGAAAGCATTGAAGCAGGAATATTATGAATTTTGGAAGCAAACCAGATGATCCCTTTGTGAGGAATCTCACAAATGGAGTTCAGTCCATTTCGAGAACCCAAGTTTATCTGGCGATTGGGTGAAGACCTATGTCCCTAGGGCCTTATTCTGCAACATTGTACGTTCTTCCATTGATATTATATACTCTCCTCCTTTCCATCATGATCACAACTTGTAAGACAATTTGAAAGGGTGTCCATTTCATCCCATGCCTGGTTGTTGGCACATTCAGATATCTGGGACACACTCCCAAAGTCTCAATATATCTTCTGTTTAAAACTGCTGCTGTAACCAGCACATGCTAGCTTCAAGCAATGCAGGCAGGCTTGTAAGTAGTGCTAGCAAGTAATATGAGCAGTCAATGAACCATGCAGTTAGTGCTGGCTGCAAGGACTAGTCATTATAATGAACAGGCAAAATGATGTTGATGTGCTTCCCTTATGATATTTACTGTCAGATTGTAATAGCACATCATGCTCATTGCATCCATTTCAAGGGCTATTCAAAATAGCCTTGACCCTGGAACCGACAGAGGATAGATTAAACTTGGTCTGAAAATGCAGGATCAGACCTGCTGTATGGAATTTCCACCAGGACACCCAGGTGTTTATATTTACCTAGGTACATGTGGAGAACCAGCCTCGTGGTCCTCTGCACCATGGAGCTCACTGGTCTGGTTTGGTTGGCAAAGCATCCAAGAGGGGTCTCCCCACAATCACTCTGACAGGCTCTCACATCCATCAGTGCTGGAGAGCAGCTTTGTCAGCTCTGAAAGCTGTAAGGTATTTTTTAAATGTCTCTGACATTGAAGTAATTAAAATTGAAGTAATTTTTATGCTACTGAAGAAAAACTATACATAGTGGATTCTGATTAATTGGGACACATTGTGACCAGTTCATTTTGGCCCATTTAAGGGGCTACCCTAATTAGCTGGTTTCTTTGAAATGGTTAAAAAGGTACAAAAAAGGTAAACTAACATTCAACTGAGTAAAATATTAACTATTTAAATGAAATATAGAACAGATTAGAACACCATCAATACTACTACAGTACTTCAAAACTAAGTATTAGTTCCTAATTGTATTGATGGAGGAATTCACTCAGTGTACATTTGTGCTGCTGCATTCTATTAATTGACTGGAAATGAACAAAATCAGAGCAAACACCTAGTGTAGATAATGGGTTGCCTTCATACAATATTATTGATGACTGCGTACTCCAAATCTTCATTTTCATTTTAGCATTCAAGATGATTGTTGAAACGTTCAAATTCTTCATAGTTCCTAACTTGTTGAAGTAGGGAAATTGTTTTGTTTTCATTTCCATCCATTCCCATCCATTTCCAAGCCTGAATTCTCTAAGCACAGTGTAATATCTAATAGCCACATAGATGCCAGCGTCTAACACTGCTTAGAAATTGTTCAGCAATAGTCTCTTGTCCCAATTAAGTGATGTAGTGTCCCAAATAAATGAAGGGAATCCTAGCTATTTTCTGAATTCGTTTTTGTTCTTTAAGAGTTGTCTGATTAACCAAGGGCCTAATTAACTGTCATCTACTGCATATTAATTTAGTGGTGGTGGCATCCGTCAGTCTCGGGAAACCATGGATCTGCGCCTGGAGTTTCCAGGACGCAGGCCTGGGCAGGGTTGTATGTGAGACCGGCAGTTGCCCAAGCTGCAGGCCTTCCCCTCTCCACGCCACCGATGTTGTCCAAGGGAAGGGCACTAGGACCCATGCAGCTTGGCACCGGTGACGTCGCAGAGCAATGTGTTGTTAAGTGCCTTGCTCAAGGACACAAACACGCTGCCTCAGCTGAGGCTCGAACCAGTGACCTTCAGGTTACTAGTCTGATGCCTTGCCCACTAGGCCACGCGTCAACACAGCATATTAATTAACCAGATAAATAAAAGCATGAACATTTAAGTGTAAATAAGTTTAAAACACTATCATTGCTAGCTAATACATGGGACTGGAATCCTCAGAAAAGTCACATAACAGAGTGAACTAGTGTAGGTTCTGAATGACAATTCCTCAGCAAAATGTTGGGTCCCACAGCAAAAAGGGGGAGCGCATGTAGAGTTTAACAGTGGTGTGTAGTAATTACGTCAGTCATTCAGCAAGTAGTAGATATCGGGTCTGGAATTTACAACCATTAAATAATTGAGTACTGGCATTTGAGTATAACTTGTGGCAACTCTTCAGCCTATACAATCTTTCCATGTAACTTGCAAGCTTTTGATCAGACATTTGATTTGATCCCAGCAATCACTTTTACCCTACCTGCCGTGACTTGTAATAGAAATGACAAACCTTAGAACAAAGTCAAAATCGAAGTAAGTTTATTATCAGAGTTCAGTACGTATGTATCACTAAGTACTACTTTGAGATTCAATTTCTTGCAAGCATTCATAGGAAAATAAATAAAATACAATAGAGTTGTGAAAACTATACATATAAAGACTGATAATCAATATGCAAAACAATAAAAATCGTGCAAATAGTAAAAAAAATACTGAGAACACGAGTCGTAGACTGTGAGTCTGTAGGATATGGAATCAGTTCAAGAGATGAGGTGAGTGCAGTTATCTATGCTGGATTAGGAGCCTGATGGTTGGAGGTTAATAAGTGTTCCTGAAACTGGTGGTGTGGGACCTCAGGAATTAATGCATAGGTAACTTAATTTGGTCAGAACATGTTAATTCAGAGCCATTGCATTTTATTTGGAGACGTATGGTAACAGGCTCTTCCAGCCTAAGGAGTCCTTGCTGCCCAATTAACCTGCACATCTTTGGAATGTGGGAGGAAACCGGAACAGCTGGAGAAAGCCCACGTGGTTATGGGGAGAACATACAATTTCCTTACAGGCAACAGCAAGAATTGGATCACTGATGCTGTAATAGTGTTACGCTAACTGCTCCAGTACAGTGTCCACCCCCCACCTCCCATACTGTACTTGTCGTACACTATGCCTGTTTAAGTGTGGTGAGCCAACCTCATTGGTGCTGAACATCTGGGTCTCCAGATGTGCGGTCTGTGCAGTGACAGGGAAGCTGATGATTAATCGTTGTGTGATGTTTAATGGTTTTTAAATGTCCTTGACATTAAGCAAATTTAAAATAGAGTAAATATATACTTAATAAAAATGAAACTCCGTTACAAGCATCTTGTGAATATACCAATAACAATTAAAGCAAAGTAATAAGAAAAATAGCCAAAAGTACCTCACTTTGCCTCCTAACAGTTGCTTTGTAGCCCCCACTGAAATCAGTCCAATCTCAGATTCCATGGAACACTAGACATGGTGGAAAACCCAAGAGGTGATCTGTTCAGAGAAACCATTCATCTTTGCCAATTATGGTGTCCAGTCGCAGAGAAAACTCTCTCTCTTGAACTTGTGTATGAAAATGCACCCTTTTGCTGCACTTTAAGTGACTAAACACTTGTAGTTCCATGAGTCATCCCAGAAATAGTCAATACAATATGTCTCGTTGTTTATGGAGATAAAGCCATTTCTATAAATCCAGAAAAATATTTCTTGTTAGTTAAATCTTGAAATAAACTGAATATGAGGTTTCAAAACTTTTTGCTGCATTCTTCTTCAGCACCCATCATTCTGTATTCACCACCTATTATAAACAGAACAAACTCAGCTAGATGCTTGTAAGTTGATCATAATATCCTGTAGATCTGTCATATCCTAATTCAGCATAACCCATTTGAAAACCATTGAACAATCACAGTATAAGCTGTGAAACAATTATACACAGGTTGGAGAGAGGGGAAAAAAAAACCAAATGCCTTTTTACCTCGATCTTTGGTTTAATAGATTCAGCAAGGCTTTCTATTTCAGCGTTATAACTGGACTATGGTGAATCTGGGCATAAATTTATTAGAATATTTCTACTAATGGTCAAACTTAATCACAGGCATGTTTTCTTTCATATACAGTACTGCGCAAAGGTCTTGGGCACCCTAGATTTTTTTTACAGATGGTATGGCCTTCACAGAGCCCTGATCTCAACGTCATCAGGGCTGTCTGGGATTACCTGGAGACACAGAAGCAAGCGAGACGGCCAATGTCTGCAGAAAAACTGTGGCAAGTTCTCCAAGATACTTGGACCAGCTTACCACCTGATTTTTTAAAACATAAAACTGCACAACTGTGTACCCAAGAGAATTGATGTAGTTTTAAAGGCAAAAAAAAAGTGGTCACACAAAATATTGGTTTGATTTAGTTTTTTTCCCATTTTCTGCCCTTTCTAGTGAGGTTTCTGATATTTAGAAACTTTTCATTTTATTATTTTTGAAAGTGTCTTAATTTTGCAGAATTTTTTAACATGTGCTTGAGACATCTGCAGGGTACTATATTTTTATTTTAAGAGGGAGATATTTTGGGCAAAATTCTAAACAAATATTCTTTTTTTTTGTAATTTTTTTATTGAAGTTTATCATCAAACAAACATTTCCATAAGATGTATTTCAGACATTGTACATATATATCATATAATCATATATATCACCAATCTCCACAAAGTATTTATTTGAGGTAGACATTTATAGAAAAGAGTGGAAAGAAAAAACAAGCAAAATGAAAGAACTATGTACAAGTAGGGAGTGATCTTTTTTTTTACAACAGATTCATTGATTTGTGAGAATAAAATCAGGCCTATGAGGCATTATGTAGTTAAACCATTTTTCCCAGTATGAATCAAATAGTTCCAAATTGGATAAAATTCTCTTACGTTTGATTGGATTTAATAGCCCATTGACATTAAAAGAAATGAATTTTACCTTGTCCTTAGCCATCTGTATTTATCTGTCAATGTATCATTGAAATTAGAATAAAACTTAATCAATCTACTCCCTGAACAAATAAGAACCAAGAAACACAAATAATAACAAAAATGGCAGCGAACGTGTGATTCCAAGGCTGAGGTCTCTAGTAGATGACCCTGAGTTGAGCTAGAGGAAATGTCTAACTGTGGGGGATAACCCCTCCTACTTGTGAGTTGAGGGCCCCCATTGCAGTATTCATAAAAGTCAGTGAACAAATCCATTACACAGAAAAGATTTCCCTGTGTACTCCTCATATATATATTACACACACACACACACATATACACACATATGCACACACACATTACATACACATATATATATTCTCATTTTGGTGTGGAAAAAGGAGTAAGTGAGCGAATAAAGAATAACAACTTAGTAATATAAAATCCACATTATAATAAGTATTTCTCGAGATAGGTATATCACCATGTACTTTTGCTTCCGTTTAGCTTCTCAACATTTTTAAAGTTAGCCAAACCCTATGGCTCTTCTGAAGGGGGTGAGGACTGTCTTTGGGAAACTCCCGGTCTCTTCCTGATATATTTCTCTCAGCCTCCTCCCGTCTCCTGCCTTCTCAATTCTCGCACTATTTCCCAAGCGGAGCGGGATAATTCCTCAGTCAGGCTTTCCCTCGTTTTGGTCAAGCTGACGGGCAACCCTCTGGCCTTCATGTCTGTAGTCGCCTCTTCCGCTGTCTGGTACAACTGCGTCTTGTTGTCATAAAACACTCAAAATTTAGCAGGGTATGGAGTTTGAAATCTAATCTAATTTTGCTTTAGTACTCGCTTTACTTCGGAGTATTCTTTGCGTTTCTGGAGGACCGCGGGGGGGGGTAATCTTGGTTGAAATATATTAAATTATCCTCTAAAAACACTCTAAATCTTACCCCAGGCCCTTCGTAGAATCTCCGCCTTGGTGCTGTACCAAAGGAATTTAATTGTTACTGAGTGTGGCTTTCTATCCTGGGTAGGTTTTGGGACTAACGCACGGTGGGCTCTTTCAACTTCCAGCTCCATAGCTGAGGGAAGATCCAGCGCGTCCCGCAGTAACTTTCCGACAAACTCCATCATAGACGAGCCCTCCGCTCCTAAACAAATATTCTAATAGATTTGCCTACCCAGTGAAGCAGCAGTGGAGATTTTTTGCATTACTTTAAATCAAAGGAAATCAGTAATTTTCCTGGTGGAATAAAACTGTGCACTCCAAAGTGACCCAATGTTTCAATATTTTAATCTCGGTACAGTTTGGCCTTCTGTGTCATTCTAAACATATATATTTCTGCATTCTGGCAGATAGCTGGGTGACTGTCAGGAGAAGGAAGGGGAATCGGCAGCCAGTACAGAGTACCCCTGTGACTATTCCCCCTCAATAATAAGTATACCACTTTGGATACTGTTGAGGGGGAATGACCTACTGGGGGGAGCCACAGTGACCAGGTCTCTGACACTGAGTCTGATGATGTAGCTCAGAAGAGAAGAGAGATATAAAGGACTGTAGTAGTGATAGGAGATTCCAAAGTTAGAGGAATAGAGATGTGATAGAGACACCTGGATGGTATGTTGCCTCCCAGGTGCCAGGGTTGGGGATGTCTCGGATAGGGTCCACGACATTCTAAAGGGGGAGGGGGAGCAGCCAGGAGACCTGGTATATATTGGCACCAATGACATAGGTTTGAAAGGTGAGGAGCTCCTGAAGAGAGATTTTAGGAAGCTAGGTAGAAAGCTGCAAATCAGGATCTCCAGGGTAGTAATCTCTCGATTGCTGCCTGTGGACCAGTGAGGGCAAGAATAGGATGATTTGGTAGATGAATGCCTGGCTGAAGAACTGGTGCATGGTGCATGGGTTCAGATTTCTGGATCGCTGGGATCAATGGATCTGGGGTTGAGAGGGTGAACAGCTATAAGTTCATTGGCATAAACATCACCGAGGATCTCACGTGGTCTGTACATACCGGCTGTGTGGTGAAAAAGACACAACAGCGTTCACCTCAGACGTTTGAAAAAGCGTGGTATGGCCCCCCTCCCCCCAAATTCTAAGAACTTTCTATAGGGACACAATTAAGAGCATCCTGGCTGGCTGCATCACTGCCTGGTGTGGGAACTGTACTTCCCACAATCATAGGACTGCAGAGAGTGGTGCGGACAGCCCAGCACATCTGTAGATGTGAACTTCCCACTATTCAGGACATTTACAAACACAGTTTGCGTAAAAAGGGCCCAAAGGATCATTGGAGACCCGAGTCACTCCAACCACCAACTGTTCCAGCTTCAATCATCTGGGAAATGGTACCGCAGCATAAAAGCCAGGACCAACAGGCTCCGGGACAGCTTCTTCCACCAGGCCATCAGACTGTTTAATTCATGCTGACACAACTGTATTTCTATGTTATATTGCCTATCCTGTTTTACACAATATTTATTATAAATTGCTACAATTGCACATTGCACATTTAAACGGGATGTGATGTAAAGATTTTTACTCATGTATATGAAGGATGTAAGTAATAAAGTCAATCAGTTCAATATGTCAAATTATCTCTTCTGTGAAAGGTAGGGCCTGTACAAAAGGGATAGGTTTCACCTGAATATAAGGGGAGCTAATATCCTTGTGGGCAGATTTGCAAGAGCTTTTTGGGAGTGTTTAAATTAATTTGTCATGGGATGAGAACCGAAGTGATAAGGCTGAGGATGGAGTACAGTAGTTGGTTTACAAACGGAGGCAGTGTTCAGTGAGACTGCTAGCAAGGACAGGCTGATGATAGGGTGAAATAACAGTCAACAAGATGAGATGCAATGTGAATAGGGGGAGAAAATCAAAAAGGGTGATGAATACAAGATTGAAGGTGTTACATCTGAATGCACACATTATACAGAAAAAGGTAGATGAACTTGTAGCACAGATACAGATTGGCATGCACGACATTGTGGGCATCACTGAATCGTGGCTGAAAGAAGATTATAGCCGGGAGCTTAACGTCGAGAACGAAATGACAGGCAGGTAGGCAGAAGAGGTGGAGTGGTTCTTTTGGTTAAAAAATGAAATCAAATATTTAGATAGAGGTGACATAGGATTGGAAGGTGTAGAGTCGTACTGGGTAGAGGTAAGTAACTGCAAAGGTAAAATTATCCTGATTGGAGTTATATACCGACCTATGAACAGTAGCAAAGATGGGGTCTACAAATTACAATGAGAGATGGAAATGCATATCAAAAGTGCAATGTTACGATAGTCATGGGGAATTTCAAAATGCAGGTAGATTGGGAAAATACAGTTGGCGCTGGATCCCAAGAAAGGGAATTTGTAGAAAGCCTACAACATGGCTTTTTCAAGAAGCTTGTGTTTGAGTCCACTAGGGTATCAGCTATTCTGGACTGGGTGTTGTGCAATGAACTGGAATTGATTAGAAAGCTTAAAGGATCCCTTAGAAGGCAGTGATCAGAATATGAGAGAATTCATCCTGCAGGAAAGATATTAGCATGGATAAAGCGGTGGCTTACTGGCAAGAGGCAAAGAGTGGGAATAAAGAGAACCTTTTTGGTTGGCTGCCAATGACTAGTGATGTTCCACAGAGATCTGTGTTGGGACCGCTTCTTTTTACATTACGTGTCAATGACTTCAAAGTTGCATTGATGGTTTTGTGGCTAAGTTTGTGGATGATGCAAAGATAGGTGGAGGAGCAGATTGTTTTGAAGATGCAGTGAAGCTACAGTTGGACTTAGACAGGTTCTGAGACTGGGCAAAAAAACAGCAGACGGAATACAGTGTCAGAAGGTGTATGGTCATGCACTTCGGTAGAAGAAATAAAAGCGTAGACTATTTTCTAAATGGAGAGAAAATTCAAAAATCTGAGGTGCAGAGGGACTTGGGAGTCCTTGTGCAGGATTCCTTGACAGTTAATTCGCAGGTTGAATTGGTGGTGAGGAAGGCAAATACAATGTTAGCATTCATTTTGAAAGGGCTAGAGTATAAAAGCAAGTGTGTAATGTTGAGATTTATAACACACTGATGAGGCCTCATTTGGAGTGTTGTGAGCAGTTTTAGGCTCCTTAGAAAGAATGTGCTGAAACTGCAGAGCGTTCAAAGGAGTATCACAAAAGTGATTTCAGGATTGAATGGCTTGTCATATGAAGAATGTTTGATGGCTCTGAACCTATAGTCACTGGAATTCAGAAGAATGAGTGGTGACCTCATTGAAACCTATTGAATGTTAAAAAGCCTTGATAGAGTGGATGTTGAGAGGATGGTGGGACAGTCTAAGACCAAAGGACACAGCCTCAGGAATAGAAGGGCAACCTTTTAGAACAAAGATGAGGAGGAGTTCCTTTAGCGAGAGAGTGGTGAATCTGTGGAATTCATTGACACAGGTGGCTGTGGAGGCCAAGTCATTGGGTATATTTAAGCGAATGTTGACAGATTCTTGATTAGTCAGGGGATGAAGGGATATGGGGAGAAAGCAGGGAATTGGGGCTGAGAGGGAAATGGATCACCTATGATAAAATGGTGGAGCAGAGAATGGGACAAATGGCCTAATTCTATTCCTATATCTTATAGTCTTATGCTGCTTAAACAGAGTGTGGACAGACTGTTGAAGTATATGCAGGATAATTGAACAGGAATTGATTTGCAATCAAGAGGATGAAGGGTTTTGGCCCAAAATGTCGACTGTTTAATCTTTTCTATAGATGCTGCCTGGCCTGCTGAGTTTCTCCAGCATCTTGTGTGTGTTACAGGTATAGGCTTACTTAGTTTTGTACATGTAAGTTATTCTTGATTCAACAGATCTAGAACTCACTTGAAGGCTAAAGTGCTGTCTGTACAGATGTTACATTTCTATAAATCACATAAACACAAAGTAGCAATATCTTATTGGATAGCTATTTATAGATGATTCTCCATTAAAGCAGATGACATCTGGTGTTCATGTTCTTAAGAGATGAGAGAAATAGGAATGGCAGTTAAATCACAGGGAATTAAAATATACAAATGATTATTAATCTTTCTACTAAACTCAGTGTCACCAAAACAAACATTATTTTATGATTAAAATACATTTAAACAACAGTTCCATTTGGTTCAGTAATTGTATTGATATTGAACCTAGGTATTGCTTCAATTAATTCATTGAGCACATCAAGTCATTTTCTGTCCGTGATGTCGTACTGAAGGTATTATTATACTGGGCCAGCTATAATTTTCTTCACTGATCTTTTCGAAGGTGGGGTTTCTAGAATGCCAAGAGAAATTGATAGAATTCTGAACAGGGGCTATCAAAATAATATTCTGTCAGCCTAGTAGTTCAAATCCAGAAGTGAGCATTGACGTAGGGCACATTTCAATAAATTGTTCAACATATCAGTTGTTGGTATTCCACAATGCTACTATGGGGAAAATGAGTTATGATTTCATATGTGAATTATAGGACTGCAGAGTCTCTGATTCAGATCCATTCATCACTCATTAGACTGATAACCTGTGCTATTTGTCACATGAATTTTCTCCTTGTGAGTGATATATGAAATAAAATGTTTAAAAATAAGCTTTTCCTTCTTCAGTTATTCGGCCTGTGGCATTTATTTTTTGAAATGGCTCTTTTTATTAAGTCTTATCCTCTTGACACCAGAATTCCGGGATTCAGTCATGAATCCAGGCAGCTGAAAGCATTTGCCTTGGCAGTGAAAGCACCAGCTTTAGCTTCTCCTCTTACGCTAAGTACAGACCTAAAATAAAGAGTAGTTATTTGTTGGCAGCTGATTTAACCACATGCCATGAACCCTTCACTTAGCCCAGTTAATGTCGTCCACTCCTACCAGCCCTGAAGTATTAGTGATTATTATTATCGATTTCCTGCAAATTCTGATTTTTGTTTTATGCTATTTTATACAATAGGGCAGATATTACTTTAATTTTCAGAAATAAGAGGTGCTAAGGGACTTTGGAGACCTTGTGCAGGATTCCCTAATGGTTAATTTAGATCAGATTAGTTTAGATTAGATTAGATTCAACTTTGTTGTCATTGTGCCGAGTAAGGATACAAAACCAAATGAAATGCAGTTAGCATCTAATGAGAAATGCAAAGAATAGTGTTATTTACAGAATAACTGAATAAAAAGTAAGTGCTACAGCACACAGATATAAAAGTACTGAGACAGTACAATATGGGTGCAATACTGCTTAGTGCTGTGATGTGAGGTTCAGCAGGGTCACAGCCTCAGGGAAGAAGCTCTTCCTGAGCCTACTGGTGCAGGACCGGAGGCTCCTATAGCGCCTACTGGATAGGAGGAGAGTAAAAAGTCTATGGTTAGGGTGAGATGCATCCTTGATAATGCTTTTCGCCCTGCCCAGGCAGCATTTATGGTAGATGTTCTCAATGGTGGGCAATTGGGTGCCGATAATCCGCTGGGCAGTTTTCACCACACGCTGGAGTGCTTTGCGGTCCAATACGGGACGATTGCCGTACCACACTGAGATGCAGTTGGTGAGTATGCTCTCAATGGTACAGCGGTAAAAGTCCATCAGTATGCTGGGACAGAGGTGAGCTTTCTTGATGCTCCACAGGAAATAAAGGCTCTGTTTGTTGTTCCTTTTTGATCAGGCTGGAGGAGTTCAGGGACCAGGTGAGATCCTCGGAAATGTGGACACCAAGGAATCTGAAGCTTGATGCACACTCCACTACAGCTCCAGTGACGTAGCTGGGGACGTGAGTGTGACTCCTAGCATGCCTGAAGTCCACAATGATCTCCTTGGTCTTCTGGGTGTTAAGGGCCAGGTTGTTATCGGCACACCACGCAGCCAGGTGCTGGACCTCATCCCTGTAGGCCATCTCGTCATCCCCTCTGATCAGGCCAATTACTGTGGTGTCATCTGCAAACTTGATTATGGAGTTAGAACCATGTACAGGAATGCAGTCATAGGTGAAAAGGGAGTACAGAAGAGGGCTCAGCACACAGCCTTGAGGCACGCCGGTGTTCGGGGTGAGAATGGAGGAGGAGAGGTTGTCTAACTTAACAGATTGGGGTCTGTTAGTTAGAAAGTCCAAGGTCCAATTGCAGAGGGATGAGCTGATACCAAACTGGCAAAGTTTGGCGATCAGCTTGGAGGGAGTCACAGTATTGAATGCTGAACTAAAGTCAATGAACAACATTCTGACGTAAGAGTTGGGGCTGTCCAGGTGGGTCAGGGCAGAGTGAATTGCCGTGAAGCTGGCGTCCTCTGTTGACCTGTTGGTGCGACAGGCAATTGATGGGGGTCCAGGGTAGTGGGCAGACAGGATTTCAGATGTGATAGAACCAGACTCACAAAGCACTTTGCAATGATGGGGGTGAGTGCAACTGGGCGGAAGTCATTCAGGCCCGCGGCAGTGGAATGCTTCGGCACTGGCACGATGGTGGCGATCTTGAAGCTTGTGGGGGCAACTGCCTGGGCCAGGGACAGATTGAAAATGTCCGTGAGGACCCCGGCCAACTGCCCTGCAGAGACTCTGAGCACACGGCCAGGTATTCCATCCGGACCAGCTGCCTTCCGTATATTCACCCTGCTCAGGGTGGCGCAAACATCGGAGGTGGAAAGTGAGAGAGGCAGTTCACCACGTGGGAGACACGCTTTGAGGGTGACCTCCTTGTTCCCTCGGTCAAAGTGAGCTTAGAAGTAATTGAGCTCATCAGTGATGCACCATCAATAACTCTCGGAGACGTGAGGCGAGATATCGGCTTTTATTGACTGGAAGAAAGAACAAGCAGCAATTGACCACCATGCTACATCCTGGAGACTGAGGGCAGGGCTCAGGCCCCAATCGCCTTTATACCGGGGTCTGTGGGAGGAGCCACGGTCAGTGGGAGGGCCACAGGAGCAGTCAGCGGGGGGGGTGTCCAGACAGGTATATGTAGTTCACCACAATCAGGGAGGGAAGCAGAGCTGGAAGGGGGCACAGTACTAGGTGGTTTGAAGTCTGTAATGACCTGAATGCCACGCCACATGCGCCGGGGGTCCGAGAAGTTGAAATGCTCCTCGATTCTCTGTTCGTATGTGTGTTTAGCCTGAGAGATTCCCCTCCTCAGGTTGGCCCTGGCTGAGCTGTAAGTCTCCCGGTCTCCAGACCTGAAGGCTGGATCTCTGGCTTTGAGCAGGAGGCGAACCTCTCTGTTCATCCATGGTTTCTGATTGGGGAAAACTTTTATCTGTTTTTGTGATGTCACTTTTTGATGTGCTCAAGGACAGAGTTGGTATATAAATCAATGTTAATCTGAGAGTCTGTGGTGGCATGGGCAGCAAACTCACTCCAGTCTGTGTGCTGGAATTGGTGCTGAGGAACAGAGTCAGCACCCTCCAGCCAGATCTGAATGGTCTTCATTGTGGGTTTCACACGTTCAGTGACCGGGCTATACTTGGGAAGCAGAAACAATGAAAGATGGTCGGACTGTCCCAGGTGGGGGAGGGTAGTGGCTTCGTAAGCATCAGCCACATTTGTGCAGACATGATCTAAGGTTTTATTTCCCCTTGTGGGAATGAAATTGTGGGGAGTTTGCCGTGGTAAGGCAGGCAAATGCAATTTTTGCATACATTTGAAGAGGATGAGAATAAAAGAGCAAAGATGTGATGCTGAGGCTTTATAAGGCATTGGTCAGACCACACAGAGCATCGTCAGCAGTTTTGGGCCCTTTATCTAAGAAAAGATGTGCTGGCATTGGGGATGGTCTTGAGGAGATTCACGAGAATGATTCCAGGAATGAAAGGGTTTATATATGAGGGGTATTTGATGGCTCTGGGCCTGTGCTTACTGGAGTTTAGAAGAATGTGGGGGGGAATCTCATTGAAACTTAATTAATATTGAAAGGCCTAGATACAGTGGATGTGGAGAGAATGTTTCCTATAGTCCTGGTCCAAGGGCACAGCCTCAGAATAGAGGAACATCCATTTAGAACAGAGATGAGGAAGAATTTCTTTAACCAGAGGGTAGTGAATCTGTGGAATTCATTGTCACGGACAGCTATGGAGGCCAAGTCACTGAATATATTTAAAGTGGAGGTTGACAGGCTCTTGATTAGGTTTCAGAGAGAAGGCAGGAGAGTGGCATGGAGAGAGATAATAAATCAGCCATGATGGAAAAGCAGAGCAAACATGATGGGCCAAATGGTCTAATTCTACTCTTTTGTCATATAGTTTACTTGAAACATATTCATGGATCTGTAAGAATCTTGTTAAGGACAACAGAGAGTCAGTTATCAATAAGGGCAGAATATACCTTGCAGAATGAAGCAGGGATGCCCAGTCCCCATCAAAGAAATGAGATGGCTTTATCAGAAATGGCAAAATACTGGACATAATCACTGACCCATATTGCCCAGTAGACACATTGATAGGCAGACAAATTTTTAAGCAATCAAATTTTAATATTTGCAGTATTTGTGAAACCAGGAGTGAAATTTCAGTGAAAGACTGTTTCTAGAGAGATGAAATTGTTCTCCCCATGGAATGCTAAACCTGCTATAATCTAGTGTAAAATTTCATGTGCACTGCAGTGGTTGCTATGAGATCTTACAATATTTGAATAGCCTACTAACCTTGACACCAGAATTCCTCACGTCCTCTCCCAATGGGAAACGCTCTGCCATAAATGTGTAAAATTCAACTGGGATATTTGTTATCTGGGCAGACTTCTGTTTCCTCTGTTTTAATTTTGTTTTGAGGGTTTGGCCTAAATTCTAATACAATACACAAGCAAGGCAATTTGCCTTCATTCAAACCTTGAGCTGCTGCTGACTTCCCATGTCCTCCATGCATTACATCACACAGCCTGTTTGCAATCCGTTTTTAACTTCCTTATTTTAAGATCAGAACAAACTCATTTGGCTTTTCATCTCTAGACCAATGTTCCATAGAATTGAGTTACAGGTTAAATTAAATTGAATTTAAAATTCTCATTACAGTCATCTACTGCAGCTGTCAAGCGAGAGGAGTCGATGCATTATTGAGGCATTACAGATGCGCATTATGTGTGCAGAGTCTCATAATGAACCTCCTCATCTGCATGCTGCCCTTATGCGACCTCATAAAGGCACATTGTCTCTTGTTTTACATGTATGCACATGACACCTGTCTCAGATTCTCCTGTCTCTACTTTCCCCATATCAAGCCTTGATGAGCTGCAGTTAATTAAACAATGTGTCTTTTACAAGCACAACACTCTAGAACAGATTTTACCTTGCTGGGCTTGTGAATCTCTACTAATTTCTACCTTGCAGGGTTGTTGAGGTGAGATCACTAGGGGTTATTTGAAGAGAAAGCAGATAATTTTTGGAAGGATAGGGACTTGTAGACTTCAGGAAAATGGCACTGAGGAGAGGAGACCTGGAGCATATCAACCATTGAAGGCTTAAGGGGCTGAATGCCCTGCTGATTCTCCTATTTTCTTAGCCACTTAACATTCACAGCCACTAAATGTTGAAATAAATTAAACACTTGGTATGTCAAGAGATATGTTGTCCTGTTGTTAGATATTAGTTAAATGACAAAACTAGTTTAAGTTAGAGTTGCAGGGGATTGGGAACCAGAGTGCCAGAAGAGTATGTGGAGAGGCTGTGGAGGCAGATGTTGGTAAGACCTCTGACAAAATTAGGAATCAAAAGACTGAGCATGGTGCAACTAGTGTCCTGAGCTACATTTATTTCACTGCAAGAAGTATCATAGGAAAGGCAGATAAGCACAGGGCATCGACCAACACCTGGAATTATCACTTTGTAGCCATTAGGGAGACTTGGTGGCAGGAGGGGTACGAGTGGCAGCTCAATATCCTGGGGTTCCGTTGTCTTAGACGTGACAGAGGGGGAGGGATTAAAAGAGGAGGGGTGGTGTTACAAGTCAGGGAAAATGTCTTGGCAGTGCTCCATCTGGACAGGCTGGAGAACTCGACTAGCGAAACACTTCAGTGGAACTGAGAAATAAGAAATGTATGACCACGTTAATGGGCTATATTAAAGAACACCCAACAGTCCACAGGATTTAGAGGAATAAATTTGTAAAGAGATTGCAGACTGTTGCAAGGAACATAAGGTTTTTATTGTAGGTGACTTTAACTTTTCACATATTGACAGGAATCCCATACAGCAAAAGGACTAGGTGGGATAGAGTTTATCATATGTGTTCAGGAAAGTTTCCTTCATCGGTATTTAAGAAGTCTCAATGACAGAGTGTGCAATACTGGATCTGCTATTAAGGAATGAGGCTGGACAGGTGACAGAATTTTGTGTAGGGGAACACTTTGCATTCAGTGACCACAATTCCATTAGTTTCAAAGTAAATATGCAAAGAGATAGGTCTGGTCCACGGTTTGAAATTGGAAAAAGACCAATGTTAATGGTATCAGAAATGCTCTGGCAAGTCTGGATTGGGACAGGTTGCTTTCTGGCAAAGATGTATTAAGAAAGTGGGAGGCCTGTCAGAATAAAAGATAAAGATAACAGGTGTAGGGAACCTTGGTTTTCAAGAAATATTGAGGCCTGAGTTAAGAGAAAAAAGGATGTGCATATCAGGAATTTAAGAAATGCAAGATAACAAGGCTAAAAGAAGCATGAAGTTGTTCTAGTGGACAAGGTGATGGAGAATTCTAGGAGATTCTACAGATATGTTAAGAGCAAAAGGATTGCAAGGGTCTAAATTCTTCCTCTGGAAGACCAAAATGTTAATCCGTGTGTGGAGACCAATCGGGTGGGGGAGATCTTAAATGTATTCTTTGCATCTGTTTTACTCTGGTGACAGATACAGAGTCTATAGAAGTGAGGCAAAGTGGTATCAACTTCATGGACCCTGTACAGATTACAGAGGAGGAGATGTTTGCTACCCTGAGGCAAATCTGAGCGGAGAAATCCCCAGGGCCTAACAAGGTGTTCCCTCAGACACTACGAGAGGCAAGTGGAGAAATAGTTTGGGCTCTAGCAGAGTTATTTAAAACATCCTTAGCAACAGGAGAGGTACCAGAGGACTGGAGGATAACCAATGTTGTTACGCTGTTTAAAAAAGGCTCAACAGAAACGAGGAAATTATTGGCCACTAAGTCTGAATCAGCTGTGGCAAAGTTTTTGGAAGGCATTCTAAGGAACCGGATATATAAATATTTGGATACACATGGACTGATTAAGGACAGGCAGCATGACTTCGTGCGTGGTAGGCTATACCTAACCAATCTTATAGAGTTTTTTGAGGAAGTCTCCAGGAAAGTAGAAAAGGCAAGTCAGTGAATGTTGTCTACATAAACTTTAGTAAGGCATTTGACAATGTCCCACATGGCAGGCTGGAAAGAAGGTTCAGCCACTCGGCATTCAGGATGAGATAGTAAATTGGATCAGACATTGGCTTTGTGGGAGAAGCCAGACAGTGGTCGTAGAGGGATTTCCTCTCTGACAGGAGGCCCGTGACTAGTGGTGTGCCACAGGGATCAGTACTGGGTCATTTGTTGTTTGTCATCTATATCAATGATTTGGCTGATAATGTGGTTAACTGGATCAGCAAATTTATGGATGACACCAAGATTGTGAGTGTAGCGGACAGTGAGGAAGGCTATCAAGGCTTGAAGAGGGTTCTGCATCAGCTGGAAAAATGGGCTGAAAAATAGCAGATGGAACTTAATGCAGACAAGTGTGTGGTTTTGCACTTTGGTAGGTTGTACACAGTGAACAGATGGGCACTGAGGAGTCTGGTAGAACAAAGGGATCTGGAAATATAGCTCCATTATTCATTGAAAGTGGCATCACAGGTAGATAGGGTCATAAAGAAAGCTTGTAGCATATTGACCTTCATAAATCAATGTACTGAGTACAGGAGATGGACATGGGGCAGAATATAAGTTAAGACATTAAATGTGAAGTTTAAACAATCTTAGTTCTGATTGCTGGGTGGTAAATGTCTCATAGTTATGCACTCTGTGACACTCTGTTCACCTCATTAATGCAATCAAGTGGTAGCAACTCAATGCATAAAAGTATGGTCAAAAGATTCAGTTGCTGTTCAGACCATGCATCAAAATGAGAGCAAAATGTGACTTTGACCATGGATTGATTGTTGGTGCCAGTCAGGGTGATTTGCATGTCTCAGAAACAGTTGATCTCCTGGGATTTTCATGCACACAATCCAAAGAGTTTACAGGGAACGGTTTAAAAAACAAAACAAAAACACCCAGTGAGTGGCAGTTCTGTGGCTGAAAATGCCTTGTTAATGAGGAGAATCACCAGACTGGTTCATGCTGACAGGAAGGTGACAGTTATTCAAATAACTGGGTGTTACAACAGTGGTGTGCAGAAGAGCATCTCTACGTGCACAGTCAAACCTTGATGTGGGTAAGCTACAGCAGCAGAAGACAGTGAACTTGATAAAGTTGCCACTGAGTGTAGCTCAACTTGAAAAGAGCACATCAGCTGAAATTACATCCCGAGGATTCGGTAATGGACATATAATTTTAAAATCCCCTGATCTCCTACCATTGCGTTGTAGACTACCCAGGTAGAATATGAGGTATTGTGTTGGGTATCACCCCCGCAGTGGAGAAAGCTGAAGACAGCCAGGTCAGACTGTGAATGAGAACATAGAACAGTTTAGTGCAGTGCAAGCCATTCTGTTTTGGACTATATAAATCTACTCCATGGTCAATCTAACCCTTTGCTCCTACACAACACATAACCTTCCATTTTCCTTACAAACCTGTGCCTATCTAAGAGTCTCTTAAATGTCCCTAATGTATCAACCTCTATTTCCTTCATTTCCTTTATCAGATATCCTTTGGTATTAGCCATTGATACCCTGGGAAAATTGCTGGCTGTCCACTCTTTTTATGCCTTTTCTAATCTTATACACCACTATCAAGTCACTTCTGGTCCTCTTTGCTCTAAAGAGAAAAGTCCTAACACGCTCAACCTTTCCTCATCAACCAGGTTGTCTAATCCAGGCAGTATCCTGGTAAATCTCTCAAACAGCCGCATCTTTCCTATAATGAAGTAAATAGAAGTAGACGCAACTCCCAGAAGGGAGTGGAAGTGGACAGCAACCGGAGCGTTATGTATAGAGCGCAGGTGCTCTGCAAAATAGTTTTTGTTCCATTCATTCAAAAATTCGTTACCACAGATGCTGCCTGTCGCGTTGTGTTCCTCTTGCACTTGGTGTGTATTGCTCTACAAAATATTTGCCTAGTTTGCATTTGATCTTGCTGATTTAGTGAAGGACACAATAGGAGCCCAAAATGAATTGAATTGACTTTATTTAGTACTTCCTTCACATACATGAGTAAAAATCTTTACGTTACATCTCTGTCTAAATGTGCAATGTGCAATCTATAGTACTTTATATTAAATAGTATGTACAACAGGGCAGCCAATATAACAAAAAAAAAACAATTGTATCAGCTTGAATTAATCAGTCTGATGGCCTGGGGGAAGAAGCTGTCCTGAAGCCTGCTGGTCCTGGCTTTTATGCTGTGGTACCATTTCGCAGATGATAGCAGCTGGAACAGTTTGTGGTTGGGGTGACTCAGGTCCCTAATGATCCTTCGGGCCCTTTTAACACACCTGTCTCTGTAAATGTCCAGAATAGTGGAAAGTTCACATCTACAGTTGCGCTGGGCAGTCGGCACTACTGTCTGCAGAGTCTTGCAATTGAGGTAAGTTCAGTTTCCATACCAGGCAGAGATGCAGCTGGTCAGGAAGCTCTCAATTGTGCCCCCGTAGAAAGTCCTGAGGATTTGGGGGCCCATACCAAACTTCTTTAACCGTCTGAGGTAAAAGAGGCGCTATTGTGCTTTTTTCACCATACAGCCGATATGTATAGACCATGTGAGATCCTCGGTAATGTTTATGCCGAGGAACTTAAAGCTATTCTCCCTCTCAACTCCAGATCCATTGATGTCATTAGAGGTTAGCCTGTCTCCATTCCTCCTGTAGTCCACAACCAGCTGCTTTGTTTTTGTGACACTGAGGGAGAGGTTGCATTCTTGCCACCACTGTGTCAGGGTGATGACTTCTTCTCTGTAGGCTGCCCCATTATTATTTGAGATTAGGCAAATCAATGTAGTACCATCAGCAAATTTAATTAGAAGATTGGAGCTGTGGGTAGTGACACAGTCATGGGTATACAGAGAGTAAAGGAGGGGGCTTATAACACAGCCCTGAGGGGTACCTGTGTTGAGGGGCAGAGGTGAGGGAGCCCACTCTTACCACCTGCTGGCAATCTGACAGGAAGTCTAGGATCCAGCTGCGCAAGGCAGGGTGAAGGCCAAGGTCTCTGAGCTTCTTGTTGAGCCTGGAGGGAATTATAGTATTGAATGCTGAACTGTAGTCCAAAGAAAGCATTCTCACAAAAGCATCCTTCTTCTGTAGCGTAGATCTCTGTAGAGCTGGTTGGAAGATGGCTCTTGGCCACACTAGGAAAGGCTACAAGTCCCTGTATAGTGGTAAGGAAAGAGATGAATGAGCAAGTGTAGTACCTCCTACAGTTTCAGGATAAAGAGCCAGGGGTCGGGATGGGCTGGTAGAGAGGGATGAGTGGATAAGTAAGCCATAGGGAGAGTGGTCCCTGTTGAAGGGGGAGAGGGGTGAGGAGAGAAAGATGTGGCTAGCTCTGGGTTTCTGCTGAAGATGGCAGAACTGGTGGAAGATAATGTGCAGGATGTGGAGGCTAAAGGGTGAATGATGAGTACCAGAGGAATTCTGTCTCTGTTCTGGATGAATATGTCTTTAAAAGAATACGGGCTTCAAAAGTGTTAGAGCATGTTGAGGCAGCGCTCATTAGTAAAGCACATGGGATCCTGGGATTCATAAACAGAGTTCCAGAGTGCAAAAATAAAGATGTTATGTTGAGCTAATATATAACACTAGTTAGCCATCAACTTGTGTATGACATCTGATACAGATTACCACAACATGGAGAGAGTGCAGAAGGCTTTTTCCTTGAATAATTCTAGGGAGGGGTAATTTAAACTATTAGATTCAACTGGAGAGGCTGTAGTTCTCCTGTGTGGAAGTACATTTGAAAGGAGATGAGATCTAATAAAGATGTTCAAAACCAAATAATAAGATTAAATGGAGCAAATGGAAGGAAGCTGTTCTCAATCAGGCATAGGTTTAAAATTTAGAACAGAAGTTAGAAGAGAAGTATTAGGAAAAGGTTTATTTTATACAGAAACTTATCATAACCTAGGACTCACTACTTATAACAGTGTTGAACTGGAATTGATTAGGACTTTCAAGAAGGAACTGGATAGACATGCAGGTTGAAATAGTTCGGAGAGCTGATGGGAGAAAATCAGGCAGAGTGAGACTGACTGGATAAGCTGCAGAGACTTGATGGATCACATAGCCTTGATATGTGTCATAGTAAATCAATGATGCCCTGAAAGAAAATTTTACTTCCATCTTGATATGACAAAGCGCGCCTGAGTTGCATTTTACCAAAACATGGTTTGAATACGAAGCACGTCCACAAACATTAAACCTTTGTGAAGAGGAATATCTCTTAATTTTTTAATTACCACACCTTTTGCACTCAATCTCAGTATCAATCTCAGTACAAGAGAAAAAACATAGGTTAGGTACAGGTCAAAGCTTTCTCTGCACAGTATGCTTTACACTGAATCTCAAGAGACAGGTCTGTGCAATGTCACTGTGACATTTCCATTTTTCACATCAAATATCTAATGATTTCTCTGAGTGGGACTGACAATTTAGAATCAGTTAATGCTGAATTATGAGCAATTTTGTTCTGTTGATTCATGCCTACTGGCTTAGAGAGAAGATATTACTCCCCTGAGTCTCAGTTCAATCTTAACCTATGTTTTCAGCTTTCTGACCCATTCTGCTGCATAAACGATAACCTTCCTATCATTTTCACTGGTAAAGTGTGGAAATGTATCCCACTGGAATACATGTTCAATATAAATCATTTTCCAATTAAAATTTATAATCCTCAGTATATTCATTGGTAAAATCATCTAGATTATAGCTGATGGCTACCTGGTTGTATGTACTGCTGGTTAGCTGTACTGAGTGCGTCATCAAAAGGTAGGGATAGGAGGGGGCTTGGCACAACAATGCTCAGGCTGGATTGAGTATGTCCCAGTCTCACTTGTGACTTGCTGCTGAATGCCAGGTGGAAAACCTGGCTATAAACTGAAACGCTAGAAATGGAGTAAAATGTAACATTTTATACCACAGAAGAACTTCAAAGTTCAATATTCAAAGTAAAATTTATTATCAGAGTACATGCATGTCTCCACATACAACCCTGAGATTGTCCTGCGGGCATGTTCAGCAAATCTATAGAACAGTAATTGTAAACAGGATCAATGAACAACAAAGTGTGCAAAAAGCAAATATAAATAAATAGCACTAAGTAATGAGAGCATGAAATAACAAGATGAAGAGTCCTTAAAGTGAGATCATTGGTTGTGAAATAGAATGAGTTTAGTTAACCTCTTTTGTTCAAGAGCCTGATGGGTGAGGAAGAGTAGCTGTTCTTGAACCTGGTGGTACACTTGTACCTTTTACCTGAAGGCAACAGTGAGAAAAGAGCATGGCCTGGGTGGTGAGGATCTTTGATGGATGCTGCTTTTCTACAACAAATTGGCTGGTTAACTTGTAATTTTATTTGCAAAACCTGTCACTGAATGTTCAAAGTACAAGGTAAATTTATTATCAAAGTGCATGTATAATCACCGTATCCAATCCTGAGATTTATTTGCTTGCAGGCATTCACAGTAAATACAAAGAAGCACAATAGAATTAATGAATGACAGCGCATAAGACAGACAAACAACTAGTTTGCAAGATTCAACAAACTGCGCAAGTACCTTGCAAAAAGAAAAATAATAAGAAGAAGAAATAAATAAGCAATAAATATTGAGAATATGTGTTGAAGAGTCCTTGAAAGTGAGTCCATAGGTAATGGGAACAGATCAGTATTGGGGTGAATTAAACTGAGTGATGGTATCCCCTCTAATTCAAGAGCCTGATGGTTGAGGATAACTGTTCCTGAACCTGGTGGTGTTGTTCCTATCTCCTCTTGACGGCAGGAGGCAGAAGAGAGCATGGCCTGGAGAGTGGGTGTCCTTGATGATGGATGCTGCCACAGCACTTCAAGTAGATGTGCTCAGTGGTGGGAAAAGCTTGACCCATGATGGATTGGGCTGTATCCAATACCTTTTGAGGGATTTCCGTTCAAGGGCATTTGTGTTTCCATACCAGACTGTAATGCAACCAATCAATATACTCTCCACCGCACATTTATTTAAGTTTGTCAGTATCTAAGATGGCATGTTGAATCTTTGCAAAGTTCTAAGAAAGTAGAGGTATTGCTGTGTTTTTTTTTGTAATGGCACTTGCGTACATGTCGGACCCAAGATAGATCCTCTGAAATGATAACACCATGGAATTTAAAATTGGTGATACTCTTCACCTCTGATCCTCTGATGAGGACTGGCTTATGGATCTATGGTTTGCTCCTTTTGTAGTCAATAATCATCTCCTTGGTCTTATTGAATGAGAAGTTGCTGTTGTGGCACCTCTCGGCCAAGTTTTAAATCTCCTTCATATCTGCTGATTTGTCACTGTTGTGAATTTATTATTTGAGTGATATTGTGAATATATTGCTTAGTTAAATATTTTTTGTTGTTTACACAGTTCATTATCGCTTATCTGTAAAAGTACATGAGTAGCATATGTCATTATGCCATTATCTCCTAAGTGCATGCCTTGCTAAAATTAAAAATGAAATTAAGTGTAGACACGTTATTCCCATTCTCCCCATGTTTTTTTTTCAATTAGTTTTATGCTTGGAGATAAAAAACAGTACAGTGGTGACGAGTAAGTTTAAAGCAAAACAAAGACAACTACTTACCTGTTGCAGTGCAGCAAGACATTTGAGCTTTTAAAAGTGCATCAAAACAAAGGGCTTTATCATTATAATAGACTTGGTTTTGGAGTAGCATCTGCACCTGCACTTTGGCAGAAAGTTATGGACTAGGTGCTGCAAGGATGCAGCGAGAGAGAAAAAAAGGCAGAAAACTTACAAATTTATCAGTTCATAAATAGTGAGTACTGGATGATAATAATCAGAAATTTTTAAGAGTAGAAATGGCTGGAAAGATAGATGTGTTCAATTACCCAATGGATAGCTGGCTGATGCATACTAAGTGAATTGAGCAGTATTTTAAACCAAATGGAACTGCAAATGAGAAACAAGTGCCAGTTTTGCTGAGTGCTATTTGTGGAACAGCATACAGTTTACTTAGAAGTTTAAATGCTCCAAGCAAACAAGCCAAAACGAGCTTTGCTGATATTGTGAAAATAATACAGGAACATTTAGAACTGAAACATTGTTGATTGCATGCACTTTAGGTTTTATAAATGGAATTGAAAGCAGGGGAGTCAATTTCAGCTTAATTGGCTAAATTGAAGAGATTGAGCATTGTTAGTTCAGTGATAGATTTAATGATGTACTGAGAGATTGTTTAGTTTGTGGAATCTTATAAGAAAGCATTCGAAAACAGCTCCTAACCAAAGCACTACTTACATTTAAGAGAGCCATTGAAGTTGCTCAGGCTGACAAAAATAAATGGACTTCACAGGGAAGAGAAAAAGATAAAAAGTCAAGTTGTAGTTTCGAAAAAGAGTGATACAAGACTGAGTAGCCTTAAGATTTACATGTGTAAACTAATAAGAGACAAGCAATATGGCTTACACCAGAAGTGAACAGTAAATTAATTAAAATGGAATTGGTCACTAGCTCAGCTGTTTCAGTCATTCCAAAAAATGAGTTTGAATAGCATTTCAAATGTATTCAGCTGAAGCCTGCAGATATCCAACTATGAACTTTATACAGGAGAAAAGATTAATTCCTGTGGAATTGACATTCCGAACAGTGAAAAAAATACTACAATGATAAGCCACATTGGACTTGTATATGGTAAAAACAGGAGGGCCAGCATTGCGAGGTCATGAGTAGCTGAGACTTGATACAACTTGGTAGAAGATCTATCCAGAATTTGCATGCAATAGAGTCAACTGAAAGTGAAATTAAAAAATGTACTGGGTGATGCCACTGCAGTATTCAAGGATGGCGCTGGAAAATTCAAGCATATCAAGGGTAAAATAGTGTTAAATGAAAATGCCACACCCAAGTTTTGCAAAGCCCTTTCAGTTCCTGATACCACCCATGATAAAGTAGCCTGCGAGCACATGGAGGCTGAAGTAATTCTTTCCAAGTTTGAGTGGAGCCCATGGACAATACCAGTGGTAGCCAAGAAGAATGGGTCTGTCAGGATCAATGCTGATCTTAAGGTCACCATCAACCCAAAATTGAAAGTAAATCAATACCCTCTGCCCAGGATAGTAGATATCTTTGCAAAACCTTCTGGAGGGAAACAGTTCAGCAAAGCAGACTTAGCTGAGACTTACCTACAGATAGTGATGGAAGAACAGTCCAAAGTGTTTCTCACAGTAAACATTCACAAAGGGATTATTCAGGTCTACATGACCACCCAAAATGGCGGTAATGTGTAGCAGAAATTCCATTTACCAGTGCCAGATGAATTTGACTTTGACAGTGTTGCCTTATGTGGGGATTGAGAGTTGTTATACTATCCAAGCTGAAAGCTAATGTATTGGAGGAGCTACATGCTGGACATCTGGGCATGGTCAACATGAAATCATTGTCTTGAAGCTTTGTCTAGTGCCCTTTGATAGATAAAACAGATTGAGCAGTTTGCCATCACTGTTCAGGATGCCAACACGTCCCGAAGGTACCAAGGGCAGTGCATCCCCATCCCTGGGAATGGCCTGCATTGCCCAGGTAGAAGATGCAAGTGTTGAGAAGTGTTATCTCAAGGACTGTTGTCCCAGAACACTTGGTCAGTGACAATCGATCATACTTTGTTGCAAAATAGCTTCAGTCATTCCTGAAAATAAATAGCTTAAGCCATATTACATCTGCACCCTACCACTCAGCTATAAATGTCTTGGAGGAAATGACGGTCCAGAGTCCAAAGAACACAATACACTGACACTGAATCGGAAGCTCGACATTTTCCTCCTTGCATATCCCAACGCAGCTCACTCCACAACCAACAACTCACCACCTATGCTATTCCTGGGTTGTCCGTCATGTTTACACTTGGATCTCCTGAAACCCAATTTCCGAAGCAGTATGCGGAGCCAATAGCTGAGACAAATTGAAGGCTCCTCAAACAAGGTGGTTTAATGTTCCACTCCTGGACAAGGAGTTCTGGCGAGTGACTTCAGGGTGATCAAAAGAAGGTATGTGGAAAGATTAAGGCAGAACTGGATCTGTCCCCTACACAGTGGAGATTGCATCTGATAGCATCTAGAAACAACACATCAATCAGTTGAGGAGAGCCAGAGTCAATTGTTACAGAAGGAAGGTGTCCAGAGCTGTCAGAAGCACTTCCTGCAGTCCCAGAGTCAACTCCTACAATCACCATGTGGAAGCCTGAGAACCTGAGGTGGTTTCACAGCCACAAGTCTCACCTGCCAAGCGGAGTGACCCCTCTTGTTAGGAAAGACATTATCTCTCAAGAGTAAGAAATCCTCCAATGTGACAACTTAAAATTTACTATGCTGTGGATTTTTTATAGTAATTGTACTGTATAGTATGCTGTATAAATAAAAAAATAATAATTTTTTTTCTATGTATATAAGTTCAGATGCATTCTATACCGAGTTGGAGTTTACAGCTAAGCAGAGAAGAGTGTTGTGTATTTAATATTTCAGTAATATTCAAGTAATATTTTAAACACATATATTGTTTGATTAAGCCTTACACACCTCATTAAACGTTAAAATGAAACTATGAGTAGACACACACAAAATGCTGGAGGAACTCAGCAGGCCAGGCAGCATCTATAGAAGACAGTACAGTTGATGTTTCAGGCCAAACCCTTCAGCAGGTCTTACAGTTGACACTTTGGGCTGAAACGTCGACTGTCGTTTTTTCCATAGGTGCTGCCCGGCCTGTTGAGTTCCTCCAGCATTTTGTGTGTGTTGCTCAGATTTCCAGCATCTGCAGATTTTTTCTTGTTTATAAGTAGACATGTTGTTCCTAGTTTCCATGTTTTCCTTTCAATAAGTTTTGTATTTTGGAGTTATAAAGCATAAGTTATCACCTTTGATTTGGCCTAAGACAGTGCTGTCATCAGCAGACTTGAATATGGCATTGGGGCTGTGCTTAGCCTCACAGTCAGAAGTATAAAGTGAGTAGAGCAGGGGACAAATCAAGCAGGTTTTGGTGCATCTGTTCTGATGGAGATTGTAAAGGAGATGTTATGGCCAATCCAAGCTGACTGGAGTCTGCCAGTTAGGAAATCAAGGATCCATTTGCACAAGTAGGTACTGAGGCCGAGGTATTGAAATTTACTGATTAATTTTGAGGGGATGATGGTGTTGAATGCGGGCTGTAGTCAACGAAAAGCACTCTGATGTATGCACCTTCACTGTCCAGATATTCCAGGGTTGAGTGAAGAGCCAATGAAGTGGTTTCTGCTGTTGACCTACTGTGACGGTAGGCAAATTGGAGCGGATCCAAGCGGCTCCTCAGGCAGCTGTTAATATGTTTCATCATCAACCTATCAAAGCACTTCATCAGTGTGGATGTAAGTTCCACTGGACGACAGTCACCGAGGCAGGTTACCATGTTTTTCTTAGGCACCAGTATAAATGAAGTCTGCTTGAAACAGGTGGGTACCTTGGACCGCTGAAACAAGAGTTTAAAGATTTTAGTGACCATTCCAGAAAGTTGTCTGGGCCAGGTGCTTTCTGTGGGTTCATGCTCCTGAAGGTTACTCTCACATCAGCCTCAGAAACTGAAATCACAGGATCGTTGGGAGCTGTGGGTGTTTGTGAAGTGCCTCCGTGGTCAAACAAGCATAAAAGGCATTAAGCTCATCTGAGAACAAAATCTTGCTCTGACTTTTGTTAATTAGTTTGACTTTGTTGGAGTTGACAGCTTTCAAGCCCCACCACAGTTGTCGAGCACTCTTCAGTGATTCATGTTTGGCCTGGAATTGCCACTTCGCCATGAGATGGCTTTCCGGAGATTGTACCTGGACATCTTGTATTTTACTTGGTTGTCAGCCCTGAACGTCACTGATCTGGCCCTCAGCAGGTGACGGATCTCTTTGTTCTTCCAGGGCTTCTGGTTGGGGAAAAATCTGAATTATTTTGTGGGGACACACTCATCTACGACTGTTTTTATAAAGTCTATGATGACTGTGGCATATTCGTTCAGATCCTCTGAGTCCTTGAACATGGCCAAGTCCACAGACTCAAAGCAATCCCTTAACCTCTCCTTTGCCTTCCTCAACCGACTCTTTGTTGTCCATATCTTGGCACTTTAGCTTCTGTCTGTATCAGGTTTCCTGGAATACAGTCTAAGGATGAAACAACAGACATTTCTAATTGTAGTATAACAGTGATCGAGTGTGTTGGGACCCCTAATGCTGAAGGTGATATGTTGATGATAATTGGGCAGGGATTTCTTCAAACAAGCCCAATTAAAGTTCTGAAAATTATTTGAAAGACACTGGGGTAGGCTGTTGCATGTTTGTTAATCGAGGCACTCAATACCTCAAGTGCTTGCTTAACATCCGCCTTTGGTGCTACGTAAACTGCAGTTACATTGAATATGGTCGCCATTTTTGCTTTCATGGTTATGATGAATTTTTAAAAAATTATTCACTTGCTGAAAAGTACTTCAGTGTGACCTGAGTACAAAAGATGCTTGATAAATAATCCGTTTTTCACTACTTCATATATCGTACAACAGAAAGTTGCGTTTATTGTTTCTCTCACTGATTCATTTGATCCACTTTTAGAGAGTTGCCTTTTTCCTCACTGCCCACACTGTAATAAATCAGTGCCGTCTTCCACATTATTTTCTTTCCTCTTTCAAAAACACACAGAAAATGTCAACTAATCATTGCGAGCCACCTTTGTACTTAAAAATGGTTGCATTGATGTTGTGCTTTTCAGAACATCAGAAGAAGGTAAAGCTCTTTCCAATCATTGAAGTACTTTTGACCAACTAACTTGTAAAAACTTCCAAGGGATCTTAAGACCATAAGAACATAAGACCATAAGATATAGGAGCAGAATTAGGCCATAGCAGCTGATCCAATGTTTCTCTCATCCGCAATCTCCTGCTTCCATAGCCCCCCCCCCCTTTACCCCCTGTATCTCTTCAAGCCCTGACCAATCAAGAATCTATCAACCTCTGCCTTAAATATACATAAAGACTCGGCCTCCACAGCTGCCTGTAGCAAAGAATTCCACAAATTCACCATTCTCTGGCTAAAAAGGATTCCTCCTCATCTTCATTCTAAAAGGAAGCCCCTCTATTCTGAGGCTGTGTCCTCTGGTCTTCCCACCATAGGAAACATCCCTCACCACATCCACTTTATCAAGGCCTTTCACTATTCAATAGGTTTCAATGAGGTCCCTCCTTACTCTTCGGAATTCTACTGAATACAGGGCCAGAGACATCAAAAACTCTTCATTTGACAAGCCATTCAATCCTGGAATAATTTTCATGAACCTGCTTTGAACCCTCTCCAGTTGCAGCACATTCTTTCTAAGATAAGGAGCCCAAACCTGCTCACAGTACTCCAAGTAAGGCCTCACCAGTGCTTTATAAAGTTTCAACATTACATCCTTGTATATATGTTCTAGTCCTCTTGAAATGAATGCTAACATTGAATTTGCCTTCTTCACCACAGACTCAACCTGCAAATTAAATTTTAGGGAATCCTGCACAAGAACTTCCTTTGTGTCTCAGTTTTTTTTTTGTATTTTCTCTCCATTTAGAAAATAGTCAACCCTTTCATTTCTTCTACCAAAGTGCATGACCTTACACCTTTTCATCTGCCATTTCTTTGTCCATTCTCCTAATCTAAGTCTGCCTGTAACCTCTCTACTGCCTCAAAACTACCTGCCCCTCCACCTATCTTCATATTGTCTGCAAACTTTGCAACAAAGCCATACTTTCCATGATCCAAATCTTTGATGTATAATGTAAAAAGAATTGGTCCCAACACACACTCGCGAGGAACACCACTAGCACTAACAGCCAAACAGAAAAGGCTTCCTTTAATCCCACCTTTTGCCTCCTGCCAATCAGCCACTGCTTTTTCCATGCTAGAATGTTTCCTGTAATACCATGGGCTCGTAGTTTGTTAAGCAGTCTCATGTGTGGCACCTTGTCAAAGGCCTCCTGAAAATCCAATTACACAACATCAGCCAATTCTCCTTTGTCTATCCTGTTCGCTATTTCTTCAAAGAATTCCAACAGGTTCGTCGGGCAAGATTTTCCCCTGAGGAAACCATGCAGACTATGACTTGTTTTATCATGCGCCTCCAACTACCTCGAGACCTCATCCTTAACAGTCGACTCCAACATCTTCCCAACTACTGAGTTCAGACTAACTGGCCTACAGTTTCCTTTCTTCTGCCTCTCTCCCTTCTTGAAGAGTGGAGTGTCATTTGCAATTTTCCAATCCTCCAGAACCATTCCAGAATCTAGTGATTCTTGAAAGATCATCACTAATGCCTCTACTATCTCTTCAGCCATCCCTTTCAGAACCTGGGATGTACATTATCTGGTCCAGGTTGAACTATCTACCTTAAGACCTTTCAGTTTCCCAAGAACCTTCTCTCCAGTTATGGTAACTTCACACAATTCATGACTCCTGACACTTGGAACTTCCACTATACTGCTAGTGTCTTCCATAGTGAAGAATGAACTCTCTAATCAATTCTGGTTCATTGCACAATACTCGATCCAGAATAGCTGATCCCCTAGTGGGCTCAACGATGAGCTGCTCTAAAAAGACATCTTGTGGGCACTTTAAAAACTGCCCCCCCCCTCAGAATCCAGCAACAACCCGATTTTCCCAATTTACCTGCATATTGAAGTCCCCCATGACTATTATAACATTGCCCTTTTGGCATGCATTTTCTATCTCCTGTTGTAATTTATTTGGGGGCCTGTACAAAACTTACATTAGGATGTTTTTACCCTTGCAGTTCCTTAGCTCTATCCACAATGATTCAACACTTTCCAACCCTATGTCACCTCTTTCTAATGATTTGATTTCTTTTTTTTTTACTAACAGAGCAACACCACTCCCTCTGCTTTCCTGGACATTAAGCTCCCAGCTATAATCTTCTTTCAGCCAAGATTCAGTGATGTCTACAACATCAATCCTGCCAATCTGCAACTGTGCTGCAAGGTTCATCTAACTTATTCCATATACTGCACGCATTCAAATGTAACACCTTCAGTCCTGCAGTCACCTTTTTTGATTTTGTCCACATTTTACATTGCAACTTATCCTCTTGACTGAACTTTGTTCTCCATTAACAGCCTTTCCTCACTACACACTGCCTCTCTTTGTAAACCTGCTACCTCATCTTCAGCACTATTATCCGCCTTTCCTATGGCTCTTCTTGCATTGGTGGGGGAAAGAGGATTCTCCTTTTTTTTACAGTGGTTCCAGATGAACACTCCTGAAGAAGGGTCTCGGCTCGAAACGTCGACAACTTATTTATTTCCATGGATGCTGCCATAGGAACTGCTGTTCCTCTAATATTTTGCGTGTGTTGCTTTGGTTTTCCAGCATCTGCAGACTTCCTCATATTTAAGATGAAACCTCAGATGGAGACTGAGACTCAAGCTTCCACTTGATCCACGCCATCTGCAGTCTTTCAACTGAAAGAGGCAGGATGCAACAAAGGAGTTTGCAGAAATCTGGTTTGTCACCAAAGATTAGCAATTTCTACAGATGTACCGTGGTGAGTATTCTGAGTTGTTGAATCACCAACTGGTATGGTGGCATCGATGCACAGGATTCAGAGGATTGTCGACTCAGCCAATCAACAATGGGCAAAAACCTTTCCAACATTGAGGACAGAGCTAGCATCCATCGTCAAGGATCCTCACCATCCAGGACATGCCCTCTTCTCATTACTACCATCAGGGAGGAGGTACAGGAGCCTGAAGATCCACACTCAATGCTTTAGGAACATCATCTTCTCCTCTGCCATCAGAATTCTGAACAGTCCGTTAACTCATGGACACTACCTCTCTATTCCTTTTTTGGGTTAGTTCTTTATCTATGTTATTATTGTAACATAGAAATCTATTATCCCTGCATTGTACTGATGCCACCAAACAACAATTTTTATGACTTATGTCAGTGACAATAAACATGATTCTGATTCTGATGCATCTTGCCAGTTATTATTTTTACTACCAACAGACGGGACAGAGCAACACCAGTATGTCCCACATCCAAAAAAACGAGAGTGCATTCTGTTATGACCCCAGCCCCCTCCTTTGTGAGAATCACAAGAGCCCTAGTGAAGGGGGGGGGGGGGGTCAATGACCCAAGAGAGAGAGCGACGTGCTGAATTGGACTCAGGAGAGTGAGGGAGAGGCCTCAAGGTTTTGGAACGTGGTCTGGCCTCTCAGCCAGACAAAAGCCACGGAAATGGCCATTGTCTCTTGGAGACACCTTTGTGGAATGGGGACTGGGTTACATGCAAACCCTCAGGGCAACGTGGGCTGGGAGATGAGGAGAGATTGCCTCACCCCACCCTGATTGACAGCTACAACTCTGCAAGTCCCGATAAAAGTTGGGCTGCCGAGGCGGCCCCTCAGACGCACCAAGGAGACACACTAAGAAGACACGATAGCGCTTCCCGTTGGAGCGGGAAGCCATTTTGAAGGAAGCCACGTGCGTTAGATTCCGGATCAGTAGTCTGTGGCTGAAACCAAAGGAAAAACCGTTTTTAACTAACAACAGGGATTTGCTTCGCAAAGACAACGGGCAAGTGTTCCTTTCTCTCACCAATCCCTCTCTCCAACACTTGAAATGCCAGCGGTTCCCAAACGGAAAAGCCTGCAGACTTCTGAGTGACTTTTATATTTCCATTGGACTCAGTATTATCCCCTAGACAACGATAGAGCTTATTTCTGATTGATTATTACTATACCTGTGCTTTAGATTGAGTATTGACGACGTATATGATCTGAATGTTTTGTATTAACCATACGTTTGTGCCCCTTTATAAATAAAAAAACGTTTGAAAATAGTACCATCAGACTTCAGCGGACCTCTCTATCTTTGCTGGTAAGCCACCCAGTTACGGGGAACGTAACAATTCAGACTGGTAAAGGCCACTAAAAGAGTACAATGCGTTCCAGAAAATTGTCTGTTCTCTTACACTTGCCATTATTGTTATTCTAAAATATTTCAAAGACTGTGAGTGATCAAGAATTTAAGCTCCATTTTACTCCACACCATTCAGTCATTCGACCAGATTGTCAGAAGTCACACTCATACCAATCAATGTCAAAATTTTGTTTATGGTAAGTATGGCTATTCCCAAATAATCACTGGAGTCAATTGTCAAGATGGTGATTGAGCATAAACCAATTATGTTGGCATCATGGCAGTTTCCCAACAAAGTGGAAATTCACGCTAGCATTTTAATCTTATTATTGGAAAGAAAATCAGTTTGAACTATAAAGATTCGTTCACAGCTGTTTTTGTCCGTGGGAAAACTTGTAAAGTGATTTGGAATAGCAAGCATCAACGACTTAAATGGCAATGTGGTTGCAATTTATCTACCATATGTTGATTAAAATATTGTTGAAGGTAAATGATAAGATATATAAAGTTTCCTGCTGTAAATAACATCAGTCAAGTAAATTAAAAAATGACCTGTTAATACTGATAACTTATCTAAATGGTAAAAGCTATTTGGAATTCACTTCCTTATTTATAAAAGATAGCGATGAATACCCAGTTTAAAATTGTTACATTAGTGCAATTCAATATCCACATTCTTTGCATTTTCACTTCTTTTCCTAGACCTGATCGTTTCTGTTTTCACTGTACTAAGTTAAGATGGGATTAATAAACTGAACTAATGACAAAAATCTGCAGCCTTTAAAATGTATAGAGGTACATTTTTACCTGAACAGAGAAGGAGATGTGACTGTGCAGTTTGGGCTACTTGTCACTTTGCTGGAAGAGCTCAATAAAGCTGTAAGAATTGTGTAAACCACCGTTCAGGATACTGAGAGGTATGAAGTCATATCACTGTATAGTTTTGTTAGTGTGGATGTACCTATGGAAATTCACTCCTAGCACTTAGCCGATATTTGAGCTACAGATGGAGAATCAATTCTGAACTTTGAGAGAAAACCACCGGAGAGAGATTTCTAGGAAACATGGAACTATTAGCTTTAATGACAACTTGGCCAGCTTGGTGCTATAAAGCTATGCCACAGGACATGTTCAGAAGCTGAAGTTGGTTTCCAGCTCAAAAGATGGGTAACATTTTGCACAATCTGGTAAAGGCAAGCATCTAGATGTTGGATGACAGGAGCAGTGGTACAACCTTTATTGCTGGATCTAAAAATATTGACAGTGATCTTCTGTCATTTTGTTAGATAATAAACAGAGTGCATTCCGAAGTGGAACCACTTCTGCAAATAGTGCCAGTCAGAGGCAGTGAGCAGTTGAGATTATGGACAGGGAAGAGGACATATTTTTGTTATTTCTGGAAGTGACTATATCGTAACTGGAAGCAAAGCCATTGCTTTAATTGCACAAGCTGTATATGTCAAAACAATTCTGTGGAGCTAGTCTACAGAGGAGGAAATGGATAAGATTACAGATAGAGCAGTATAGGAAGGACCACTACTTGTGGAGGATGTTACACAAAATTACTTAGTGTAATCTATCAACTAAAAGGATTTGAATAGCAGCTTTGGACTAGAATGCACTTAAGAACTTGGAGAGAGAAAGTCAATAAGGGAGGGCTCAGAGGTCACAATGCCAGTTGCTCTAAATCCTTAGGCACAAAAAAGGGAGATAGAAGACTTACACACAAATAATTCTGGAGGAAGTCAGCAAGCCAGACAAGCCAAACAGTTGATGTTCTGGCTGGACCCTTCTTCAGGACTGGAAAGGAAGGGGAAAAGTCAGAGTAAGAAGGTGGGGACGTAGAGGAAGAAGTTGTGGTGAACTACATATACCTGTCTGGACACACACAGCCCCCCCCCCCCACTGACTGCTCCTGTGGTTCCTCCCACAGACCCCTGTATAAAGGCGATTGGAGGCACTGCTCCTCCCTCAGTCTCCAGGATGTTGTGTGATGGTCTCTTGCTGCTGATAGTGCTCTCTCTTCCAGCTAATAAAAGCCTATCTCTCGCCTCACGTGTCCGAGAGTTATTGATGGTGCATCAGAAGTACAAGATGGCAAGTGATAGGTGAAACTGGAAGAGGGGGAGGAGGTGAAGTAAAGAGCTATGATGTTGACTGGTGAAAAATATAAAGGGCTGGAGGAGGGGGAATCTGAGAGGATAGAAGACTGTGGAAGAAAGGAAAGGAGGAGGAGTAGTAGAGGGAGTTGATGGGCAGGTAAGGAGGTAAGGTGAGAGAGTGAAAGAGGAATAAAGCATGGTGAAGAATGGGTGGAGACTAATTACCAGAACTTTGAGAAATCAATGTTAATGCCATCAAGTTGGAGGCTACCCATATGGAATACATGGTGTTGCTCCTCCAGACTGAATGTATCCTCCTCATGCAGTAGAGGAGGACATGGACTGATATGTCAGATTGGAAATGGGAAGTGGGATTGAAACGTGTGGCTATAGGGAGATCCTGCCCTTTCTGACAGATGGAGCGTAGGTGCTCGGTGAAGGGGTCTCCCAATGTATGTTGGGTCTCACCAACATACAGGGGGCCCCACTGGCAGCACCAGATATAGTAAGATGACCCGATCAGACTTGCAGGTGAAGGATTGCCTCACCTGGAAGGACTGTTTGGGGCCCTGATTGAGAAAGGAAGTGTAAGGGTAGGTGTGGCACTTGTTCCACTTGTAAGGATAAGTGCCAGGAGGGAGATCAGTCGGGAGGGATGAGTGGACAAGAGAGGCACCTAGGGAGAATCTCAGAAAAGTGGAAAGTTGGGGGGGGGGGGGGGAAGATGTGGTTGCTGCTGGGATCTCGTTGGAAATGAAGGCATTTACAGAGAATTATGTGCTGTACACAGAGGCTAGTGGGTTGGTAGGTGAGGACAAAAGGAATCCTATCCCTGGGGCGAGGGCAGATGTGAGTGAAACGGAAGAGATGTAGGTGAAGGTGGCATTGATGGTGGAGGAAGGCATATCCCTTTCTTTGAAGAAGTTGGTTATCACATTACTACTGGAATGAAAAACTCGCCCTGAGAGCAGATGCGGCGGAGACAGAGGAACTGAGAAAATGGAGTGGCATTTTTACAAGTGTTAGGGTGGGAAGGGGTATATTCCAGGTAGCTGTGAGAATCAGTGGGTTTATAAAAGTTATCAGTAGATAGACTGTCTCCAGAGATGGAGACAGTGAGATCAAGAAAGGGCAAAGAGTTGTCATAAATGGACCAGGTAAATTTGAGGGCCAGGTGGAAGTTGGAGGCAAATGTGATGAAGTTAGTGAACTCAACATGGGTGCAGGAAGCTGAGGCCCTTCAGCATTTTGTCTGTGTTGCTTTCGATCTCCAGGAACTGCAGATTTGAGATAGAAAGCCTAATTTGGTTGCTAAGCCTCCATCCAATTCGCTTATATTCAGTGCAGGAAGCTACTTTTTGCATAGGAAGTGAAGCTTCTGCAAATAAAAGGCATCCAGAGGCGGCGGACAGTTAAATTAGCTACTACCAATCATTACCAAACCTACACAGCACTTTTATGAGAGTAGCACTTGTCCTAATGGCCTGTCTATACATCAAACAGCTAACTGGGCATCATTACGAGTGAACTTGAGTGCTACTTAGATACATCGCCATTCATTGTGCACTTGCTGACAGGAGTATGAAGAGTAAATTTGATCATTAGTGAGTTTCTTTGTAGACAGTTTTAAATCTTCGCCAAGGCTCATCAATACTTATTCTGAAAAATTTCTCATCTTCACCTTAAGTATATGCTTGCCACTTCAACTTTTGGCAAGGTTTTTCGTTTTATTTATTAACAATATGCCAGTAAGTGTACCAATATTCTTTGGGTCAAAACTTCTGCCTAAATCTGGCAGATCCATTCAAAAGACACATAATACAACATAATACAACATTTATATAAATACATTGATGGAAAGAGTTTAGAACTATATGGGTCAAACACAGGCAAATGAGACTACAATGGTTGGCAATCATGAGTTGGGAATTTCATGGAATCATAGAGTTATAGAGCATGAAAGCAGAAGGCCTGTAAAAGAAACAGGCCATATTCAGTTAAAGAAATGAAAATGATAGCCTGTAGATGAGGTCTTTTGGTTTTCAGATCTATTCTGACATGTTCACATGGTCAGTGAAGAATTGTGCTGCGTAGGACCTTGCAGATCAGCTGGGAATGGAAAGAATGCAGCAAGGGGTACCCATTACAAGAATCCTCCAAGAGTTGCTCTGGGGAAACCACAAGAAGATGAAAATGTAATCCTCTACGTTCCCCTTGCGTGTTGCCCGAAGAAAAGTTTTGGAAGCTTTTTCCTCCCAAGAAATCTCTAACATTTAGAGCATACAATTTGTACCAAAACAATAGATTATGAGTTCACTCAGAAAGCTTTGTTAGTGTTGGTTTCAAATGAATCTCTGGACAAAGATGCCATTTTAGATTGTCATTAGTAACGCAAGTCCAAGAGGAAGTCGGGGTTGCATAGGAAAGCAATGTATCTGCTTTTATTTCAGGAGCAACTTGAAACAACCCAGAAATGTTCCTTATAGCAATACAATGTTATCACAGTTAAGTCAATTTACTATTGCAGTAATTGAAAAAAAAACAGTATTACCTAATTCAATTTTGGACAAACATATTTTAAAGAGATTAAGAGCATAAAGTGAGGTAGTCTATTTGTATTTATTGGAGATAATATAATGGCAACTGATATAATACAATTATCAGTAAAGCTAAAATGGAATCCAGAGATAAAAGATAATAAAAATCAATCATAGTTTGCTGAATGCATGATTGTGGAAAGAAAGTGGAGAAGAAACAACAGGCTTAAGCAAATAATATACCATATAATCATGGAAGATTCCATCTACCTCAGAAATAATTTGCTAAAAGCCAAAGGTAAATGGCAAAGAGGAATGGAGTTGCTAAAATTAGTAAAGGGCTTTTTCTAACTCAGTGTGTACATGACTCAATAGTGAGAATTCATGTCGTGTTCTAGTAGTGGAAATGGACCAGGAAGGAAAAGTGAAGAATAAGAATGGAAACAACTAAGCACTGGAGGATATTTAAAATGGTGTTCAAAGTAGTCCATGAAAAGATTATACTATTAAACAAAACCAAACACCTATGAAACTGAATTTAAAAAAAATTTTTTTAAAGGGGTCAAGGAAGAACCGTTCACTATGAGCATGGCAGTCCATAAAAAAGACCATGAAAGAAAAGCAAAACAAGTACAGATGCTGGAATCTGAAACAGAAATAGAAATGCTCAAAGAAATCAACAGTCAAGCAGCATCTGTGAAAGAGAAACCATGCTTTGGGTCAGCAACCATTGTTAAGAATCAAGAAAGGAGGAAGAAATTGGGAAAGACATTTTACCGTACAAATTGTTGTTTAAAAGAATTATGGAAATGAATTTTCAAGAAATGTAAAATAAATTAATCAAATATTCTGCAGCATATACTGTAAATAAAGAAAGGACAGAAAAGAGACAGGGATTAATTGAATAAATATAAACAGCAGGGATGAAATGGCAAAAATATGAAATATTTAAACAGGCAGAAGGAATACAGTTAAGATGTATGTGACATCAGAAGATCAGATTGGAAATGGATTTAAATATCAAAAGAAATATTCAGTAAACTAACTCAAGAGGATAATTTCCCAGGTCCAAATGAATTAAATTTATGCCCATTAGAAGAAACTAGGGAGTTGCAGATGAGTATCTGACATAACTAATAACTTGTTAGAAAAAATGGTGAATTAATTGAACTGGTGAATAATAGACATACAGTACTAACTTGTATTTAAGGAGAGATATAGATCATGTCTGCAGAACATGCTCTGATGAAGACTCTTAGGCTTGGAGAGTTAACACTGTTTCTCTTTTCACAGATGCTGCCTGACCTGCTGAGTGTTTCCAGTATTTTTTCTTATTTTTCCCTCAGATTTCTTGTCCCTACAGATTTATTGATTTTCATTTCCATGGAATAATACATCAATGCAGAAAATGTGTTTTCCAAAAGTGGCTAGCACAATGCTTCACAGAACCCAGCGACTTGGGTTCATTTCCAAGCCCGGGTACAAACCAATCCTCAACGAGGGATCAGAAGTTCCTGGATATTAATATCTCTGAGGACCTAAGCTGGATGCAACATATTGATGCAGCTATAAAGAAGGCAAGACAGTGGCTATATTTCATTAGGAATTTGAGGAGATTTGGTTTATCAGCTAAAGCACTCAAATTTCTACAAATGTACCATGGAGAGCATTCTGACTGGTTGCATTACCACCTGGTATGGGTGGGGGTGGGGGGGAACTGCTGCACAAGATTGAAGTAAGTTGCAGAAGCTTGTAAAATTAGTCAGCTCCATCATGGGAACAGACCTCCATCGTATCCAAGATATCTTCAAGGCGCCGTGCCTTAGGAAGGTGACATCCATCATTAAGGTACCTCAGCACCCAGGACACGTGCTCTTCACACTGTTACCATCGAAAAGGAGGTACAGAAGACTGAAGGCGCACACTCAGTGATTCAGAAACAGTTTCTTCCCCACTGCCATCCAATTTCTAAATGGAGATTGAGACCATGAACACAACTTTTTCATTTCTGTTTTTTTTAACTTCTAATTTTAACTTAACTATTTATTAGACATAGTAGAGCTGCTAGGACTTGATGCTTCAATCCCATGATAAAGTCGGCACTCTCGATGTTGGCAGTAGGCTTGGAGTGGTGACGAGGAGGGTAGCTACATCATCAGGGTCATCAGGTGAGCACCCTCCTTCTTTGACGTTTCGTTCATAAGCCCACGACATCTCCAGAGGGCTCACCGGTGCTACCTGTCATCCCAGATACACCCCCTTCAGTTCTGTACCCTCCTGTCTTCAACTTGCAGCCCAGTTGTTATCTTTCCTTTTAATCCAAATCTAATTGCTGCTTTCTTCTGCTGCATTTGACAAGGACTTGATTGCTTGTTGGAGGGAGACACCCCTCACCCCCACCTTCTTCAATAGACTGGTCGTAGATGTAGCAACGAATCCCCTGCATCCCATTTCTACAGGGAAAATCTTGGTCTTCCAGCTGTTCTGAGCAGCTTCAGTTGCCAGTTCAGAGTACTTGGTCTTTTTTCTCTCATAAGCTTCTTCAACACCATCTTCCCATGGTACTATCAATTCCACAACATATGCCAGCTTGGCTGTTGTGGACCACAGGACTATGTCTGGCCGGAGTGTTGTAGCCACAATGTCTGGGGAAACACAAGCTTTTCCTCCAAGTCCACGTCCATTTTCCAATCCTGAGCAACATGCAGAATGCTTACCTCTTTTGATGTTAAATGGTGCTCTGGAGGTTGGCCTGCTGGTACAAATCGTGTAATGTGGATATTTCCTGCCGTTGTTTGTGGGAGAGCGTTTACGGTGGTTTGCCTCTGTTCCAAAGAGAGCAAGTGGGGTTTTCTCCCCACCACTGGTTCAGGTTCTGGGGTGTGGGTAGGAGGTCATAAGTGGCTCTGATGACAAAACTTAGCTGAGATCCCTCCATCTCCCAGATGTCACGCCAAATGAGTTTCCTCTTTTCCAGGCTCTCCCAATTAGTCCATTGGCCCTGCTTGGCCATTGAAATGGCTCTGGCATGTCACTCTGCCTCCTCCTGTCTCCTCACCTCCTCCACCACGAGCCGTCTCTTCTGCACTGATGTTGCCTTGTGCCATTGAGGAGCCTTTGGGACGAGCCCGAGATGGCTCTCCCATGTTGGACTTGGCCAACCACGTCCCTGAAGTGAAGAGCAGACCTAGCACTCTGAACGGCTTCAGATGGGGTCCACTTCCTCCCCGTTGCCACACGGGGGGCCGCTGTTCGAATAACAGTATCTTCAGATTCAGTGAGGGTAATGACCAACCTTGCTTTGGTGCATTTGTATTCTTCCACAAGACTTGTAATTGGTAATTCCAATTTGCCGTTCCCGTACAGTCCAACAGGACTTAAGCATCGTTGAAGTCCAAGCCACTGTTTCACATGTGTGCTGATCACTCTTCCGAGCTTTTCCACCTTGTTGATGGGGATTTCATACACTGTTAATGGCGACATGAGTCTTGGGAGTATGCCGAACTGGAAGCACCACAGTTTGAGTTTTCCTGGCAGCAAGGTCTTGTTGATGTAAGCTATGTACGTGATGGTATCCTTTTTGAGTTGTTTAAACTGCTCGGTGTCCTTGAGTTTAGCATCATACCATCAACCCAAGCTTTACACTGGCATTTCTGATACAGTTGGGACAGGTGTTCCGTCAGTATGAAATCTTTGATCCGTGACTTGACCTTTGACAATGGAGATGCTTCTGCACTTGCTGGGCTTGATCTTCATCCTCGCCCATGTGATGTTTTGATGAAGCTTTTGCAGAAATCTCTTGGTGAAGGGACAGTTGTCGTCAGTATTGTTATATCGTCCATATAGGCTCGTATCGGTGGTAACCTTTGACCATACTGTAGCCATTTTCCTCCCGCAACCCATTCTGAGGCTCTGATAATGAGCTCCATTGCCATAATGAAGGCCAATGGGGAGATGGTGCACCCCACCATGACGCCTACTTCCAGTGGTTGCCAAGCTGTGAAGTCTGATGTTGTGAGACAAACTTGCAGATCCTGGAAGTAGTGTTTTACCAGATTTGTTATTGTTGCAGGCACCTGAAAGAATGCAAAAGCAGTCCACAGCACAAAATTAGGAACTGATCCATAGGCTTTGGCCAGGTTGAGGAACAAGACATGCAGATCCTTTCCTTGTTTCTTAGCTGTCTGATGCCATATTTGATGCCATATGACACTGATATTTTCAAGGCATCCCGAGAAGCCTGCTATGCCAGTCTTTTGGATTGATGTGTCAATGAAATGGTTTTGTTTCAGATATTTTTGTAAGCCTTTGTGCCAACACGCTGAAAAAGATCTTACCTTCTATGTTCAGAAGGTTTATTTGGCGAAACTGTTCAATGGTGGACGAATTCTTTTCTTTTGGGATCAGAACTCCCCCCGTTCTTCTCCAGGCTTTGGGGATAACTTGCTTTTCCACGCAACCCTCATGTTTCTCCAGAGGGATCTCAGAACATCTGGGGTGTTCTTGTAAACACAATACGGAACACTGTTAGGGCCTGGCACTGGTGCCGATCTTGCCTTCCTCACTGCCTTTTTCACCTCACTCAGCTTGGGAGGGCTGATGTTGTGGGGGTGAGATTGGTGGGATGTCAGCTGGGACAAGTATCGGTTCATCTTTTAGCTCATCAGTGTGGGTGGCTCTGAGATATCTTTCAACCTCCTCTTTTGATGCTTTCAGGGATCCGCTTTTCTCTTTTGTGAAAATGCCTTACACATATTTAAAGGGGTCTTTGTAGAAGTCTGTTCTAGCTTATTCCTCCTTTTTGCGTCGTTTCCTTAAATTCTCTGTTCTGCACAACTTCGAGAGCCTCTGTTTTAGGTCCTCTTGAAGGAGGTTGATGCCCTCCCCTTCTTCTGCTGTTGCTTTTTTCCACAACTTCCTCAGCCCTCTTCTTTCTTTAACAAGTCGTTGGATTTCCTGGAGATGAAGGGATTTAGGGGGAGGAGGCATATCTTTCCTACTGACTTGTTCCTTCACTCCAAATTTCTCCTTTCCATAGCTGTAGATCAGGTTGCCCATCTTCTCCAACTTCTTTTCTGCTGATCCCTTGATGCCACTTAAGATCAGGTTCACATCTGCATTGATGGTTTCCCACTCCTTGCTGTTAGACTTTGGCCATTTCACCAACGGCTTACGTCCTTGCATGTTCTCCACTTTACGATGTGCCTGGCTGTGTCTTGGACTGCTGCTTGTACCTGAAACTTCTTCCACATCCCGTAGGGTGCTGATACTCTGCGGACTGTGGATTTCTCCCTGCCGCTGAGTTTCATCCAACTGATTTGACCTTCCTCTTAACAGAATCTGGTCAATGCGGGGCCCTAGGTTGGATATTTTCAAGCATTTCTTCCATCCTTGATGAATTTTAAGACCATGAATTGATGGTCCAGCCACACCTACAGGTCTGAAGAACATGTCCAGCTGCTTGTTTCTCAAGAGTATTGCCACTTAATCTAACTCAGTTTTGTTCTCTATATGTACTTAGTGGGATTCCATTGTACTGCTGCCATAAAGTTAGCAAATTTTATGACATATGCCGGTGATATTAATCCTGATTCTGATTCTGATTCTGTCTGTGAGGAGTTTGTATGTTCTCCCAGTGAATGCATGGGTTTCCTGCCACAGTCCAAAGTTGGTAGGTTAATTGCTCATTGTAAATTGTACCTTGATTTTGCTAGGGTTAAATTGTGGTGGCTGGGCGGTGTGGCTCGAAGGGCCGGAGGACATATTCGGCGTTGGATCTCAATAAGTAAAATAAAAGCCATTACTAAACTTCTACGTAATCGATTCAGTAGTGAGGTCAGAGCATACTGACTCAGAGAACAATCCATAGTAAGAAAAACAATGGATCCTCGAATGAAGCAGAAAATAGAAGAGTTTTAAAACAAAGTTAATGATGAGTGGACAGCCTGGATTTCCAAAGGATAGGTCTCACTTCATCAATCTTCCAGAAATATTTCAAATGTTAACAGAGAAAATAAACAAACATATTGGACTATGTATAGCTTATTTAGATTTCAGAAGAGGCATTTGATAAGTTGCCATGCAATAGGTTAGTAAATAACATCAGAATATTATGGATTCAGGCCAGCATGAACTGCATCCTTATGTGAGCAATGGCCTAGCTATCACCTCACTGAAAATGCAAGACTCTTTTGACTGCGTGCAAGGTACTGCATCCTAATATGTTGCTTTCCCATTACTCTCTTTCTCATCTTCTTATTGCTCTACAAATGTCAGCAAACACCTAGCCCTCTGAACACATGGTCTTGGAAGAATCAATAAGTGTCTGAATCAAGTGTACATCATCCTTGTCCCTCACATTCATTTATTTTGCTAAACAAAATGACAGAAGAAAAGCACATAAAGCAAACAAGTGCAAGTTGGAAACATGATCCAAAATCTTTGGGTATCCAGCAGGAGACGGAAGGACCTCCCTACAAGATCATTGTCCAGTGACTTCTGACGCATTGAATCTCTTTTTGGTCATGGGACGTTACTGCATTTTGAAGTTGAAGCTTCGAGATTATGCATGTGTTTACTTATAATTGACATAGTTTAGAAGCCTAGAATTATTTGCAGAACCTTGTTTGGTGTTCTCTAACCAAGCAGAAAGTGATGAACTTGCCTTTTCTTCTGTGGAAAGACTCAGGAACCTCCTTATGTGTGGGAGTGAACAGGACAGTAGGATCTGAAGTTGATGCTTGTATCATCAGTTTTAAATGCATATGGGTAAAGAGACTGTGAGCCACAGTTGCAAGCATAATGTTTGTTCAGCAGCTATGTTGTTCACAGTTCAGCAGCTCCTGTTGTGTCTGCAATGCATGACTAATTTTGATCAGCACATCTTTGCTAAAATGGAATATCTAGGCGTTTTTCTCACTTGAATGCATAAATGGCAATTTCTTCCTGGACTATTTGTAGATTCTTATTTCTCCTTTTGCTCCTTCCTCCTCTCTTATAGGTTGTCTACTCTGAAGATCCTTTCCTGCTCTTTATCAACTTTTCGGCTCAAAGGAATAGGAACAACTGCTCCCTTTTCTGCCAGAATTGCACATGGATAAAGGTTAAATGGAGCCAAAACAATTCAAATTAATTTAGAGAATGAAAGTTCTTCTTCAATACACCAAATACTGCAGTCCTTCCCAAAAGAATTAACTTCAAGTACATTACCAACAGACCTTAAATACCTTAACTGATGTTCTGGGATAAATATGTGTGTGTGGTGGATTGATTTTTCTTGTTTCAAATTCGTGCTGTACAAAGATTAACTAAATGACAGGTTACAGGTAAATGCAAGTAATTTCAAGATTACTGTACCCCTCTTCCCATGTTCCAAACTCTCATTTGCATGAAAGAAATCAGATGCACAGCAACATCTTTGCCACTAGGAAAACAGTTGTTGTTTAGTATGCTGCACATTTGTGGAGAAGACCAACACCAGATGCTCTCGATTTAAAATAGTCAACAAGAAATGAATTAATGAACTGAAAAAAAAATCTTCTTCAACCAGAAAATGGCCAGAAGGCAGAACTCATGGAGTTCACTTTGATATATTAGTATGTGTGAGGGAGGAGTAGGGCCGACTAAAAGAGTTAGACTTGGGATAGAGAAGGCTTGAGCATAGACCAGGGGATGGAATGACCTTTCTAGTATTTTTTAATGTTCTTGGTTTCGATCGCTTCTGCTCTTTTATTTAGCTCAAAGCAAGTGTTCAGAATATGAAAGATTCTCAAGAACAAATTATTTCCCTGTGACTGTATGTGCTGGAATACAGAGATTGAACATGATTCATGATCTGCATGAGCTGAATTTTAAAAACCAAATATAAGATAATATATTTTGAATGTATCCATTTTGTAGCAGTAACATTGAAACAGTGCTTATTATAAGATAGATTTAAAGGATTTTGTTATAATTCTTTCCAGCAAAATTGATTTTTTTTGAAAATTTGAATCTGATTACCATGAGATGATGAAATTTCTATGCGATGTTAAATATTAAAAATGTAAGTTTATTGAATTCCCGGTGCAGGGTAAAGCAGGACGACAGCTAATATTTGCTGATCCTTGTCCATCAAAACGAGTAGTATTCAGAATGTGGAATGAGTAACAAACCTTGCAGCAGCTTCTCTTCAGTGTTGTTTTTAAGTCTATTTAGCCCTCACCATCACCCTGCTTGTGCCCTCAAAGTGATGTGCTTAGTTAGTGGTTTTACAACACGCACAAAATGCTGGAGGATCTCAGCAGGTCAGGCAGCACCTACGGAGAGAAATAAACATCGGGCCTTTCAGGCCAAGACCCTTCATCTGGACTGCAAAGGAATGGGGCAGAAACCAGAATAAGAAGGTAGGGCTTGGGAAAGAAGTAAAAGCTGGCAGGTGATAAGTGAAACCAGATGGGAGTGTGGGAGTGGGGTGCGATGAAGAAAGAAGCTGGGAGGTGATAGGTGGAAAAGGTAAAGGACTGAAGAAGAATGAATTTGATAGGAGAGACCATGAGAGAAAGAGGAGTGGAGGCACTAAAGAGTGGTCATGGGCAATGAGGAGAAGAGAAGAGGTGAGAAGGGAATCAGAATAAGAAATGAAAAAAGAATGAAGTGAATTAGAGAGAAAAAGAGAAAGGGAATTACCAGAATTTAGAGAAATCAACATTTGTGCTATCAGATTGAAGGCTACCTGTACGGAATATGAAGTATTGCTCTTCCATCCCGCGTGTGACCTCAATGTGGCAGTAGAGGAGGCCATGGACTGACAGGTTGGAATGGAAATGGGAAGTCAAATTGAAATGTGCCAACGCAGGGAAATCCTGCTTTCTGCAGTGGACGGAGCAAAGGTGCTTGAGAAAGTGTTCCCCCAGTCTACATTGGGTCTCACTGATGTAAAAGAGACCACACTGGGAGCTCCAGATATGTTAGATGATCCCAACAAACTCATGGACGAGGTTTTGCCTCACCTGGGAGGACTGTCTGGGACCCTGAATGGCAGTATGACAGGACGTGTAGGGGCAAGTGCAGCAATTTTCATGCTTGAAGACATAAGTGCCAGGAGAGAGATCCCTGGGGAGAGACAAATGGACAAAGGGGTCAGTTAGAGACTGATCCCTACAGAAAGTGGAGAGCAGAAGGAAGGGAATGTCGTGCTTAGTAGTAGGATCCCGTTGTAGATAGCAGAAGTTACGGAGAATGATATGCTGGAGATACAGGACCCATTCTATTGGTTAATGTAAATACATGGCTTTCTTCTTATAACCTAAAATTATTATGTTAATTACACCAATTAAATATATTGCAATTGTTGAATGCAAATCAGGGCCAGACTTCACAAGATTGGTATCCCTGCCATTTTTGTCCCTATCCATATTGCCTCATTTTATCTGTGAATAGTGAGAAGCAACATGGGGAGGTTGCCAAATTTAGTCATATTTAAAAGGACCTTATATTGTCCACATTTCAAACTCTGCAAAAGTCTCAAGCCAATTTTCCGATATACCAAATCCTTATTTTTCATCAAGGAGGGGGCATAGATGATGAAAGGCATGGATACCACTAAGGCTGTTAGCAATGACACATTCAACAAGTGCCCATCCCCTCCTTGGACATAACAACTTCAACGTAAGTTTCAGCTTGTAGGTTTCCATTTCAGCTTGTGTGTAAACCCTCACTGCTGACACCCCGACTCACCACTGGCCCTGCACATCTGTCCCCAGCTCCAGCTGCAAAACTTCTCACATTCCTTACTCCTGATGTTCACACCCTGACTTTATGATTACACAGATCCACAAATGATAAATAGGCCAATAACAAAGACGTTTGTATATTAGTATTTGACTTTTTATTTAGATGACATTAAAGTGAATGTGTATGAAGCTTCTGGCAAAATAGGGGAGTCTTCATGGCTATTGCACCTTCCCTGGAGGAGAAGAAACAGTAACAGAAAGGAAGTTTAGAGAGCTGTAGTTATAGAAAAGCCGGGTAATAAATTATGTGTTGTCAGGACTTATTTCCCTCTTCATTAAACATCTAGACTGAAGGAAGTGTCTCCAAAGAGCAGTTAGTAACAAGGCCAGGTTCCTCTAGGGAGGCTCTCACCAAGTTAGTAACAAAGTTGGGCTTGTCTCAGGAGGTTGTCACCAAGTTTGTAACAAGGTTGGGTTTCTCTAGGAAGGCTATCACCTAGCCCTGCCATTGTCCACACAAGACCTTCAACTTACTGCTACAATAGCACAGTTCTGCCTGAACTAATAAATATCACTGCAGCCCTCAGCTTCTTTGCCCCTGGCTTTTTCTAGTTGCCAGAGAGAATTCTTACGAGTGTAAATCTAAAGCTATGCTTGCAATAAGTCATTGAATAATGTTGTTAGCTGAGGCAAGCAGTTTCATTGCATTTTCTACTGACAAAATCAATGGTAGGATTCACATGCAGAACTCCACTCACTGCCTTTGCTTCAGGTCACCTCTCTGCCTTTGTGGATTGCAAAGGCTTCTTTCCCATCATGTGTGCAGCTCCCTGGTAAGTCTCAGGCTCGCTCAGCTCACTTCCGTCTAGGACTCTAGGGGGAGTGGCCTTCAGCCCCGCCAAACTGGACAATCAGCTTGTGCAGATGCTGTGTGATGTCCCCACCCCGCCAAATAACAGACAGTACACCATATGCGAGGTAGATGATTACACTTTATAGATCTTACTGGAACTATGTATTTAACGAGATACAATATAAAAGGAAAAGGAAAAGGCGCCAAAGTTTTCAAAGTCCAACCACTTTGTGCACAGCCAAAGTTAACGAAGTCTTCTTGCCACCATTCGATCCTTTCCAACCTCCTCGACCCGTCACCTGGGACCAACAACAGTGCTCCACATGAATCTGTCCTCGTCTCCTCTCCTCGCCGAAACCCCTGGGCCTCGGACCCCCGCTCAGGGCCGTTCCATCGCCCAGCTTACAACATCGCGTCTTCTCCCCCTAACCCCCTCGCGCCATCTCCCCAAAAGTCCACGGAACCACAGACCCACAAGAACAAATAACATCCATCCCAATTGGTTAACAAAGGAATACAACACCCATTATCAGCAATCATAACCCACACAAGCTTTGAGAGAAAACACCCTCTCACCAGTTAGCATAACAAAGAAGCATTTTTACTTTTAAAAAAGAAGCCATTTTGATTAACACATGTAGTAACACAAAGAAAGAAGAAAAAAGAAACCTGTTACACCAAGAAGAAAGCACCTTACACGTGCAATGGACATATGATGATCAGCATGAATTTCTGTGCTAGTAATCTATCTGCTGACTTTGCTCCTGAGCAGCAAGTGAAAGGCTCAAAGATAAACTTCTTCAATTTTGGATAGCTTGCTTTCTCTGCCTACATCAGAATTGGTCATATTTTTGATGCAACTCATCCGTCTGCAATATTATTTTTTGTTTTCCCTTTTCATTTGCACACCATGTCATGTCATTTGGAATATATCTAACTTCTATGTCACTCTCTAACCATCCATTAATAACTCTTCTCCATTCTGGCCTCACCCTATCATAGATATCCCCTTTGTTGTACCTATTCACTACACTAACTCATCTTTTCTTCGGGGCAACTTAAAACTGACATTTTTTCTCCATCTCTTTTCTGATGAAGGTCTAAAACATTAACTCCGTTTCTCCTTCCACAGGTGATGCCTGACCTGCTGAGTGATTCAGCAATTTGTGTTTTTATTTCAGATTTACATTTCCCTCAGTTTATAATTCCAATTTGGAACCCATAAGGCTGAATTCCAAGACCACCAGATCCAAGTTTGTCCTTAAGCAATTCTTTAAAGTTCAAAGTAAATTTATTATCTGTGTGTGTGTGTATGTCACCATATACAACCCTGAGGATCATTTTCTTCTAGGCATACTCAATAAATCCATAATAGAATAATCTCTTAGAAGATTGCGAAGTTACAGCATGACAACTAAAACTTTGACGAACATTTATAGGTGTGTTGTGGAGAGTATATTGACTGGCTGTGTCACTGCCTAATATGGAAACACCAATACCTTTTTGTAAAAAATCCAACAAAAAGCAGCAGATATGGCCTAGTCCATCAGGTAAAGGTGGTAAAACCCTCCCCACCATTGAGTACATCTACAAGAAGCACAGAATGAAACACTGTTGCAGGAAAACAGCATCCATCATCAGGGACTCCCACCTGCCAGATCATGCTCTCTACTCACTGCTGCCATCAGAAAGAAGGCACAGGAGCCTCCGGACTCATACACCAGTTTCAGGAACAGTTACTATCCCTCATCTATCAGGCTTTTGAACTAAAGGAGATAACTTCACTCAATTTCATTTGCCCCATCCATGAAATGTTCCCACAACCCACAGAATCACTTTCAAGGACTCTTCATCTCATGTTATTGATATTTATTGCTTGTTTATTTTTTCCTTACTTTTTGCACTTGCAGTTTGTTGTCTTTTGCAAACTGGTCGAATGCCCAAGTTGGTGCGGTCTTTCAGTGATAGTACTTAAGTAACTGGGACCTTTATAAAAAAAATGTGCATGAAGGGAAATGTGACTGAGCCCAACTTTTGCATCTCTTGTGTTCCTCAGTGTAGAAGTCATCAAAAGGAACAGTTTCAGAGTGTGGCCGGGAGAATCGGCTCCTGCAAATTAAGGGAGAACTGTACAATTTATGGTTGATAGCAATCTGTCAATTAGTTGTGATAGAACCATGCACAAATTGATAGTGGACTCCTCCATATCTTACAGTAGTCCTATGACAGATAATCCAATGGATACAACACTTACTGGTCTACCAATAGCAGTTTACTTGTGAAAGTAGAATCTCAAAATTCTGTGACACTCTGCCCTCTTCAGCAGAGTGGAATGAGAATATGAGTGTTCTTTTTTTGTGAAGTTATTCCATGGATTTCTCTTTGAAAGCGCATCTGGTTCCCAGTTTGTCTTCAATAAATCACCCAATGGAAAGCACTTTAATTCATCGGTACCAAATGAGGTGGCAGTTAGGTGCATATTACGGGGAAGCTATATTACACAATATGTTGCTGGAAGGCTCAAGATAAATTGGTAAATTGATTTATTATTTTCACATGATGTGATACAGTGAAAAATGGTGGTTTTCATGCCATTCATACAGATCACTGAATTACAACATTGCATTGAGATAGTCTTATAACTGATGCTGTCCTTGAGCTTGGTGGGATGTGCTTTCAAGCTTTTGAATCTTCTGCTTGATGGGAGGAAGGAGAGGAAAGAATGGTGTGGGTGTGTTCTTTTATTATGTTGGCTGAATACTAAGGCAATGAGAAATATGGAGAGAGTCCATGGAGGAGAGATAATTCCATGATGTACTGAGCTTTGTCTATAAATCTCTGCAGTTTATCATGGTCTCTTTCCATACCAAGGAATGGTGCATCCGGATAGGATGTATTGATAAAAATCGGTGAGGGTCAATGGGGACGTGCCAAATGTATTCAGCTTTCTATTGAAGTAGAGGCTTTGATGAGCTTTCTTGACCATAGCGTCAACATGGTTGAACCAGGGCAAGATACTGATGATGTTCACTCCTTGGAATGAAACCTTCTCAACCGCAACACCATTGATGTAGACAGTAAGTATGCACTGCCCCCTTTCTGAAGTCAATGGCCAGCTCTTTTGTTTTGCTGACTTTGGGGGAACGGTTACTGTCATGGCATTACGTCACTAAGTTCTTTATCACCTTTCTGCACTCCGAACCATCGTTATTTGAGATTCAGTCCACAACTGCCAACTTGTAAATGGTGATCGAGCAGAATCTGCCCACTCAGTCGTGACTGTATAGAGAGCAGAGGAGGAGGCTGAGAACACATTCTTGTGGGGCACCAATGTTGAGGATAATTGCGGTAGAGGTGTTGATGCCTATCCTTAATAAAGGACCAGTACATAATGGTAGCTATGGCAGTAGAAAAGAGTGAGAATGCAAAGCCAGTTGTTGTCAAACTGAAGTGTGGAAGATGACTGAGGAAGATAACTAAGAATGAGAGGAAGATTGCGGATAATCTGCTGGAACAAGTCTCTGACCTTGTCATTTCCCAGGCTGCATGACCTTACTTTCCCAATGATGTTCGTCCTTTCTTTGTAACAGGGTTCCTCATCCAGCAGCCTTCTGCCAGATTTTGAAGTTGTCCTGATAAACATCACCAATCTAAGATATCTAAAAATTTTCTTTTTTATCTGTCAGTATTCAAATTTGTCAAAATTGCAATACATTGATGTTACTTTTCTCTTTAGGTTCTACTTTATATTCTTCACCATTCCTTTATATCATTGAGGCACAGGAGCTTTTATCACCCTAGATATCTTAATTAACATCAGTACCTGCTGAGCAAGGAACCAAACAGAAAGCTGTATACATGTTAGTGGCAAAATGCTTAGGAACTGAAATGTTTTGCATTACATCTACAATTAACAAGGAAGGATTTATTTCTGTAATTAAACAGTTGCTAGTCTGGAAATTGTATTTGCCTCTACTTTCAGCTCCTTTGTGTTTAAATCTTGAATCTTCACCCACAACTTTGAGAATGATCGGAAGGCAATATTTCACTACCACCTATCCAACGTTAAGAAAGATTTATTTTTTTCTCTCTCTCACTGCTTCTAATCCACTCTTGGTCTACACATTTTTTTGAATTTGCCATAATTCCCCACCGCACACTCTCATCCACCTATGACCTACATGCCCCCCTCCAGATCCCTCCCCTACATTGCTCCATCTACTAACCTCTCGTTTTAATTCCTTGTACGCTTCCGTTTCTCACTCAGCTGCCTTTGTCTCCCAACTCCACTTTTCTTCCCCCCACCCCCACCACCTGGCTCCATCTGCTCATTATCGCTCACCCCTGCGTGATCCATTTATCGCTGACTGGCATCCTCTGTTTCACTCCTCCCCTCTCTTCTTTATGTATATTGTCAACTCTCTGTTGGGATGAAGGATGTTGACCCAAAATTTCAACAATTCTTTTCTTTCCACAGATAGCGCTCAACCAGCTGAATTCCTCCAGCGGTTTTTTTTCTCCCCCAACATCTGCCATCTCTTGTGTCTCTTCATCAGCACCTTCTGAGGAATAACGGAGGTATTCAATAAATGCTGGTCTTTCTGGTGTTTACATCCTGAAAAACGTTAAGGAAAAAAATATATAAGTGGCTTCTCTGGCTTTGTGAAAACATTGTCATTTTGATGGCCTAGAATCACCTCGGAGGAAATTCTGCTCCTCTGATGTAGTAAGGATGTCAAAAGTAACAAGAATAAGGCTGAAGAATAGGGTTGAGAGGGAACAATAAATGAGTCATGATTAAATGGTGGAGCAGACTCTAAGTGCCATGTGACTTTATTCTGCTCTTATGTTTTATCGTTTAACGTATGTTATGATCAGAGGTACTATTGTGCCAATCAGCATTGGAACATTGTTTAAGTGCTTTGCTTTAACTCTCAGCGTATTGTTGCTTTTCTTCTGCTTGTTTAGCAATATGCATGTTTGAATCAGCTTCAGTTCAGCACCAACAAACATAAGTATCTTTTTTACATCAAGGGCCAGACTGGGATTCTGAATGAGCTCAGACCCAATTTGAATGGATCGGGAGTCACAGACTCCTTAAGATATTGTTGCTCATTCCTTCCTGATTGTTAAATTATTCTTGGTCAGTAGGGGCTGTATTGAACTTCCAGCTGTTGTGTTGGTAATTGATGGTATTGTATTCATGCTGTATTATATACTGGCACAGGTTCAGTAATCCATTTATTTCAATACAGAGGAAATATTCTAACTGCAAGAGGTAAGTTTCAGGTCATGAGCAGTTTTGAATTGAGTCAATAATAAAAGTATTCAAGTGTTTCACAGTGTTTGTATTTTATTTATATTTGTCCTTCTATAATTTCTAATTGTTGATTGTTTTAATAATCTTTAGTAGTTTTAAATGGCTGCAAATGTCAAAGTTCAAAGTACATTTATTATCAAAGTATATAGCTCTGAGATTCATCTTCCCCGACAGTTTACATAGCATAAATTCCAGATGCATGTCTTAACTGACTGTCCAAGCATTTCTGTTGTTGGGGCTCTCACCTTGGACAGGGAATTCTCCCACTACACTTGTTTTACCAGTCAGCAGTTAGCTTTGGAATTAGTTTGGCTCCGCAGGTAAATGTGGGTCGGAGACCAATAAGTGACATGGCTGGCTGCTTACTGCAGTGGGCTGGATCACACCCCACATGCCAAATATTTTGTGCCATTAAGTTAAGGCTTACTCATTAATGACAAATGTTACTTTATGTTCACTTACACCCACATATAGGCTTTGTTCTTTGCTGCAGAGAAATGTACTCTTGACTGCTGTAAAATCAGAGAATTAATTAAATGTTGCATTGTGACAAGGACACATAGTATCTTTTGCTCAGAATTGCTTGACATTTCTCTTCACACCAGATTCGTACTCCTGCAGGTACACAGTTGTTTTATTCATGTGGGGCATTCATTTGCAAGGGACAATTTCCTTCCGTAATAGCTGGGAAATTGTCATTCCGATTCGAGAGGTGGAAAGCACTTTGTGATGGAAGGAACAGTTCAGCTATTCAGCACCTTTCCAGCCTGATAGCATTTAACACCATCATCCGCTCAAAACTAATCCGAAATCTCCAAGACCTGGGCCTCAATAACACCTTGTGCAATTGGATCCTGGATTTCCTCGCTTGTTGACCCCAGCCAGCTCAGATTGGCAACAACATCTCCTGCACAATCTCCTTCAGCACAGAAGCACCATAGGAATATGTACTTAGCCCCCTGCTTTACTCACTATACACCAATGACTGTGTGGCTAAGTACAGCTCCAACACCATATACAAGTTTGCTGTTAACACCACTCTTGTGGGCTGTATTAAAGGTGGTGATGAATCAGACTGAAAATTTGGCTGAGTGGTGTAATAACAACAACATCTCAGTCAATGTTAATAAGACCAAGGAACTGATCGTAGACTTCAAGAGAGAGAAACCATAGGTCCATAAGCCAGTAATCATCGGAGGATCAGAGGTGGAGAGGGTCAGTAATGTTAAATTCCTTAATGCCACTATTTCAGAGGATGTGTCCTGAACCCATCATGTAAATATAATTGTGAAGAAAGCACGACAGCACCTCTACTTCCTCAGGAGTCTGCGGAGATTCAGCATGTCACTGAAAACCTTGGCAAACAAGATGTTTAGAGGAAAGTGTGCTGATTGGCTGAATTACAGCCTGGTGGAAACACCAATGCCTTTGAGCAGAAAATCCTACAAAAGGCAATAGATTTGGCCCAGTACATCACAGGTCAAACCCTCCCAACCATTGAGCACATCTACATGAAACAGTGCCATAGAAAAGCAGCATCAATCATCAAAGACCCTCACCACCCAGGCCAAGCTGCCATCAGATGGGAGGTACAGGTGTCTCAGGAGGTTCAAGAACAGTTACTAACCTCAACCATCAGGCTCTTAAGCGAAAGGGGATGGCTGCACTCATTTAATGACTCATTTAAGAACTCTGGTATATTGTCATTTCTTGCTCATTATTTATTTCTGTTTATTTATATCTGCATTTGCAGAGTTTGTTTACAGTTACTGTTCTATAAATTTGCTAAGTATGCCCATAGGAAAAGGAATCTCAGGGTTGTATGTGGTGACACGTATGTACTCTGATAATAAATTTTACTTTAACTTTGAACTTTGAGAATGTTGCAGGTCACCCTAGACAACAAACAGTTTCCATTTTACCAATATCTGTAAGTTAATTTTGTTCATAAGTCAGAAAGTAAACAAAAATCACTCAAAATAGTAACCATACCTCCACAGTATTATAATGAATAGCATCAAGAGATTGATAAGAAAGAACAGTTACCTAAAGTGAAAAGAGAAAAGAAATTAGTTTTGCCATTCATATTATGTACAGTACTGTGCAAAACTCTTGGGCTCATAGCTAAGGTGCCTAAGACTTTTGCACAGCACTGTAGTAATTTTATGTATTGCACTATACTGCTGCAAAAAAAACAAATTCATGACATATGTGAGTGATGATAAACCTGATTCTGATATGGGTCTGTATTGTGGACTGAGAGTGGGAAGGGAGCAGGGAGAGGGGAATCATGGTTGGGAAAAGGGGAATGGAGAAGGGAGGGATTGGGAAGCATGAGAGAGACATTTTTTAATGATCAATAAACCAATTGTTTGGACTCAAATGAACTTGCTTGGTGTCTCAGGGCTGGGTGTGTTTGCACCAGCACTACCCCCGCCCCCCAAACCGGCACTCCCCTGCTATCTGTCCCACACTCCTCTTGCAGCGCCCCACTCTTGCAATTCGCAACGTCATTTGCTCCCGCCAGATTTACAAACTTGCTCTTTGCTCTACTTTGACAAGAAGAGTACTGTGTAAAAGTCTTAGGCATGCTAGCTACATGCATGTGCTTAAAACTTTGACACAGTACTGTATGCCAGTCTCTTCAATTTAGTAATATTGTGGGTGCCTGCTGGTATTCATCAGTGTCCATTGGTCCGACATTCATTCTTGGAACTGGCCTGTCCTGCTATTATCTTAAAGCCAAATTAATCAGCTCTATGCTGCTGCTGATGGGCTGGAAAGACAAACAGCCTTGGAAATGCACATCTTAAATGAACAATCTCCCATGGCATGAATATGGCTCATTTCTTTTTGTAGTTTGCTGCTAATTCTTTCATTCTACACCTTCTATTACCTGATGACAGGAAAATTATACATAACCTGTATTTATTATCTGAAATTTACTTCTTTCATGATAATGCAATGTTTTACCTGTCAGCATATCCTGTATCATTTACATCCCACAGATATATTTAAACATTTCCCACACTGTAATCCATTTATTCTGAATGTATGCCATAGTACACAAGGTTAAGCACTCAAGAAAGATAATCTTATAATTAGAAAAGGTCATGATGTAATTGAATGAACTTCAGCTGAATCCATAATTTACCTCATCAGACTAAGAAAATCAAATGCTTCCATTTAGTCCATGCCCAGTTACACGTGAAACCATTGTGACAATAACAGAATAGAAAGATTTCTCAGTGACTCTCTGTAAGCTGTGTGCATACATCTACTGATGCTTCTGGACACATCATCAGTGATGTTCCTGGAATTATCAGGTGTTTCAGGTCTTTCAATATCATACACCCTTCTCCAGGTGACCCAGCCGGGGCTGATCAGACCCCAGCTTGTGTCCAGATGGCTAGCTACACATGACTCTATGGCTCCCCTCTCTTGAGCCACAGCCATTTTGAGGCCCTCTCTGCTGCATCGGTGTACTGTGGATGGCTCTCCTCTTCCTCTCTTCCTCGATGCCCAAATTGCTGTAGGCTCTGGCTAAGGAACAGGCTGCGAATCCCCTACAACCAACTTCCACTGGGAGACACCTCACTCTCCATCCAGCCTGCTGGCAGTTGTTGACCAGTTCTGCTTACTTGGAGAGCTTCCTTTCAAAGGCCTCTTCCAAGTGATCTTCCCATGGGACTGTCAGCTCCAGCATCACCACCTGCTTCGTAGACTCAGACACAAGGACAATGTCTGGTCGCAGGGTGGTGGCTGCGATATAGTTGGAGAACCTCAGCTGCCATTCGAGGTTCACCAACAGCTGTCAGTCCCTTGCAGAGGTCAGGATTCCTGCCGATGTTCTTTTGGTGGGTATTGGCTGCTCCCCAGCTGTGACAAAGGCAATGGTCTGTTTGGAGGGTCGGGACCATTTGCCCACTCAACTCCTGCGCTGATGGCTTCAGTGATGGTCTTCAGGACCTGATCATACCTCCATCGGTACCTCGCATTGTGCAGCCGCTGAGGACGTGCTCCAGGGTTCCTCGCTTGGAGCATAGTGGGCACGGAGATGACTCTGCTTTGCCCCATGTGTGCAGGTTTGATGGATTTGGAAGTACATCATACACTGCCTGGATGAGAAGTTGGATGCAGTGCGGCCCGGCTTTCCAAAGCTCAGCCCAGGTCACTTTCCTCTCCACCGCATTCTCCCATCTTGTCCAAGCTCCCTGTGGCTTTATTCCCACCGCCTTGCAGGCTCTCTTCTCCTCCATTGCTGCTCTCACCTCCTCCTGAACTAGGCGGCGCCTTTCCTTCCCTCAGATGGTGTCCATTTGGGGAGTTGGAAAGGATCCGAGCCCAGCTCTGCCTCGTGTGACCACTCCCACCAGCCTCCTGTGATGCAGCCTTGCCTCTGCTTCCTGAACAGCTTCCTCTGCGCTCCACTTCCTGCCAGTCCTCACTTGGATCCCTGCTCTAGCCTCCTTCGGATCACTTGAGTCCCTGTACTGTGTCACTTCTCTGGCTCTTGTAAGTTTGAATTCCTCCTCCAGGGATTTGAAGGGCAGTTGCAGTTTGTTGTGGTGCCCATAGGGTGCGATGCTGCTCAGGCTCCTTGGCAGCCCCAGCCATCTTCTGGGGTGCTTACTGACCCTCCTCTCTAAGGTTTCGACTGTCGAGATCGAAACTGCACAGACGAGGAGGGGCCTCAGGATCCTGGAAAGGATGCCATGCTGATACACCCAGGCTTTGAACTTCCCAGGTAGGCCAGACTTGTCCACAGCTTTCAGCCAGCCATCCAACTCGGTGCAGGTCGCCTGAATGGATGCCGTGTCCTTTAGAAAGCTGTCAAAAACCTTACCTAAGCTCTTGACTGGCTTTTCTGTGATGGTTGGGATGGCTGAACCTGCGATGCTGAACCGGAATTTGTTTTCCAACTTGCCTTTCCTCAGCACCATTGATCTTGATTTGGCTGGTTTGAAACACATCCAGGCCCACTCCCCCAGCTTTTCGAACCCCTGCAGAATCCACCAGCAGTCTGGGACTGATTCTGTAGTGACTGTGAGTCACTCTGACAACTGCACTGACACTTGACCAGCCCAAGCTCATAACTATCATGCAAATTTCAGACTCTTCAATTACTCACTCCAATCTTCCCAGTGTGAAATCAGCATTCCATCTGACAGACCACACTCTGACAGGTAATTGTAAGCTTTGCTCCCACCGATCTGGCAACAAACACTCATCTACCACCCTCAATAGTCAGGTCTTTCTTCACCCTCCAATTGCAGCTTGATTTCTGAGGCAGCGTATTAGCAGTGTTCTTTCCTTGAATAAAGCCGATTTGTTAACAACAGACATGTGATATCTTGGTCTCTGTTGATTTTCCAAGTAGCAGGCCTACAGCTAGACTTTTCATTGGTGTAACACACAGTGACTGTTTAACACACCATACTCATGACTAAGGAAATTCCATTTATTCCTTGTTGTCTAAATTCCAAATATAATTTGGGTCAATAGAAAGCAACTTACTTAAGACTTTGTACCAGAAAGAGAAAAAACCAAGGGGAAAAAATTATAAAAGCAGACATAAGGTCATCAGTTAATATATTTGGTGTCATTGATATGATTAAAATAATACTTAAAGGACTGAATTATAAAATTGTCAGATACGAGGAGCAAAACTTCTGTTTATCTGACAGAAGAGCTGCAGGAAGCTTTGGAAATTATATATCTTTTGCTCTTCCAATGGATTAATTCAGAGAAATTCACCTTTTTTTTTGTAAAGCTTTACTGCTACCAAACAAAAGACACTCAGATACTTCACAAATGCATTTCGAGTTACAAGAACCTCTGTTTAAAGTTGTATTATTGAACTTCTGGGGAAATATGTGAGATAAACCTGAAAGTTTTTGTTATGATGTTCAAAGAAGTTCGATTATTAGAAATGATTTTTGTTTTGTCACAAAATGCATTCCCGTTTACCGCTAAGAATGGCTGACATATTCCAACTGTCATTCAAAGCTAAAATCCACAAAGAGGGGGGAGAGAGTAATGTGCCATCTCTTGATTTTCTTTTAAAGGTGGAAATGAAAATGTAGGCGAAAGTAGAGAGAGAAGAGAAGTCTCCAGCTCGAGAACGGAGAGTTCTCTCTGTCTGGGTTTTTGCCCTCTGGAATACAGCAGCACACAATGTCAAAGAAGAGTGCTGGCAGTCGAGCTAAGGGAGACAAGCCTGACGCCTTAGCGACTTTGCAAGCTGCCAATGAAGAGCTCAGGGCCAAACTGACTGACATTCAAATCGAGCTTCAACAAGAAAAGAGTAAGGTGTGCACTATTCTATTTCTAATAAATAACAATAATTTTGTACAGTAATTAAGCATCAGCACATAAATGTTGTAAATTCTCCCAATGTAAATTGGCAATGAAAAGTAGCGTATATGAATAAAAATTATTTGCTATGCACTGGAAATTGTTATGGATATACTTGAAGTTGCAATATATCTCTAAAGTGTGGAAGTGTTTCCATTTTTGCAGTTCATGAGTACAAGTGAATTGCAGGATTTGCACTGTAAATTATTGCTATAGCTATGAGGGACTCATAAAAAAGATGATAGAACATAATTTATGAAATTTCAGATGTTTAAGGTCTAACTGGGCTCAATCTCTTTTTTGGATCCTAAATTTAAAACATTCCTTATTCAGTAAGCCAGTAAAGTAGCCATGTAAATTTTTTTTTAAAAATTTCTACTGGCAGATATATGAATACATATAGGTCAGACAAAGAGTTAATGTTTTGTGTCCAGATCTCTTCAACAGAACTGGGAAGGATAGAAATGAAGTTAGATTCCAGTGGCAGAGAAGGTAGGAGGAATGGTTACACCAAAGGGAATATCTCAACTAGTATGAGACCAAATGACCTAAAGTGACAAATTGCTCCTAAATGATACTTGGCTATGAAATTCTGAATATTTTTGGTCTCCTAAGAAGGATTGAGAAGTGATCTCAATGAAACATACAAAATTCATACAGAGCTTTACATTCCCATATTCCACAACATGATTTATCTTATCTCTGTAAGGGATCTATGTTAACTTACACTAATATTTTCATTTTTAAACATGTAAAGAATATATTACAGGCCATATCTATATTCCAGAGTATATTATCCTCATGTTCTATATTCCTTTTCCTTGTCATTACGCTGGTTCCTTTTCTAAAATCTGAAATTTTCTGGAACTATTCCTTGTATTTCAATTACATCGTTGCCTTTGATCTAATACTACTTTTAATTCCTTTTGTCAGAAAAAACTGGACACCATTTCCTGTTTGCTTAAAATATTGTGTGTACTATTTTGTGTTTTAAAATTACAATCTGTGTGTTTATTCTTCAAGTGTTAGATGTCGCTACCTTACTGTCATCTTTTAACATGGTTTCCCAGTCTACTATAGCCAACCCGTGCTTCGTATCTTCATAGCCTATTAAATCTAAGACCCTAGTTCTATATTGAACTAAATCACTTTCAATTATTATAACAAGCTTATCTCCTTTCACTAAAGGCCTTCCTATCACAACTGGATTATTAATTAACCCTTTCTCATTGTACAAGAGTAACTAAGCAGCTAGTTCCCTTGTTGGTTCCTCAACATCTCTTATATAATCCATGAATTAGTCCTTTATTATTACTACTAATTTGATTTTCTCAGTTTGCATGTTGATTAAAGTCTCTCATGATTATTTTATTATCCTTGTAACAAAGGCCTCTAAATTTTAATTTACATCTTCTATTATTTAGGGGCCTATAGAAACTCCCACCAACGTTCCTGCACCACTGAATCTGATTATACTTGATTTTCTAAGCTATGAACCTTGCTCTGCATGTCGCCCATTATTCATAATCAGAGATACCTTCTCTCCTTTTCCACGTTACCTACCTTCTCTAAAATTCAAATATTTTGAATGAATAAATGAATATTTAGTTGTCAGCCTTAGTCATCTTGCATCCATGTAATTTTTTTTATCATAGCCATTTATTTCTAACTTTTCCATCAATTTTCATATCTTATTAAGAAAGCTTTCTGTATTCTGGTATAGATTCTTCAAGATTGACTTTTTACTGCTTTTCTTTGCACTGATTCTAACTAGAGGTGAACTGACCTGATGTAACATATCAAGGTCTCCTGGTTTACACAGCCAGAAAAGAGCCGAGAAACCTTAAACTGATCCTCCTTGATGTTTGCTGTGTAGATTTAATAAAGAATATTGGCATGTAAGTGTTAACTCAACAAATGCGGAGTTTTAGTGCATGATTTTTGTGAACCTCTGGGTAGTGTTGTAAGTACCAAGCAAGGTGACACTGAACGTCGCCTTGCTTTGAAGGGGTAAATCCTTGGCCTGCTTGGAGGAGCAAGTGCCAAAGGCCTGGACATTTGGTGGACAGCTCATCCTTTTGCTGAACCGTTTCAGGCCATTAACCCGCTCTGCACTTGACCATCATCCCATTTCCATAACATTGGCTGCATCAGGTTAGCACCTATACCTGTGAGAAAATCTGTGCCAACATTCCATGACACAATCAAGCATTGACCACACCACTGGGACCACGTGGCTCACTCTGACTGCAGCTGCAAGAGCTGGTTCTGTGCATGAAATGAGATGAGAGATAGTTTGATTTAATGAGGCCAAATCCCATGCAACAAAGGATGAAAATCTCAGAGGGAGCTGCAGAGGTCCTATTGATTAGATAAGGAGATGATACACTGCTGTTGGAGCTCCTGACCCAGTTAGTTTACTGTTAAACTGCAGTGATATTGTCCAGCTTCCCAAGTGAAAATACTGTAATGGTGTTTTCACAGGTCTCCATCAAAAATCCAAAAATTATTCAAAACACTGCTGCTGGGTCCTCACTAAGGCCAAGCAAGTAGAACATATCACTCCAGTTCTCAGGTTGCTACACTGGCTTCCTGCCCATCAGAGGATTCACTTTAAAATATAACCCTTGGTCTATAAAATTTTTGGTGTGGTCTAGGGCCAAAATACATCTCTGATCTTTTCCTGCATTAAGAACCTTCCCGAGCTCTCAGGTCATCTGGGACAGGTCTGCTTACTGTCCCCAGGGTCAAAACTAAAAATGGAGAAGCAGCTTCTAGATACTATGCTCCACATATCTGGAGTAACCTTCCAGAGGATCTGAAGTCTGCCCCACCTTTAAGCTCTTTTAAGTGGAGGCATAAAACCTTTCTGTTTGCTGTAGCTTTTAAATGTTGGCGCGTGGCCAAGGTGGTTAAGACGTGCGTCTAGTTATCTGAAGGTCGCTAGTTCGAGCCTTGGCTGAGGCTGCGTGTGTGTCCTTGAGCAAGGGACTTAACCACACATTGCTCTGTGACGACACCGGTGCCAAGCTGTATGGGTCCTAATGCTCTTCCCTTGGACAACATTGGTGGCGTGGAGAGGGGAGACTTGCAGCTTGGGCAACTGCCAGTTGTCCATAAAAATAAAACCTTGTCCAGGCTTGCGCCCTGAAAACTTACCAAGGTGCAAATCCATGGTCTATCGAGACTAACGGAGCCCTACACACTGCAGCTTTTAAATATAATCTCCTGCACTATAATTTCTATTCATCATATCTATTTTTGTGTTATTTTATTGTCTTATATATTGTCTGAAATTTGATGTTTGATTTTTATACCTTGTTCTATGTAAAGCACTTCGAACTGCCTTGAGTTTGTAAAGTGCTATGCAAATAAACTTGTTTGCTTGCTCTCAAATACAAGGCGTAGAGAGCCGGTAGTCTAGAGTGCTGTTAGTGGAGGCTGTCAGGTATCTTGTCATAACTCTGAAAACTTTCCCAGGTGGGATATGTCCTCTCCTTATTAGGAGTCAATAATTCAGTACAGGCATGGATAACTTCCTGTAGATTTTGATATAGAGGGATTTCAGGCACTGCAACAATCTGCTGGAAAAACTCAACAGGTCAAGCAGATGGATGCTGCTTTCTTATTGCTGTGCTTCTTGTGGGAGGGCTTTATCTGTGATGGACTAAGCTGTATGTACTACTGTTTGTAGCCTTTTCCATTCCTGAGCATTTGTATTTCCATACCGGGCCATGATGCAACCAGGCATGATACTCGCCATTGTGCATCTACTGTTTTTCAAGGTTTTATATGACCTGCTGAATCTTCTCAAACTTCTAAGAAAATAGAGGCACTGCCATGCCTTCTTTGCAGTCGCATTTACATGCTGATCCCAGGACACATCTGCTGAAACAATAATGACAAGTAATTGGCTTTCTTCACCTCCAATCCCCTAATGAGGTCTGGCTCATGAAACTCTAGTTTATTCCTCCGTTAGTCAATAATCAGCTCTTTTAGTTTTGCTGACGTTGAGTGAGAGTTTGTTGCTATGGCACCATTCAACCAGATTTTCAATCTCCCTCCAATAATTTGTCACCACCATTGAAAACAGTGGACTGGAAGACCTTAACCATTGGACCATAAGACAGAGGAGCAGAATTATGCTATCCGGTCTATCATGTCTTCTTCACTATGCCATTAGTAATGCCTTGTAGTCTTGCACAGGTGACTCATCCAGTTTTGTCCCAAATTCTGTGTTCTGAAGACATTATAGCTCAATGTCTTTACTCATTTCCTCAATATGATGGGCTACAGAGTTATTACCCAGAGGAATTGTTGTTAAATACAGCTATCCATTTTGAGAACAGTGGTGAGCACTTCTGATACAGCAGTCATTATTAATCTTTCACTAATTGTATGAGATTTTCCACACTTTGTATAATTTTGGGAATATTATAATAAGACCACTATCTTACTGGCTTACTTGGCAAATGACTACTGTGCAACACTTTTTAAATGCTTCTTTCGTCTTCTGGAACTGGGTAATACCTTAAGTAGACTTCTCAGGGTGCCTTTTACGGAAGTGTTCCTGCAATCTTGATGGTTTCATCACTTCATTGGACAGTTTGCAAATAAACACATGGGACATCGCTGATCTGACAGGAACAGAATAAAACCATACTCCTGTTATGTAACATTGTATTGACACACTTTAATTAGTTTCTGTTTATTAGCAGGATTAGTATTCAAGGCTTCACCACCTGCAGATTCATGGACATCGCGCTGTACGTATTTATCCATCATTAATGGGGCTAAATTCAAATAAAAAGTTAACACAAATTGGGAATGCCTATCAGATGTTGACGATAGCAGCAAATGTCCTAGATGGAATGATGGTAGTGGCACGCAAAGGAATGGTGAGGTGAAGATGAAGATGATCACAACAGCAAAAGTTACTTCGACCAGGGTTCAGATAGAAATCTGAATGTTAGTTGTGATAGAGCTGGTGTTTGGCAAGCTACATTTATACTATTCCATTTAGCACAATTGACCAATCATGTAAGGTCTCATAATCCCTAAAGCTGGTTCTTGACCGTACATATGAAGCCAAGGTCACTTTGAACATTTCAAAAGGAATTCTCTGGCTGATTGGCTGTATTTCACTGTTTGGTTTCAGCCAACACTGTGTCGTTGCGCAACCTGTTTACTGTAGATCTGTAGAGAAAGTTGAGAAGGTGTACTTCACTTACCAACTGTTAAATTGCATGGACTCGTTCTGTGCCGCGAGTCAAGAAAAACTGATGGGCATTCTGGTTGCTAATTTATGCATTCCTAATAATGTCAGTTTAGTTGGTAAGGTTGGCTGAGATTGCCAAGTTTCAGACGTGTTGTGACAATGATTGCTCACTGCTTACAGAGTTACATTTGTTCTGTGTTCCAGTGCCTCATCCTTTTTTTTGGAAGAACCTGCTCTATTAATGGTCGGTCAAGCCCCGTGCCTCAAGTTAGGGTGTCGCTTACCACCCCTCCCCACCAAGAATCTTGAACACCCCCCGACAACATCTCTTTCTCCTAATGCCCCCTTGGGACACTTAACCGCTCCCTTGGGAATCACTGTCCTAGACTCTTCCACTATAGGCCGTTCAATATTCAATAGGTTTCAATGGGATCTCCAACCCTCTTCTAACCTCCAGAGAGTACAGGCCCAGATACACCAAACACTTCTCATACACTGACCATTTCATTCCTGGGATCATTGTTGTGAATCTCATCTGGAATTTCTCCAAGGGCAGCATATCCTTTCTTAGATAAGGGTCCGGAAACTGCTCACAATACTCCAAATGTGGTCTGACCAATGCTTTATAAAGCCTCAGTGTTGGATTTTCTAATTTCTCTTTCTTTCTATTGTGGAAGTGGTAAAAACAATTGTCCTAGAGAAACAAGGCTGTAATGATCATCACCTTGGTTCATATTTAACTAATCTGGCAAATATCAAATGCAACAATGTAGAAAGAGAACTACAAGTGAAATGCTGCTTTAGTCTAAGCTGGTGGAATGGCACCTCATTTTTCATCTGAGCACAATGCAGCCTTTTGGGCTCAATATTGATTTCTTGGTATCTCACTTTTATTTTATTCTGGAAGTGACTATTATTGCTGCAAATCATTTATCTGTGATATTTCCCAGTTTTCCTCTCTTCAGTAACAGCTTGATCTGTAAGACAGTCTGGCATTTTGTAACATTTTAAAAACTACCTTTGGGACCTTGGAGTGTTTTCAGAGAAGGAAGTTAGCACCAGAATTAGTGATAGTAGTTCTCTTGCAGTCATCCTGAGCGCTTTATAACTTCAGCCTTTCACACTGACATTCTGTGCCGTTCCTGTCAAAGTAGGCTCCTCATAGTTCTGGCTGACTGCACTAGATGCTAGCCTTTTGTTCATACCATGACCTATTTTGTTGGGACAGGGAATCAAATCTTATGTGACATTTTCCACAGTGATCCATCCTTGCCTGGAACCATGGTAGTGAACATGATGGCTTGATGTTGACCTCATTGTTTCCAAAGTAGTTGAGTTTTAATCGTAGAACATAAAATGCAAAACATTACAGCGGGGTACAAGCCATTCAGCCACAATATTGTGCCAACCTTATGACCTGCTCTGAGATCAATCTAACCTTTCCCTCCACAGAGCCCTCCATTTTTCTATCATCATGTTCCTATTTAAGAGTCTCTTAAATATTCCTAATGTACCTGCCTTCACCACCACCCCTGGCTGTGCAGTCCATGCACTCATTACTCTCTGTAAAAATAAATTACCTTTGACATCTGTCCTATACGTTCCTCCAATTACGTTTAAATTATACCCCCTCATATTAGCCATTTCTTCCTTGGAAAAGAAGAGTCTGGCTATTCACTCAATCTATGCCTCTAATCTTACCTTGTACACCACTATCAAGTCAAATCCTCTCCTCCTTTGCTCCAAAGAGAAAAGCCCTAGGTCACTTAACCTATCCTCATAAGATGTGTTCTCCAATCAAGGCAGCATCCTCGTAAATCTCCTCTGCACCCTCTCTAAAGCTCCACATCCTTCCTAAAATGAGGTGACCAGAACTGAACACAATTTCCAAGTGTGGTCTAGCCAGCATTTTATAGAGTTGCAACATTACCTCATTGCTCCTGAACTTAATTCCCAACTTGTGAAAGCCAACACACCATATGACTTCTGATAAGTTAATAAATATTATAAGTTGATAAACATGCACAGCCATTTTGAGAGAAATTACAGGGGAGTGATATATTTGCACTAGTTTGATTCCCTCAGATCCCCTTTAGCATCTTTTACTTTTTTTCACAGTTTGCTCTTTGTTGTTGTATAATTCAGTGCCTCAATTGAATGTTTGTTCTTCAGTCAGGAGATTTTACACTTTGTCTTGGGTTCTTTGTTCATTTTATAATCAGTTACATAAGTTATCAATCAGTTCTCACTCATCATAATGTGTCTCCTATAGTTTTATTTTTATTCTGCATTCTTTATTTTTGTTGTTGAGGTGTTGACACACAAACAAGCTCAATCTACCAGCTTATCTTGGCATGGTCCTCGACAGGAGAGACATACAGTAAGTTAAAAATGAACACCTTCAATGAGGTTAATAGGATTGAACTCAAAACAGCCATCTTTTTTTCCTACAAATTCAAATTTATCTATTTACAGTCTTTCCTTCTGATTTACAGATGCTGCTGTCTCTGCTTTCTCTTTCAATTTAAGCGGACGCAGTTTCCCTCTCAGGATCTATTTGAAATCAGAATCAGGTTTATTATCAATGACATAAGTTATGAAATTGTTATTTTGTGGTGGCACTATAAATGATTAAAAATTACTATTTAAAACAAAAATAAAATAAATAAATAATTTGAAAGCGGAATACTGAGTCCAAGGGTTCATCAACCATTTAGCAATCCGGTAGGGAAGGAGCTGTTCCTGCATGTTGGAACATCCATACCAGGTGGTTTTGCAAACAGTCAGAATGCTCTCCAGGATACATCTGTGGAAATTTCCTGATGTCTTTGGTGAGAAACCAAGTTTCATCAAACCGTTAATGCAGTTTGGTGGGCTGGTGTGCCGCCTTTGTGACTCAATGCCTCAGCTGAACATTGTTAGGCCTAGGATCGATCCTCTGAGATGCTGATGTTCTGGAACTGAACTGTTGCTTCTCACTAGGAGTTGCACATATTTGAAGTTCATCCACCTCTGCTATCTCAGGAGATACTTGCTCCCTCAGCAAAACTAACATCTCTCTTTGCAGAACTTGATGTCACAGGAGTTATATTAAAAGTATTCTTACTCTTTCTACACTCAGGTTGTTGGCAAGTGAGTTTGTGGCTATTTCTTTTTTTCCCAGTGATAACCATAATTTTTGTTAATCATAGAATCATAGAGCAATAAAGCAGAGATACAAGTCCTTTACTCCACCAAGTCCATGCCAACCCTGGTGCCCATCCAGCTGTTCCAAATTTCCTGCATTCGGCCCATATCCCTTTAAGCCACGCCCCTCCATGTACCTATTCAAGTGCCTTCTAAATAACACTTTTGTATCTGCCTCAGCCACTTCTTCTAGCAGCTCATTCCATATACTCACCAGCCTCTGCGTGAATAAGTTGCCTCTCAAGTTCCCTTTCAAATCATTTCGTCTCACCCTAAATCTATGCCCTTTACTTTTGAACTTTCCTACTTTGGGGAAAAGACTGTAATCATTTACCCTATCTTTGCCTCTCATGATAGTATCTATTTCTATAAAGTCACCCCTTATCCTCTTACATTCCAAAAAATAAAGACCCAACCTAGCCAACATCTCCTTTAATTTAAGCCCTCCAGTCCCAAACATCATTATAAATCTTTTCTGCACTCTCGCCAGTTTAAGCACAGCTTTCCAATAGCAGAGTGACCAACTGTGTACACAATACTCCAGACGTGGCCTCACCAACAATTTATACAGTATAGCCGGTCATTTTCTGCTTAGAGGTCAGTGACCAGTGGTGTGCCTCAGGGTTCTGTTCTGGGACCCTTACTCTTCGTGATTTTTATAAATGACCTGGATGAGGAAGTGGAGGGATGGGTTAGTAAATTTGCTGATGACACAAAAGTTGGAGGTTTTGTGGATAGTGTGGAAAGCTGTCAAAGGTTACATCGGGCCATTGATAGGATGCAAAACTGGGCTGAGAAGTGGCAGATGGAGTTCAACCCAAATAACTGTGAAGTGGTTCATTTTGGTAGGTCAAATACAATGGCAGAATAAAGTATTAATTGTAAGACTCTTGGCAGTGTGGAGGATCAGAGGGATCTTGGGGTCTGAGTCCATAGGATGCTCAAAGCAGCTGCACAGATTGACTCTGTGGTTAAGATGGCATACGTGTATTGGCCTTTATCAACCATGGATTTGAATTTAGGAGCCAAGAGGTAATGTTGCAGCTATATAGGACCCTGGTTAGACCCCACTTGGAGTACTGTGCTCAATTCTGGTCGATTCACTACAGGAAGGATGTGGAAGCCATAGAAAGGGTGCAGAGGAGATTTACTAGAATGTTGCCTGGATTGGGGAGCATGCCTTATGTGAATAGGTTGAGTGAACTCTGCCTTTTCTCCTGGAGTGACGGAGGATGAGAGGTGACCTGATAGAGGTGTACAAGATGATAAGAGACATTGATCTTGTGGATAGTCAGAGGCTTTTTCCCAGGGCTGAAATGGTTGCCACAAGAGGACACAGGACTTAAGGTGCTGGGGAGTAGGTACAGAGGAGATGTCAGGGGTAAGTTTTTTACTCAGAGAGTGGTGAGTGCATGGAATGGGCTGCTGGCCATGGTGGTGGAGGCAGATACGATAGAGTCTTTTAAGAGACTTTTGGATCGGTACATGGACCTTAGAAAAATAGAGGGCTATAGGTAAGCCTAGTAATTTCTAAGCTAGAGACATGTTCAACTCAACTTTGTGGGCTGAAGGGCCTGTATTGTGCTGTAGGTTTTCTATGTTTCTATGTAACTCCAATATACTTTTGCAATCCCTGAATTGAATTGAATTGACTTTATTTGTTACATCCTTCACATACATGAGGAGTAAAAATCTTTACATTACACCTCCGTCTAAATGTGCAATGTGCAATCATAGTAATTTATAATAATTTATAATAAATAGAACAGTCAATGTAACATAGAAATACACTCAAATCAGCGTGAGTTAATCAGTCTGATGGCCTGGTGGAAGAAGCTGTCCTGAAGCCTGTTGTTCCTGGCTTTTGTGCTGCGGTACCATTTCCCAGATGGTAGCAGCTGGAATCAATTGTGGTTGGGGTGACTCAGGTCCCCAGTGATCCTTTGAGCTCTCTTTTCGCACCTGTGTTTGTAAATGTCCTGAATCATGGGAAGTTCACAATTGCAGATGCACTGGGCTGTCCACACCAATCTCGACAGAGGTCTGCGATTGAGGGAAGTACAGTTCCCATACCAGGCAGTGATGCAGCCAGTCAGGATGCTCTCAATTGTGTCTCTGTAGAACGTTCTTAGGATTTGGGGGCCCATTCCAAACTTCCTCAGCTGTCTGAGGTGAAAGAGGTGCTGTTGTGCTTTTTTCACCACACAGCTGCTGTGTACAGACCATGAGAGGTCTTCGGTGATGTAGATGCCGAAGAACTTAAAGCTGTTTACCCTCTCAACCCCAGCTCCTTTGACGTCAATAGGGGTTAGCCCATCTCCATTCCTCCTGTAATCCACAACCAGCTCCTTTGTTTTCGTGACATTGAGGGAGAGGTTGTTTTCTTGACACCATTGTACCAGAGAGATGACTTCTTCCCTGTAGGCCACCTCATATATACTCAATACCCTGACTTTTTTCTGATAAAGACCGATGAGCTAAGCCCTTTTTTTTCCTGGTGAAGGCCAGTGTACTAAACCACCCAATTTAACTGTGAAGCCATTATCAACACTATGCACTAGTACTCCAAGGTCCTACTGTTCCATTACAGTGCTCTACCATTCAGTCCTATGCTGGTTTGATCTTCCAAAATACATCACCTTATACTTAACTGTATTGAAGTTCATTTGCTGCTCCTTAGTCCTTTCCATAGCTGAACAAGATCCCCCTGTAATCTTCTTCACCATCAAAAACTCCCAATTTCTTGTCATCCACACGTCTTAATGTATGCTATTCAATCTTTATCAAAGATCACAGATTATCCAACGGGTAGGGAAACGCAATGCTAATTGACTTATAAAGAAATGGCAGCTACCATAATCATCATGATACATAATCATCTAGGTCAAGTTTATTGCCCTTGCATGAGTAGGGCAAGATAAAGGTACAATTAAAAAAAGCGGCAACATCACAGACACAAAGATACAGACAACACACAGAATACAAATTATACATCACTTGTACAGGATGGTGAAGAAAGAGAGAAAAAAGATCTGTGTAAAAACAAGATCTTAGTGCAAAATAAAGACATTGCATTAACAAAGGCTAGGGTTAATTGTGGTTTTGCTCTATTGTGCATTAATGCAAATACACCTTTATGACTGGTCTGTTAATATTTCAGGGGTCTCTTCCTGCCTCAGCTGTCAGTGGACCAACCACTAACTCACAAATAGATCTTTGGGCTCATTCTTGAGGAGTTAATGTGTCACATTAGCTTTCCCTTATCTTTAGGCTTGCGAGAACTGCCTCATTAATTCTTGTTTAGATGAATCCAATAGATATGTGTATTTGCAAGGCACCTTTATAATTACCTCCTTTATCTCTCTGAATGTAAGAGAATCAAGAATTTTCCATTTTTCCTGTGTTCTATCTGCAATAGAAATGCATATGAAGGAATGTGGCTGACTTGATATTGATAATCCAACCTATTTCTGTGAGATTCAGGTGCAAACTATTTATGAAGGTTTTCAAATTAAAAAGGCTTTTAAGTTGAAATCACCGCTTATTTGTTCCTACTATTTCCTTTATAAAGCCATGTCCCTTACCCAAAATTATAGAAATTGATGCACTTACAAAGAAGTTAATTAACTTCTCTCATGATTATCAGGCTAGTTAGCTTTAAACCTAACTCCAGCAGGTGAAGTGTAGCTAAAATTCTACAACTGGGATTATACTTGACTGAATGTGCTGCTTGGGATAGACAGAGCTCAATATCTATTAGATATAGAATGATAGTGTGGGAAATCCCACTGTCAAGATAATGGTGGCAGTTTATAGATTATAATTATTATGAAATTGTTACTGTATTTTGCCCAGCTAGGTTTTAACTGGAAGTCAGTTATACAAACTAATTTTCCTATTCAATTTTTTGGCAATAATACTTCTCTTAAATGAACCATATACTTCTCATTTTTTAACTATTCTTGTTGAATGCTTTGATAGGTGGGTAGTGGCACTTCGTGTCATGATGTAATAGCATCTTGCTTCCAACCATTTCCCCATGAATGCTACAAAATGATTGCAGGGGCACAGCTGGTACTCTGATATGAATGAAATGTACAATCCCTGCTCGGTTTGATCCATCTAAGACTCTTTTCCCCACGTTTCATTGTTAGTCTCACAGAAATTAGAATGGGCTATAAAATCTGCCAGAAAAATGTTAATTACATCTTAAAACAAATAAAAATCAAAGAGTCTAATCCATGAACTCTCAGCAGTACTCATCTAAAAGATTTAATTGGCTACTCTTTCAACAGAGCTAAACAGAACCAAGGTTGCAATTAAAATATTAGTTTAATGATGCACTTTGGCTCAGCAGTAGTAAGTTTCCATCTGGGTGTTTCCTAGTCATGTTGTGTGATCACTCTGAATAGATACTGCACTGGCAGAAAATCCAGCCTCATTTTTTAAAATTGACATATATTTAAACATCCTCCTTTTAATGCGGTGACCAGAACTACATATAATACTCCAACTATATTTAAGTAAGAAATTTGATTATGCTACATTTGGAATATTAAGTGTAGTTCTGCTCACCACATCAAAATAAGGATTTGGAGGTGGTGCAAAGATGGCTCACTGGGATTAGAGAGTATTATCTCTAAAAAGGGGTTGCACAAACTTGGATTGTTTTCACTGGAGTGTCAAGCTGGGGAGGATATCTGATAGAAGTTTATAAAATTCCATGAGACGTATAAAGGGCAGATTGAGTCTTTATGCTGTGTTGAAATGTCAAATACTAGAGATTATCGGATTAAGGTGAGAGGGGAAAAGTTTAAAGGTGTGGAGGCTACCTCAGTAAGTATTTCTAAGACAAGGTTGGATAGATTTTTGTATAGTAGGGGCATTAAAGGTTATGGGGACAAGGCAGGTAGGTGGAGATGAGCCCGTGGCCAGATCAGCCATGATCCTATTGAATGTTCTTATATAAAGGTGATATGTGAGGCAGGTATTTTTTTAACAGCATTGTAGGTATCAAGCGAAGTGGTGAAAGCAAATACACTAATGATGTTTAAGATAGCCACATGAATATGCAGGGATTGGAATGAGATGGATCATATTGATGCACCATCAGTAACTCTCTGAGACGTGAGGCGAGATATCGGCTTTTATTGACTGGAAGAAAGAACAAGCAGCAATTGACCACCATGCTACTTCCTGGAGACTGAGGGCAGGGCTCAGGCCCCAATCGCCTTTATATCGGGGTCTGTGGGAGGAGCCACGGTCAGTGGGAGGAGCCACAGGAGCAGTCAGCGGGGGGGGGGGGGGGGAGGTGGTGTCCAGACAGGTATATGTAGTTCACCACACATATACAGGCGGATGGGATTAGTGGTCAGTATAAACATCATGAACTGATGATCCAGGGCTGATAAGTTCTATGTTCTATGTGGATGGAGGAAAATCTCCCTCTTGACTGATGTTTTTTTCTGCCTCTCTTTTGACCATATGATTCACAGAATGTCAAACCTAGCTCCCCTACCCAAATCCTTTTTGTTAAGCGACACAAGCGAACGGTCATTCTGAAGGCAACCTCTCCTCAATACACTCCACACAACAACACCTCAATCTTTCAATCATCAAGAGGATCTGGTCTGTTCCACTATTAATCCCAAGAATTTGTCTACTGCCATTATGCTATAATAGGCTGTATATCCTCCTTTTTTTTAGTCCTATGCAATCTCTGCAAATTATTTTTTCTCTATTATTTATAGCATTTCCTCTTTTAGACAGTGTTTACATAAGGCATCAGCTTTATCTTTATCTAAACTACTGGCAAATGGGACTAGCTCAGGTAAACACTTCGGCCAGATTTAGGCCAAAGGGCCCATTCCCACACTGTACAATTCCATAACTCCACTCCTTAGATGGAATTTGTTTGCTTAGTTACTTAGTGTATATAGAATGCTGTGTACTCAAGCCACCGTGTGAAAGCTCCAATTGTATCAAATTGCTTAAGTCAGAAGTGTTTGGAAACTAGATAAGGTGAATGTATCGCTGCAGTACAACTGATCTGCAAGTTCCCATTGAAAAGCAAAATAATTTTTGCAGTAGGAAAAATTTTATAGTCAGATAAAAATGCGCAAAGGAACAGAACCCATGGATTGTGATCTGTAATGTTACTGAAGTCATCAGAACTGTAATACGCCGTGCAGTCAATTCTTCCTCAGAGAAAGCCAAAAGAATAATTTATTTAATAAGATTTGACTAAACCATAAACGGCGACAATACTCTTATTGTATCCAGAAAGCGCATTGTAAACGAATCCCAATATTACAATAACAAACTTAATTTTGGTTATGTATACTCCATATTGTACAAACTTACCAGAGTGTGTAATCAGTCAAATAAATCAACCCCCTAAGCCCTTTCCATCAAATTAAACACTGGCTGACTGGGCCTAAAATTCATTTCTCTGCATTTTGGATTCTGTACCTGGTAACTTAACGAAAGCTAAAATTTCTTTGATGGATTAACAGTTAAAACAAGATTTCTATATTGTGTAGATAAAATGGTGCAACATAAAAGCTAGCAAGTCAGGGAAGTCAGAAGGCCGTTGCACCACACTGATCTCAAAGCACCATCATATCAAGCTGATGTAGACCACGACTTCCAAAATCCCTATTTTCAGCACACTTTGTCATGGACAGCATGTTCTCTGTAGATAACCTCTAATGTAGGCACAAAACTACAAGTGAAACCCAATGTTTTTATCAGCTACATCATCTGAAGTACTGGCTTCACATATATTGAACATGTAACAAAGTGGTTGGACGAATATATAAATATTTGTCTCTGTTTGGCATCATTCCCTTTCACCCACACTGCTTATCTTTAAGAGCAGGGATGTCAACATCCAGATAAAATACGATAGCTCTGAAGTGCCTTCTAGCTGAGAAGCTGTGCTATTAGTTTCTAAGATTAAGTGAATTTAGTACTACAGATCACAACAGCTGTGCACAATTCTTGCAAGAAACAAGCATAATTTAAGATGTAGAGTTAAGGTAGAAACATAGAGTACTGTGTAAGAGTCTTAGGCACATACATATATATGTATATAGCTAGGGTGCCTAAGGCTTTTGGACAGTACACCGTCAGGTGAAGAGCAGGTTTGTAAATCTGGGGGAGCAAAGGATGTTGGGAGTAGCAAGGATGGAGTGCCACAGGAGGGGTGTAGGATAGATGGGAGAGAAAGAGTGCCAGGGGCAGGGGGTGGAGCAGGTGCAGACACACCCAGTCCTGAGACACCAGGCAAAGTCATTTGATTCCAGACAACTGGTTTATTGATCATTACAGAATGTCTCTCCGCCGTTTCCTGCTCCCTCCCCTCTCCCTTCCCCTTTTCCCAACCATGATTCCCCTTTCCCTGCCCCCTTCCTACTCCCATTCCACAATAGAAACCCACATCAGAATCGGGTTTAGCATCACTCACATATGTCATGAAATTTGTTTTTTGCAGCAGCAGCAGTACAGTGCAATACATAAAATTACTACAATATTGTGCAAGTATTAAATACCCTAGCTTAAAGATATATATAAGACCTTTACACAGTATTGTAAATTAAGATATTATAAAGCTTAAAATTACTTTTTATTTCTCTTAAAGATTATCAGATAAATTAATCTTACTCTTTTAGTCTTTCTTTTTGCTTACACAATTAAAAAAAATTCTACCTCAAGTCAGCCTAAGCCCAATTCTTGATTATTATCTTGCACTTTTTCTTTTGATGTTGCTATCAGTACCGGAATATGGTCCTTCATCTACATTTCGTCAATAATAAACAAAGTGTCCATTCTTCCATATTTTCTTGCAACATAGAAGAAGGGCATTTAGCCCATTAAGAGTATAATGATTCTCCATAGAGTCCCATTCCACCATGAATGTCTCCTGTGAATTAATCACCCCAGATTATCACACACAAAATGATGAAGGAACTCAGCAGGCCCAGCAGCATCTATGGGAAAAAGTACAGTCGACATTTTATGCCGAGACCCTTCTTCAGGACTGAAAAAAGATTCATGCTGTTATTCACGTGTAAATCAAACAGCAATATCAAGGAGTTATGAGATAAACTTTAAGATGTGTGGTTCCAAAATTTGATGGGTAGTTTAGATTACTTGGCATCAAATGATATCAGCCTTAGTCCCCCTGATAATATTAAGTACTCGCCGGATTTGCACATTAATCGTCCATTAATCTTGTGATGCAAGTTTGGTCTGGGACTTGACCATTATTAGCAAAATTTTAATGAAGCGACAATTTTTGATCATGTGCACAGAAAACGTGAAATTTAAATTGTTCAATCTCATACACATAGTCAATTGTTTTTTATTTGTTGATTTAACTTATTTTAATGTGATCAAATTTACCCTCTCTTATTCTGAAACTGTACAACCAGTTCTGGGTTACTCAATTAGGAAAACATTCTATCGGTGTCCACTCCATCCACCACACCAGAATATTTTTATAATTCAGTAAGATGGCCAGTCATTCCTCTAAACTGACAAATAAGCCCAATTCCTCAACTTTCCTTAAAATCCCGATTCTTCACAAGCATAAAACTAGAGAATTTTCACTGATCCATCTGCAAAGCAAGCAGACCCTTCAATAAGCTGGAGTCGATGCTGCTCCCCCAGTGTGCACTTGGCAGAAGACAAGCTCTGTTGCGGCCAACTGTAGATTGATGGTTTGAGTTTGTACTCTTTTATTGTGTGGCTGAGTTACCAATATGTGCTTCCTGTCTTGTATCTGCTGTGTGTGCTTTGTGCACAGTTGGTACTGTGTTCTGCTCCTTGGCCCCGGAGTAACGCTGTCTTGCTTGGCAATGTTCATGAGCATTCATATATGGTTGAATGACAATTAAGCTTGAATTGAATTTTGAATTGAAGTGCAGTCTCACTAACGGTATAGTTGAATTGAAAGTTTTGTAGTTTGATACTCATACACACGGTCATAAAAAACAGTTTTACCAGCGTTCCAGATTACTTGCTGCCTTTCTGTAACTGCAAGCCAATCATCTATGCTTCATGCAATCAGAATCCATTCTCTTCAAAGTATCATTTGCTTTTTGTTTTCATAATAATTATAATTATCTTTTAAGTGCACCCATAAACATGTGCAAGTGTGCGTACACTCTTCTCTTTGGTTGTCCATCGGAATCCGATGACAACATCCACTCCTTTAACGGTGAGATCTTTGATGACTATACAGTCCTATCCTGGACCCACAAGTTCGATTGCAGGTGGGACATGCATATGTGGTAGTGGTGGTAGTGATGGCAACCATGGCTGCATTTCTCCTGGCTCTGTACTGCTGTCTTCTGGTTGTTCTTTCCATCTCCAAAATACGAACCCTGTCCCTACACAGCTGTCGCCAAGTGTTACGGTCAGCAGCAACATCCTCCAGGTCCTCGGGTCTGATCTTGCACTTCCTTAAAGCATTCTTCATCTGATCCTTATAGTGCTTCTTCGGCCCTCCAGCTGAGCGTCGACCATGATGTAGCTGGCCGTATAACACTCTGCGGGGCAGCCGACATGGGGGCATCCTTATCACGTGCCCCAGCCACTGCATCTGACGCTGGGTGATCTTGGCCTCAATACTGCTGCAGTTGGTCTTTACAAGTATTTCAGTGTGAGGCACCCGCTCACGCCAGGTAATTCCCAGGATGTGCTGAAGGCAGCTTATGTGGAAGCGCTCCAAGTACTTGATGTGATGACTGTAGGTTACCCAAGCTTCACAGCCATAAAGGAGGGTGGTGACACAGACCGCTTGGTACACGGCGACCTTTGTGGAGGGACGAAGGCTCCTGTTCAGAATGACTATACGCCAAAGTCTCCCAAAGGCAGCTGATACCTGTTTGATGCGGCTCTGGATGTTGTTGTCAATGCTGCTATGCTCAGAGAGAATGCTCGGCAGATATTTGAAAGGTGGCACTACTGACACACTGGGGGGAGCAGTGCCTCCAACCGCCTTTATACAGGGGTCTCTGGGAGGAGCCACAGGAGCAGTCAGCAGAGGGGCGTGTCCAGACAGGTATATGTAGTTCACCACAGGCACGTAGGGTGGGTGGGACACTAGCACTCCATTAACAAACCATTTCTGTCTTGATGGTATTGACGGTCAGCCCCATCCTGCTGTACGCTCTCACCGCCACAACAAGGACAGTCTGAAGATCCTCTGGAGTGTGGGCCACAGGAGCACAGTCATCTGCATACTGCAGCTCCAGGACCTGTTCTCTATGGAGTTTGGTGGTTGCGTGGGGCTTCCTGATGTTAAAGAGGTTGCCATCTAATCTGACGTCCACTGCCACACCGCTGCTATCCTCAATCTCGTTGTGGAGAGGATTGGTAACACACAGGAGGAAGATGTTAAAGAGCACTGGCACTAGCACACACCCCTGCCTCACCCCTGTACATACAAGGAAGGGCTCGGACTCTTGTCCTCCTATGGTCACCCGACCAGTCATCCCATCGTGGAACTGGCGGAGGATGTTAACAAATTTATTAGGACAGCCAAACCTGAGGAGAGCATCCCATAAGAGCTCTCTTTGCACAGTGTCGAATGCCTTGGAGAGGTCGACAAAGGCCCTAAACAGGTCCTGATGTTGCTCCTGGCATTTTTCCTGAAGCTGCCGGGCTGTGAAGATCATGTCAATCGTGCTCCTGTTCTTCCTAAATCCACACTGTGATTCAGGCAGCATTGACTCGGTGATGTTGCTGATGAGCCTCTGAAGCATCACCTTAGCCAGGACCTTTCCAGCAACAGAAAGGAGTGCTATGCCCCTACTATTGCCACAGATGGCCTTATCACCCATGTTCTTATAAATTACAATGATGTTTGCATTTCTCCATTGCTGTGGGATGTTCTCGTCAGTCCAGGCCTTGGTGATGCACTGGTAGAGGATGCGTATACACATATACCCACCGTTCGTCAGTAACTCAGCAGGGATATTTTCAGTGCCAGGGGTCTTATTGTTCTTAAGGGAGTGGACACACACACACACACACAACCACCTGTGCAGTGCCTAGAAACCTCCCGAGCAGAAATTTACACTATAGGCTCCACTATAGGTCATAGAACATTGCAGCACAGAAACAGGTCCATCCACTCACTTAGTCTGTGCCAAACCATTAATCTGCCTAATCCCATCGACCTTCATCCAGCCCATAGCCCTCCATACCCCTCCCTTCCATGCACCTATCCAAATTTCTCTTAAATGTTGAAATCGACCCCAGATCCATGACTTGCACTGGCAGCTCATTGCCCACTCTCACCACCCTCTGAGTGATGAGGTTCCCCCTCATGTTCCCCTTAAGCATTTCACCTTTCACCCTTAAACCATGACCTCTAGATGTAGTCTCACACAACCTCAGTGGAAAAAGCCTTTACCTGACCTATACCCCTCATAATTTTGCATATCTCTGTCAAATCTCCCCTTAATCTTCTACATCTGAAGAGATAAAGTCCTAATTTATTCAACCTTTCCCTATAATTCAGGTCCTCAAGTCCCGGCAACATCCTTTTAAATTTTTTCTGCACTCTTTCAATCTTATTTACATCTTTCCTATAGGTAGGTGACCAAAACTGCACACAGTATTCCAAATTAGGCCTCACCATCTTATACAATTTCAACATAGCATCCCAACTCCTGTACTCACACATTGATTTATGAAGGACAATGTGCCAAAAGCTCACTGAAGGTCAATGTGCCAGAAGCTTTTTTTAAGACCCTATCTACCTGTGACGCCACTTTCAATGATTTATAGATCTGTGTTCCAGATCCCTCTGTTCCACGGCACTCCTCAGTGCCCTACCGCTCACTGTGTAAGACTTACCCTGGTTGGTCCTCTCAAAGTGCCACACCATATACTTGTCTGCTTTAAATTCCATCTGCCTTTTTCAGACCATTTTTTCCAGCTTTTCCAGTTCCTGCAGCAAGCTCCGTAGTTTTCCATGCTTTCTACTACACCCCCCTATCTCGGAGTCATCTGCAAATTTGCTGATCCATTTTTCCACATTATCATCCAGATTTTTGATATAGATGACAAACAATGACAGACTCAGCACCAATCCCTGTGGCATACCACTAGTCACAGGCCTCCTGTCAGAGAGGCAACCATCTACCACACTCTGGCTTCTTTCATGAAGACAATGTTTAATCCAATTTACTACCTCATCCTGAATGCCAAGTGACAGAACCATCTTAACCAATCTCCCATGCAGGACCGTGACAAAAACTAAAGTCTATGTATTCAATATCCACTGCCTTGCCCTTAATTAACTTCCTCCAAACTCTATAAGATTGGTGCTCAGTATTGTCAAAACATATATTTCTAGCTGGTATCATTTAGTCTTTGAGAAGAATTATAGCATAAATAACCTTTTACCTTTTCAGCCCTTTCCCTCTTCTACCTATCACCTGTCAGCTTGTACTCATTCCCATCCTCCCACCTTCTTCCTTCGGCTTCTTCCCCCTTCCTTTCTAGTTCTAATGATGGCTCTCAGCTCAAAGCATTGACTGTTCATTCTTCTCCATAGATGCTGCCTGACCTGCTGAGTTCCTCCAGTATTTTGTGTGTTTTGCTCTAGATTTCCAGCATCTGCAGAATCTCTTGTGTTTGTAGCATAAATAACTTCGTTAAATGAAAAATATTGTACAAAATATTTAAATGTCTTTATTAAAACTGAAGGAAGAAATATTTATATGGTTGGATCATTTTCCTTGTACATGGAGTGGATATTGTAAGCAACGAGAAACTCCTGCAGCTAGAACTTTGTGAATCAGAGTGACCAATAGCAACATGGGGCCATCTACTTGTGCACTTGAAATATAAAGCATTAATCTAAGAAAATAACAGGTGGATTTTCTGTGTTATATTCCTCAGGTTAGCAAGTTGGAACGAGAAAAAAACCAAGAGGCTAAGCTGATCAAAGAGCAAGAGCAGCACAAGCACACTGTGTTGGTGACCGAACTCAAAGCCAAGCTACACGAGGAGAAAATGAAAGAGCTGCAGTCTGCGCGAGAGACTCTGCTGAGGCAACATGAAGGAGAACTTCTCAGAGTCATCAAAATCAAAGACACTGAGAACCAGAGACTTCAAGCACTTGTTAATGCCTTGCGAGATGGAGCCGCCGACAAAGTTAAAACAATGCTTTACAACGAAGCTAAAGAAGAGGCTAAAAAGGTGTTTGAGTTTGAGAAAATCAAGCTGCAACAGGAGATCTCAGAACTAAAGGGATCTAAGAAACAAGTGGAAGAAGCGTTAAGTCAGGCTATTCATGCTGATAAGATGAAGGCTGCAGAAATAAGAAACGTGTACCACCTGCACCAAGAGGAGATCTCCAGGATAAAGAAAGACTGTGAAAGAGAGATTCGTAGGCTGGTACGTTTTGCATTCTTAACATAGCTACAATTGCTGGTAAATGCATGTTTCCTATGAAAGATGAATTTAAAGATTGTTCCCGTTATTTAAAATATAACAGATAGATCTATAGTAATAATCTCTTAAACCTGATGAGATTACTTGAGGATTTAATTGCACAACAGTATAATCTAAATGAGCTTCAGCTTCGAAATAGCTCATGATAAGTAACGTAGTGATTTCCTGAAATAAATTACCTTTTGTTTTTTTCTGTATGAAAAATTAAATTTTAGAAATGATATTGAATCGATTCTAGTATATTTCATCAAGTTACAATCTTACTAGCAATGCTGTATGTATTATCTAAGTTGGTTGATATAGCAGGCATCTTATTAAATAAACCTTAAAATATAAGGTGAGGATTAAGTGAGATTATTGCTTTCAAGTGAGATGCCACTCTCTAGTATTTTCCTATAGATATCTTCCTGTTGCTTGTGAAAAAAATAATATTGCTATTAAAAGAACAGCTTGCATATTCATCTAGCCATTGTAAAAGTGATGCAACATCAATAACTCTCGGAGACGTGAGGCGAGAGATAGGCTTTTATTAGCTGGAAGAAAGCACTGTGAGCAGCAAGAGACCATCACACAACATCCTGGAGACTGAGGGAGGAGCAGTGCCTCCAACCGCCTTTATACAGGGGTCTGTGGGAGGAGCCACAGGAGCAGTCAGCAGGGAGCGTGTCCAAACAGGTATATGTAGTTCACGACAAAAAGCAATAATCTCCAATAATAAATATCTAGGAGTAGGAGAATGACAATCTCACTTTCAAAGCTTCAAATTTCTGCTGCCTCTCTGGCGTCCATCAGTGTAAGCTATGATAACGCAAATAAATGTAGTGTTATTCAATACATACATTTGTATCTATCCTTCAACTTGCTAAGTATGCAATTAATATACTTCCCTTTGGGCAACCATTTGCACTTATTTATGTTGCCCAAAAGTAAGTATATTAGATCCATACCTGGAAAGTTGAGCAATTATTGGTAGTTTAAACTTCCATGGTTCGAATGGTTCTTGCAGTCAGCTCCTTCATTTGCCATTACAGCTAATTTGTAGATCATCACGGTAACATAAAAACTGGAGTTTATTTAATAGATCTCAAATTATTCTCCAATTACATTTTCTGTTACACACCCCACTTATACCCCTTTACTCATGCAAACAAAAAATTCTGTTGGAGGTAATGCTTTGAAAATTTGACTGTGCAACAAGTGACAAGTTCTTGGAAAGTACGTGTTGCATGTTTTGTTTTGGTATTTTCAAAACTCTGATTTCAAAATTTAATCTGGGACTATTGGTCATGACGGCAAATGATTCAAAGACAAGTGACACAAGATTAACTGGAAGAAGCTGGTGGAGAAAAACAAAATTTGCTGTCAGATCTTGTATTTTTATGGAAGGTAATACATTGCTGATTGTTGTCTCAGATAAAATGTCTTTTTTTTTAAAAAAGCTATGAATTGGGAATGAAGTCATTGTGGAGTTGTTGGAGAGGAGGCTGAAATTGATATGGTATCAGAATTGGAGAGGACAGAGTCTGCAAATTTCGAATGAGGTAAAAGGGTAAAAAATCGCAATTGGGGATGGGTTAGAAAGATGTGTTTCTGAGTTAAGATTAATGATTAAAGTGTAAGAATTTTCAATGCATTTGGATTGAAAAAGCAGAGGGAGAAGATTTTATTGAGGTGATTTGTTGGAAGGGAGAGTTTATGTATTGAAAGTTGACTTGGAGTGCAGAGGAAATTTGTGAAGTGTTGTGGACATGGAGTGGAAAATGGCTCTGAGGTGGAAGTGGGTTTGAGAGCAAATACTCTCCTCAGTTGGAAAAGTCTCTTTGACCATGTGAATTGACATTGGAAAGTAGAAGAGAGAGGCTGATTGTTTCCATTTTATATGTTTAATTGCCAAAACAGATCATTCATTCTTCTGTTTTTGAATAACTACTGTATCACAAGACAATAGAACCAAATTAATAGTAAATGTTCAGAGATGTTCTTAGTAGTGCTTAAGTAAGTGACTCTAAGTTTAGAAGTAAGGTTCTTAAAGTTATAGTGTAATTTCACTGTCGCAGGTCTATTAATTTCCTATAAGTAAAGAGCAATTACAATCCATCGAAACATAAAAACTATAAAATGAATAAGCAGAAAATGCTAGATATACTTAGCATGACCAGCAGCATTCATAGATGTTTGTTGACATGTTGACTAATTATAGACAATTATATACAGTGGTTTAAAAAAGACAAACTGAGTAACAAATCATGTATTTAAATGAAATAGAGAAAAAATTAGAACACTACCAATAGTACTACAGTACTATAAAACTGTATTATTCCCTAATACTTATCGACAGAGGAAGTCACCCTCATCACTTTCTTTTGACTGTAAATGAACAAAATCTGTGCAGACACCTAGTGCAGATAATGAATTGCTTTCATACAATGCTGCCGACAATTGTATCCTCCAAACCTTCATTTTCATTGTAGCATTCAAGATAGTTATCAATACCTTCAATTTCTTCATAGGTCCTAACTTGTTGAAGTAGTGAAAATCATTTCACTTGCACTCCTGGCTGTTTCCGGCATCTTCAGGTTTGAATGCTTGAAACTGCAGGAGCAAAACAGTTCTGAGTTGTCTTGCTTCATATTTCTCAACAACTATCAGTGACAAAAATTGCAGCTTTTTGAACACCAACACCTGCAACTGACACTTTTTAGAAACTCTTCAATATGCTGTGTGAAGTCTAACAGCCAAGCAAGTGCACACGACTGATGCTGGTTAGAAGTAGTTTGGCAACAGCCTCCTGCCCCAGTTAAGCGGCATCATGTCCCAAATAAATGAAGGGAATCCCAGCTATTTTCTCAATTTGTTTTTGTTCTTTAAGAGTTATCCTAAATATAGGGCCGTCTCAATTAACCAATGACCAAATTAACTAGAATCCACTGTATTATATGTGCAATAAATGTACAATAATATACAGTGAATATTCTGTGCTTGTTTTTCACTAGAACAAAGTATTTCTGGTAGTATCTTCTTTTGTTTATGATTTACCATATCTGTAGTATATTGTTTTATTAAAAAAACTTACTCATTTATCCAAATAGTTGGCAGTCCCTCATCTAAAAATCAACAGCAAAATTTTCAGATGAAGAAAGTTAAAAGATATTATCTATTACTACTACAAAGCAAAGATATAAGTTTAGGTAGGGTATGAATGAGATGAAAAATTCAAAGTGGTATTATCCTGGTTTACAATGATGCTAAACTTCAGTTCGAGCACAGGGAAACAATAGAAAATTTTTGGGTCAAACAAAAGTATTTTGGATTTTCAGCAACTAAGATCTTTAATCTTGAATAAGCTAATATTCCTCATTACACAACTTGCATTGGTTAGTTGAACAATGAAGCTCTACATTTGGAATTCATATTGGGGTCATGCAGTACATAAAAGGCCGCATATCCCTTCAAAAAACGCAAATAAATTAAGCATGTACTTGCTGCTCATCCTCCCTGCCGCAGAACAGCACATTTCACATCATATAAGACAGTAACAATAAGTTTGATTCTAATTCTGATCAACTCCTTCAGTTATTTTGTTCTCTCCTAATGCCACCTCCTACAGACACATCTGTCTGAGTCACCAGATTCAGTGTGGATTTCATCTTAAGTGCTGTAGAGTCAACAGGCATTAACAGTGTCCAATCATTAGATACGTGGATTATTCAAGATCAATCAAGAGAAGCACCATTAAACTGCAGCACACTGCATAATTAATGAGTGGAGCTTCAACAAAAAGTAGAATATAATGGACAGCATACTTGGGATGTAAAAAGCTGGAAATATTTCTATAGATTGGATTTATCACAAAGTCATTAATTTTAGCTCCAGTCTGTTAAAATATCACAGTCTGTACAATTGCCATCAATTCGTTTTCATGAAAGCAAGGTATTAGACATTTTAAAAACTATATTTATGCACATATGCACTACAAATATATGAAAGTTGACCTTGCAATGTCCTGAGCTTGAAGATCTGGAACCAGATGTCTAAATTGGGAATTAATGTCTAAACACAGTTATATCCATGATATGAAACCCTTCCAATACACTCCTTAGTCACATTTGGTATCACAAGCAGGGTAAACTACCAGAGGTAGTGGTGCTGTGGGACACAGTTCAGAAGGAGTACCACTGTAAGTTCTCCATATCTCAGAGGTCTCATGATTAAACATAGAAAAGTATACCATCTCTTGATTGCCGCATATTATCCCCGCTCAGTTAATAAATCAATGTTCTTCCATAATTCTGCATATATCCTCCATTTACCTCCATTAATTTTCCCCTCATTCTCCTACAAAAATGAGGGGAGATTTGACGGAGGTACACAACATTATGAGGGCCATATATAGAGTAAATGCAAGCAGGTTTTTTCCACTGAGGGGTGACATTAGAACTAGAGGTCATAGGTTAAAGGTAAAATATTTAAAGGGCACTTTACTCAGAGGGTAATAAGGGTTTGGAAGGCTTTCTCTCAAATTTTAAGAGAAATTTGGATTAGTAGAATGACGGGAGGCGTATGGAGGCAGATGGATCTAGGCAGAATGATAGGTTGGCAGAGACTAGATGGGCCGAATGAGCTGTACCTGTGCTCTATGACTCTATAACATGGTTGAAAGAAACTCTAAAGGAAAACTGAAAATAGAAAGGGTACAGCATACATTGAGGGGCATCAACTGTCAAGAAGGACATAATGTTAGGACTGTTCATAGGACCACCACAGCAGATTAAACTTCTTGTCTTGTCCCAGGAACAGTCCCTTGTTTGTTGGGTATCAGAGAGCTGGTTCACAAGTTCAGTCCTTGCACAATGGATATTGGGCGGGTAAAGCAATCTGTGATGGCATTGGGTTTCTTGACCGCAAAGTTCTAAACTCAAATGAAGATCTTAAGCCCAATCCAACATAGGTAGCTGTGGGTACCCTCACTAAGGGGAGGTTATACTGCAGCTACCTACTCTTCAAAGACTAGTTCAATTTCCTTTTTGTCCTCCATGTTGTTCGGCTGCATACACTCAGTATTTGAGCAGTCGGTCACGACCTCACACCTCCCCCCCCCCCCCCACCTGACCAAGGAGGAAATACTTCCAGCTAACAAAATAGTTTAAATACAATTATACAATTCATTTATTTTTAGTAATATGCTTTTAAATCCAGACAAAATTCTTAAAAGACATTTAAAACTCACAGATGTTCTCTATCTTATGAAATATTTTCAAATTTAAAATTATTTCTAAAATACAAAGGAGTTCCAAAATACAGGTACCATTCCTACAAGCTAAAAAGACATCTCAACAAATTGCAGATGAATAAATCATCCATCGCAGAAAGCGAAGGCAGAGGAATAGATTCTAGACACCCTGTCTTTCTGTCATTCTTCTTGATGTTCTCAGACCATTCCTATGAAACCTGACTGCTCTCTTACACTTATGCAGTTTTTCTGCCACTTGGGTGTCTTCACACACATGATTTTTTTTCAGATACCTTTTCACACATGTGGTCTAAAAGGTTCTCGGATGCAGTTCAGAGATACCCACAATTAATGCAGTGACGCTGACTCTCAGAGCACCCAAACCTTCCAACTATTAATAGATCAGCTATTTGATGTGCTAAGTGATAGTATCAATCTGGTCAGCAAGCTTCCTTGAACTAAATAACTTAGTTAGTGTTGTCTGGTTTGAAACAAGCCAATTAACATAACCTTATTATTTTACATTGCAACCAGCCCAATGCTCTGGACCAGCATCCTGTGCTCCATAGATAGTACTGTTTGTTTGCAAAGCTGTCCTTTTAAATTCAGACTAATTATTGCTTTCCATTTTCATTAAGAACAGAAAACTGTCTCCCGATTACGACAAGAAGCTGAACAAAGAATACTGATTGGAAGTTTAACGACTCAAAATCAACTCTTTGATCTCTTTCACTTGCTCTCTTAGAAAGCTGAGCTTGGCAAAAAAGTTCTGTGGCCCTGAAAAGTGAACATCCATCTCAAACCTATTTGATGAATTTCAGACTCAGATTTCACTTCCTATAAAATGCTATAAAAGGAATTAATACAGATTACATTCACCTTTCCTGTAATTTAAATGGTTAGACTTCTAAAGATTTCTGCTTCACTTTGCCATGAGATTTGCAAGAACTCAGATGGATAGATAGGTAGACCTTACACGTCAAAGGGGTAAATGCACAGTTTTCAGCACTTGTCCTTTCTCCCTGTCTAGACCAGCTGCACATCTCTCTCTGCCAAAGTTATAAACACAATTTTATCTTTCCTGCTGTTCGTACAGAAGGCACAGAAATGTGAAAGTTATTTCACTCGGCATGTGATACGGACTTTTCTTAGAATGATAATCAAACGCCTCAATGTTCTCTCTTCACTTCAATCACATTTTGTTCCCAGTCACATTTGGTACTTAAACCCAGTAAGTGCAATCCAAATACTATCTTCTGAATGCAGCTTCATTCTCCAAAGTAGGACTAAGTGAGTCTATCTACTGTATCTAAATATTAAAGGAAATAAGCTTACATTCAGGTTTTTTAAACAAAATACATCATTCTTGATTTAGGTGTTCAGATTAATTTCCAAGCCCACTTTAGATTCATGTATTGCACCAGGTTTGGAAAAATACTGCAAGCAGCTGGTTCGATCTGGGAAGTTAGAGGTGTGGGCACAAGATAGATGGTGTTATGAGAATGTAGCTAACAAAAAAATATTTGGAACGTAAATTAGTGAACCTTGGTCTTTTAGATTATCATGGCAAAGCAGCCTCAACAGACAGCCTTCTGTGAAATAAGTTAAGAGTCCCACATTAACTGAGCAACCTGATTCCTTTTATAAGTACATGCTAAAACTTTGCCACAATATACCTGAAAATAGAGCTGCTCGCTTTGAACTGCTCTCTTATTATGTTGCTGCCAGGGGAGGATGAAATTTACTTTGATTATATCAAATTCAAGCTTACACTTCCTTTTATGTAGGGTGCTGTTGTCGAACACTTTTTCATTCGGTTTGTCCCAGTTTGTATTGGAGCCAGCATTTTTCGTCCCAGGTATTCTTCTCCCTATTTGGAATTCAGCAAGTATCATTGTATTTTGGAGGAAGGAAAGGAAGGGATAATGGAAGATGTCAGGCTGGTGAGGCAGAAGTGGAACCATATGCATACTGGGTATTCTGACTGCAAAATGTTCAAACAGAGTTATTCATCTCTCTGGTTGGAGCTATTACTATAAAAGGGACACCAGTGGGTTATGTTATTTGCTGCAGCGCAGTTTTGCATGATTTAAGGTAACAAAGTATTAAACACCATCATATCCCCTTTATCTTTACCTTGGGCATCCTTTCCAAGTTTGACCTGGAATTGTCCTTCATGTCAGCTAATGCATCTATCACAAATTCAAATGAACTATTTTGTCTCCCTCAGCATGTGAAAATGACATCAGCATAAAAATTTTACTGATTCCCCAAAGATATCAGGATTCAATGCTCCCACATCTCTATGCTGTCCTTTGCTTATTGCCACTACTTACACCAACAAGGAATTATTCCAGTTTATTTGGGAGCAGAAACATGAAAAAAGACAAAGGAATACTCATTTCCCCATGATCTCAGTTAACATCTTCAATATAATACAGCCCAACAATCTTCTGACTCAGAAAAGTACTTCTTTGCATGTTTTCAAAAATCAGTGCGATCATCTATGGCCTTAGTTGTTTTTCTTTGAGGTGTCCCAGAAAACATTCTAACCATATGAAAGGTCCAGACGTGGCCTGGAGAGATTAAAGGAGTCACGCAGTAAGAGCTTCCAGCCAGATATCACCAGGTACTAAAACAAATGCTACATTCCAAGCTCGCCAGTCTGCTACCTCAGGGAAATAAGAGTGCATAGATTAATGCACAGTGCATGTGTTTAGCTATGTCCTTGAGTGATATAGCTGCTTTTGAGAAACTAGCATTAGAGATAGTGCATAATGTTGAAACTAAAGGGTATTTTAATTCAGTACTGCCAGCACATTTAATTAAAGTAACTGTCTTCATTCTATTATTTGTCAAATAGCAATGATTTATAGGTGTGCTAGGCTGATTATTATCTTCATTCGCCCCAGGTGTCTTAGAATTTCGTGCAGTCTGACATCTCTCCATGAGTGCCTTTTCATAATTCATGTCACAAAATAGAGGAATTAGTATGAAAGGGGCTTAGTTTTCTGGAATACTAGAACCATTAAAGAAACAAAATTTATTCATATGTTGTCTACTGAGCTGTCATTGGTCTGAACAAATTTGATGGAGTTATTCCAATTTGGCATAAGGTGACTGATAAATTTGTAAAACATGAGATTGCCCTATCCTTCAACTCTCCACCCTACTGGGGAATCAGATTTCTGTTCTCTGTTATATTTGTCAGCTGTCTAGGTATTTGTAGCCTTGAGGATATTTGAACATAAGACAACTCATATTCTACCTTTAGCCAATGCAGTCTTAATGCTAGTCGTGTAAAATGCTAGTTGCTGATGTGGCATCATATAATTAGGATGGTGCAAAAAGAAAATAATATGCCTATCTTTGCTCAGTAATCCAAAGCATTTTGATGATCATGAAAAAAAGGCTTTAGAGATTATTTTCTTTGGTGTTCTCTACTTTCAGCAGATGATCCTTTTAGATCATTGTAGCTGAAGGAACACAGAGGAAGAAGTTCAACAGAATTTAAAGTTCTTCATGTGGAGTTAGTTAACAATTTTTTTTTCGCCCTCTCCTTCCCCCATCCCACCTTTTAACTCACCTCCTCATCTGTCATTCTCCAGTCCAGCTGAATGGGTCTTGGCCCGAAATGTTGACTGCTCTCCTTTCTATAAATGCTGCTTGGCCTACTGAGTTCCTCCAGCACTTTGTGTGTGTTGCTTGTTAACAAAACTTCAAAATAGTTAGGTAAATGCCAATTAGAATTTATGTAAATGCTTAATGATCAACAGTAACAATGATTGGATATAGTGTTGCGCCAATAGAGTGCATAATTAGCATTTATAATATTCATCAAATAATGAAAATCTAGTTTTGAGGATCAACCTTTTTTTTCAACCTTGAAGAAGTAGTGACCTTCTTACCCTCCCCCTCCAACCAGCTGAGGTCAACAACCGCCCCCCCCCCCCCCCCCCCCCCCCGTTGTCTGAGCACACTACACTCGATCTTTGTAAGTCAGTGTGGGCCGCAGACTCCACCCACTTCAACCTCTTAATTCATTCCTGTCTGGCCTGGATCTTGTTCAACAACATCTCCCTCCCCTGGTGCCAATCTTGCTCACTAAATTTCCCCTTCCCTCACCCCATTTGTACTCAGCCTGCATACTCTCTCTGTTACGAAAACCCCGTAACCAGGTAACTTACCAGCAAAGATAGATGGATCAGCTGAGTCGGATGCTACTATTTTCAAACGTTTTATTAATAAAGGGGCACAAAAATTAAGGTTTATACAAACATTCAGATAACATGCGTCAATACTCAATCTAAAACGCAGGTACATTAATAATCACTCAGAAATAAGCTCTTTCGTTGTCTAGGGTATATAATACTGAGTCCAATTGGAAATATAAAGAGTCACTCTGAAGTCTGCAGGCTTTTCCCTTTTTGGTTTCACGTGTTGGAGAGAGAGAGAGATTGTTAGGAAAAGATAACACTTGCCGTTGTCTTTATGAATCAAATCCTCAGCCTCAGGGGATTTGGCTTCCCTGGTGTTAAATAAAGCGATCTTCCGTTGGTTCCAGCCACAAACCCCGCATTCGGAATTTAACGCACGTGGCTTATTTCAAAATGGCTTCCCGTTCCCACGGGAAGCGTTATCGTGCTTCTTGGTGTCTCCTTGGTGCGTCTGAGGGTCGTCCTCTTTCAGACCCTTCTTTATACTGCCTCACGGGATCTCAGGTGTCAATCAGGTTGCAGGTGATGCAATCTCTCTCTCAACCAGCCCACTTTGCCCGAGGGCTTTACAATGTCCCTGTGAGTTGGCACGTCTGCAGTTCCCAGGTGTCTCCTGAGAACAATGCCACAGTCGCCAGCTTTTGTCCCAGTGGAATGCGGTATCCAGCACGTCGCTGTCTTTCCATTTCCTGTGTCCATTCAGCCTGTCTCTCTCTCTCTCTTGCTCTCTCTCTCGGGTCATTGACCCCCCTTAACTAGAGTTCTTGCAATTCTCACAAAGGAGGGGGCTGGTATCATAACATCTCTTACTTAATTGATCACTAGACAAAGAAGATTGGGCAGTGCCTTGTGTCAACTTAACCGTAAGAATGAATAACTTTTTGCCATTTTAATTTACTTAAATCTGGATAACTCTTGATTTACACTACAGTCGTTGGATGCTAACTGAAGCAATAAACTGAAAGACCCTTTACTCAATTCTGGATTTCATAATTTTACTAAAAGTAGAGGAAATTAAAGCAGCTTGTTTTTTTTTAAAGTCCAAAGAGTTTTAAGGCTTGTGAGTTATGACTTATGATTAATTATGCAGTAAATTACTTAAATTAGCTGTTAATTGCTCCAATGCTATTAATAAATCGTCTGCAGTTATAAATAATTTTTGTACAATATCATTATGTAAATGAGATGGCTAGAACTGATGTAATATTCCCTTCTGCATGGATAGTTCTTTCTAGTGAACTTGGTGCTTTGTGTCAAGGCAATCAGTTAGCAACCCTGTGTGAATTGTGCCAGACCGTAATAACCATACTATAGCCAAATTCAAAACATGTTTATGAAAGGCTGTGGTTAACCTGTGCAATTTAATTTTCCTAACAAAAATGAAATATGAAAACTCTTGATCAGTAAGAAATTTAACTGTTCTGTGGGTTAACTTTAACTTATAACCATTGCAATTTATCACAATAATAGTAACAGGAGATTTTCCAGGATTCAGTATATATGAATCAATGACTGGGAGCACTGCCGTTTTGCCGATGTGTCATCTAGATCATCAACTAACGTGACAGCTTCAGACATTTCTCAGTTGCTCTCCAGAGAGCTTGTGAAAATGAAGATGCTGGCAATGTCTGTTGAATTTCCTCATCATTCACAATATTAGAACAACTTCCGGAGCAAAGTTAGGCACCAAGGTTAGATCTCCTTAAATGGAAATGAACAATGACACAAGGCTCTTAAGATAAAGCATTTTTACTAAAAATAATCCTCTTGCATTATCCCCTTCATCAAATGTTCAATCAGCTAGTTTCTGTGATCTTTTAAAACGGATGGTGATATTTTCTCATACACCCACCTCACAATATCTGAATGTGCTCTATTACCTGACCAGATCGGACAGAGATTTAGTGCGGACTATCAAATCGACAATAGAAGAAAAGGCCTAAATATCACAGATGCAATAACGTATTTCATCAAAGCAGAAAATACTGAGAGGTTATTTGACAGAGTCGGTCAAAATCAAGATGGCTTTGAATAGTGAGCACAAGAAAATCATTCTCTTCAGCAGATAGGGGAGGAGCAAAGAGCATAAATTGAAAATAATTGGTGATGGGTCAGTGATGACAGAAGGAAAAATATTTTTTATGAACAGTGTAGACATATTTGTAATTCAGTGCCAAAAAAGGAGGCGAAGGCAGATTTTAAATACAGTACAATATAGCACAGGCACCGGTCCATTGGCCCACAATGCTGTTTGAACTAATTAAGCTAATGGCATCTAATTAAACTAATCCCTCATCCTACACATAGTTTACTTCTCGCCACTCTTTGTATATAAATTTATTTGTCTAAAAACCTCTCCCATATCTACCTCCACCACCATCTTCGGCAATGCATCCCAGGCACTCACCACTCCCTGTGTAAAAGTTTGCAGCTCAAAGTACATTTATTATCCACGTTATTATCCATTTATAATCCACACATTATACAATCTTGACAATCCTTTCCTTACAGCCAGCTGCAAAACAAAGAAGCCTAAAAGAACCCATGAATAAAGGAAGACCATCAAATACCCAATGTGCTGGAACAAAATTAATCATGCAAATAATTACCAAATAACATTCAGAACTGAAGTTCACAAAAGTGGATCCATAGCCATGAAGCCAGAGCCAGCTGATCCTGGCTCCCAATCATATCTCTTGCCCCACACATCTCTTTTGAACTTTCTGCCTTCCACCTCAAATGCATGTCCTCGAATATTCAACCCTGGGAACAAAGCTCTCTACCTATGCTGCACATAATCTTATAACCTTCTATTAGGTGTCCCCTTAGCATCTCCCATGCCAGAGAAAACAACTCAAATTTGACCTACATCTCCTTATATCTATCTCCTTTCCTCTAATCCAGGCAACATGCTGGTAAACTTCTTCTGACCCTTTCCCATAGCCTCCAAACCTTTCCTATAAAGGGACAACCAGAAATGAATGCAATACAGGCAACGCACACAAAATGCTGAGTTCCTCCCATGTTTATGAATTGAATACAATACTCCAGATTTTCATACAGCTGCCACATAACTTCCTTATTTCCAAACTTATTACCTTGACTTATAAAGGCAAGCATGCCATATGCCTTCCTTACCATCCTGTCAACTTGGCAGCTACTATTAGTCTTTACTTTCATAGGGAAACAGGAAAGGTAATTAAGGAGAAAAAAATCTCAGGGTAAGGGGAAAAATTTGGGGTATGGTATTGATTAGGTTACTACTATTCTGAAGCAATTCTGTTCCCTGATACCAGAATTTAGAATTACACTGGGTGATTAGAAGGTATAAAATTCACACTTATACTTGAATTAAATGTATTGATATTAAAAAGAAAAGTTGCATTTGCCTATCCTTTCATGACCTCAGGAGGTGCTTGGATACTTCACAGCTAATTAAATATTTTGTAATCAGTGTAACATTGGAAACATGATAGACAATTTGCAAGCTTCTACAAATAGCACTTTAATTATAACCAGATCGTCTGTTTTTAGCTATTGGTTAAGAAGTAAATAAAAACAAGAACTCACAAGGAAAATCCTGTGTTCTTTTAAGTTGTGCTCTGGGATCCTTTAAGCTTTGTTGGTGGGGGAAAGCAACAAAGATTTAAAGAAAATGCAATTTCTATTTTCAGCTACAACACTTTTTTTTCACTCGCTCTCCTCTATTTTCTGTTGTCTCCTACTTATTACAGGTGTCCAGGTGGGTGATCTGTGATTATCAATTCTCACCACCCTCTCTCAGGCAGCATCACTATACAAGTGTAATTTTCGTGGTATCTAGCCTATTATAAAGAGACATTTTGCTTTCTACACCAGTTCTCAACAATTTCAAACCTGTTTGACTTCTAGATTTTTCGGCTTCAAATAGTCATAGAGCCATGCAGCATGGAAGAAGGCTGTCAGCCCAACTCATCCATTCTGGCTCTGTTGCCCTGTAAACTAGTCCCATTTGCCTGTTTTTGGCCCATAGCCTTATAGATTTCGACTATACATAGACTTACCTTTTTGCCATCCTCCTTCATTCCTGGACGAATCCTCATGAACCTTCTCTGGACTCTCTTCAATGACAACACATCCATTTTGAGATATGGGGCCCAAAACTGTTGACAATACTCCAAGTGCAGCCTGACTACTGTCTAATAAAACCTCAGCTTTATCTCCTTCTTTTTATATTCTATTCACTTTGAAATGAATGCCAGCATTCCATTTGCCTTCTTTACCACAGACTCAACCTGTAAGTTAACCTTCCGGTAGTCTTATATGAGACAATAGACAATAGGTGCAGAAGTAGACCATTTGGCCCTTCGAGCCTGCACCGCCATTTTGAAATCATGGCTGATCATCTACTATCAATACCCAGTTCCTGACTTGTCCCCATATCCCTTGATTCCCCTATCCATAAGATATCTATCTAGCTCCTTCTTGAAAGCATCCAGAGAATTGGCCTCCACTACCTTCCGAGGCAGTGCATTCCAGACCCCCACAACTCTCTGGGAGAAGAAGTTTTTCCTTAACTCTGTCCTAAATGACCTACCCCTTATTCTCAAACCATGCACTCTGGTACTGGACTCTCCCAGCATCTGGAACATATTTCCTGCCTCTATCTTGTCCAATCCCTTAATAATCTTATATGTTTCAATCAGATCCCCTCTCAATCTCCTTAACTCCAGCGTGTACAAGCCCAGTCTCTCTAACCTCTCTGCATAAGACAGTCCAGACATCCCAGGAATTAACCTCGTGAATCTACGCTGCACTTTCTCTACAGCCAGGATGTCCTTCCTTAACCCTGGAGACCAAAACTGTACACAGTATTCCAGGTGTGGTCTCACCAGGGCTCTGTACAAATGCAAGAGGACTTCCTTGCTCTTGTACTCAATTCCCTTTGTAATAAAGGCCAACATTCCATTAGCCTTCTTCACTGCCTGCTGCACTTGCTCATTCACCTTCAGTGACTGATGAACAAGGACTCCTAGATCTCTTTGTATTTCTCCCTTACCTAACTCTACACCGTTCAGATAATAATCTGCCTTCCTGTTCTTACTCCCAAAGTGGATAACCTCACACTTATTCACATTAAACGTCATCTGCCAAGTATCTGCCCACTCACCCAGCCTATCCAAGTCACCCTGAATTCTCCTAACATCCTCATCACATGTCACACTGCCACCCAGCTTAGTATCATCAGCAAATTTGCTGATGTTATTCTCAATGCCTTCATCTAAATCATTGACATAAATCGTAAACAGCTGTGTTCCCAATACCGAGCCCTGTGGCACCCCACTAGTCACCACCTGCCATTCCGAGAAACACCCATTCACCGTTACCCTTTGCTTTCTATCTGCCAACCAGTTTTCTATCCATGTCAATGTCTTCCCCCCAATGCCATGAGCTTTGATTTTACCCACCAATCTCCTATGTGGGACCTTATCAAATGCCTTCTGAAAATTGAGGTACACTACATCCATTGGATCTCCCTTGTCTAACTTCCTGGTTACATCCTCGGAAAAACTCCAACAGATTAGTTAAGCATGACTTACCCTTGGTAAATCCATGCTGGCTCGGCCCAATCCTATCACTGCTATCTAGATATGCCACTATTTCATCCTTAATAATGGACTCTAGCATCTTCCCCACCACCAATGTCAGGCTGACAGGTCGATGTTCTCTGTTTTCTCCCTCCCTCCTTTCTTAAAAAGTGGGATAACGTTAGCCATTCTCCAATCCTCAGGAACTGATCCTGAATCTAAGGAACATTGGAAGCTAAGTCCTTTTGCAGCTCTGATGTTTGGATTTTCTCCCAATTTAGATAATAGTGTCTGCACTTTTGTTCCTTTTACCCAAATGCATTTCCCAACACTATTCCATCTGCCATACTTTTGCCCATTCTTCCAATTTGTAAGTCCTGTTGCAATCGCTTTGCTTTCTCGGCACTACCCACCTTTCTCAGCACCCCTCCACCTATCTTCATATCATTTGCAAACCTTGCCACAAAGCCATCAATTCCATTATCTAAATCACTGACAAGCAGTGTAAAAAGTCGTGATCCTAATACTGACCCATGAGGAACACCACTAGACACTGGCAGCCAATCAGAAAAGGCCCCCTTATGCCCAGCCTCTGCCTCCTGCCTGTCAGCAATTCCGCTATCCATGCCAATATCTTTCCTGTAATGCTGTGGGATTTTATCTTGTTAAGCAGCCTTGTGTGTGGTACTTTATCAAATACCTTCTAAAATCCAAGTAAATGACATCCACTACCTCTCCTTTGTCCATCCTGCTTATTACTTCCTCAAAGAACTCTAACAGATTTGTTAGGCAAGATTCCCCTTTACAGAAATCATGCTGACTTTGACTTATCATTAGTCTCCAAGTACTTTAAGCATCTTTAATAAATGCTTTCCCAACCACTGAGATTAGGCGAAGTGGCCTGTAATTTCCTTTCTTTTGCCTTCTTCCCTTCTTAAAGAGAGGAGTGACATTTGCAATATTCCAGGACCATGACAGAATCAAGCGATTCTTGAAAGATCATGACCAATGCATCTGCTATCTCTTCAGCCACCTCCTTCAGAACTCTGAGATGTAGTTCAGCTGGTCCAAGTGACTTATCCACCTTAAGACCTTACAGTTTGCCTAGCACTTTTTTCCTTTGTAATGGTAATTTCAATGGCACTCACTCCTGTTCCCTGATACTCATGGACCTCCAGCACACTGAAGACTGTGGAATAAATTTCCAGCAATTTATTAACTTTCCTCTGCTTTTGTTAGTCCCACTGTGGTGGGGATCATATCATGAACAGCAAGCAGCATTCCAATTTGAAAAGGCCACATGGTGGTAAGGTGGTTTCTGCCCCCACCCCACAACATCAAGAACTAAGTATGTGACAAACTTCAGTTGTAGTCTTGAAGAGTTGTACTTTATTCCCTTGACCACATAGATTTGTTTGAGATTCCTCACACATCCCAAATTTTTATCTACTGGATTAACAGGAAAAAAAAGACAACTAAATAAGAATGAGAGAGATTAAGTTGCAGTGGTACAGGCAAGTAAGGAGAGTGGAAGGTGGTCTGAAAGAATTGTGTCCTGTTGGGGCCATAATGAAGTAAATTGCCTTCTTCTGTCTGATAATTGCTGTTTGAGGTCCTGGGTGGTGAGAAAAGGATGTAAAAGGACAGAAATATAATTTCATACAGTTGCACTGAAAGCTTTCTTGGGAATGCTTATTAGTGTTTGATTAGTGCTTTAGAGAGTTCTGGAGAGATTCGTCAAAATTGCGTTAGTTGTTGTATGAACAAGTTCAGTGCCTATAAAAAGTATTCACTCCCCCCCCCCCCCCGGAAGTTTATTGTATCACAGTGATTTAATATGCCTTTTTTGACAATGAGTAACACAAATGACTCTTTCGTGTCAAAGTGAAAACGGTTCTCTATAAAATGATCTAAATTAAATATAAATAGAAAACACAAAATAATTTATTGAGTAAGTATTCAACCCCTTCAACTCAGTATTTAGTAGATGCACCTTTGGCAGCAATTGTAGCCTTGAGTCTGTGTGGATAGGTCTCTGTCAGCTTTGCACATCTCCAGACTGCAATTTTTCCCCATTCTTCTTTACAAAACTGCTCAAGCTCTGTCAGATTGCATGGAGATTGCAAGCCCAGTCACAAATTCTCAATTGGATTGGGAGTTAGACTCTGACTTGGCCACTCCAGGACATTAACTTTGTTGTTTTTAAGCCATTCCTGTAGAGCTTTGGTTTTATGCTTGGCATCTTTATCTTGCTGGAAAACAAATCTCCCAAGTCGCAGTTCTCTTGCAGACTGCATTAGGTTTTCCTCCAGAATTTCCTACACTTTGCTGCATTTATTTTACCCTCTACCTTCACAAGCCTTCCGGGGCTGCTGCAGTGAAGCATCCCCACAGCATGATGCAGCCGCCACCATGCTTCACGGTAGGAATGGTGCGCTTTTGATGATGTGCGGTATTTGGTTTATGCCAAACATAGTATTTAGTCTGATGGTCAAAAAGCTCAATTTTGTTTTTTTTCAGACCATAGAACCTTCTTCCGGCTGACTTCAAAGTCTCCCACATGTCTTCTGGCAAACTCTAACTGAGATTTCATCTGAGATTTTTTTTAATAGTGAGTTTCTCTTTGCCACACTCCCATAAAACTGTGATTGGTAAAGCACCTAGGCAACAGTTGTTGTATGCGTAGTCTCTCCCATCTCAGCCACTGAAGCTTCTGACTCCTCCAGAGTTGCCATAGGTCTCTTGGTGGCTTCCATCTGTAGTCCTCTTCTTGCACGGTCACTCAGTTTTTGAGAACGGCCTGCTCTAGGCAGATTTACACTGTGCAATATTCTTTTAATTTCTTGATGATTGACTTAACTCTACTCCAAGGGATATTCAGTGAGCTGGAAATTTTCTTGTATCCATCTCCTGACTTATGCTTTTCAATAACCTTTCCACTGCATTGCCTGAAGTGTTCTTTGTCTTCGTGGTGTAGCTTTTGCCAGGATACTGACTCACTAGAAGTTGGACCTCCCAGATCCAGGTGTATTTTTACTACAATCAATTGAAACACTTTGACTGCACATAGGTCTCCAAAAACAAATCTCCATTATGTGACTTCTAAAACCAATTTGTTGCCACCAGTGATGATTTGGGGTGTCATATTAAAGGGGGAGTGGTGAATACTTATGCAATTAATTATTTTTGTTTCATATTTGTAATTAATTTAGATCACTTTGTTTTCACTTTGATACAAAAGAGTATCTTTCTGGTGATAAGTGTCAAAAAAGCCGAATTAATTCCACTGTGATTCAATGTTGTAAAACAATAAAACATGAAAACTTCCAAGAAGGGGGTGAATACTTTTTATACACACTATATATGTATGCACAGGTGCAATGAAAACCTTACTTGAGCTGCATTCCAAAACATAAAACTGGAGACAAGAAAAACATAAATTAAAATAAGTTATACAAAATTCTACAAGAAAGAACGCAATTAAAACAAAAACCAAACTCCACTCCAATGCAAGGTAGTCAAAATAGTTATAGTGTTGCTTTACTGAGGTAGTGATTAAGGTTGTTCAAGAACCAAACAGTTAAATGAATGTAGCTGTTCTTGAAATTGGTGGTGAGGGACAACAGGCTTCTGTACCGCCTGCCTGCTGGTAGCTGTGAGAAGATGCTATGACCCAGATGGTGGGGATCTTTGATGATGGATGCTGTCTACTTAAGGCAGTCTCCCATGAAGATATCAAAAGAGTTGGATGCAGTTTCAGAAAAGGAAAACTTTTGTTGCTTGGGCCATTGCTTTCTTAGCCAAAATCAACTACATTTCAGATTTGCCCTCTACGATAAGTGGACAACTTGACAGCAGAAAATGTATTCTTGAGGGTAAAATTAATCAGTAATGATGCCAGTCGGTTGCTGGGTTTTGATTATAATTACTTGTGAAACAAGGACAGCAGCTTTAGCACACAGGTGGAGACTGCTTTCTGCTACAGCCTATTTCACCATGGTGTTATAATTGCATGCATAGTTTAACATCAATGGGTTGTCAGGGACTGCATGCAGTGTCAATATTCAGTTACTAACCAACTGTATATTAAACAGAAGAAATCATGACTTTAACTATAAGACCATAAGACAAAGGAGCAGAATTCGGCCATTCCGCCCATCGAGTCTGCTCCACCATTCCATCATGAGCTGATCCAATCTCCCCTTTAGTCCCATTCCCCCGCCTACTCACCATAACCTTTGATGCCCTGACTACACAGATACCTATCAATCTCTACCTTAAATACACCCAATGACTTGGCCTCCACTGCCACCCGTGGCAACAAATTCCATAGATTCACCACCCTCCGGCAGAAATTTTTTTTTCGCATCTCTGTTCTGAATGGGTCCCCTTCAATCCTCAAGTCATGCCCTCTCGTACTAGACTCCCCCACCATGGGAAACAACTCTGTCCATTCCTTTCAACATTCAAAATGTTTCTGTGAGGTCCCCCCTCATTCTTCTAAACTCCAAGGAGTACAATCCAAGAGCAGTCAAATGTTCCTCATATGTTAACCCTCTCATTCCCAGAATCATTCTAGTGAATCTTCTCTGAATCCTCTCCAATGTCAGCACATCCTTTCTTAAATAAGGAACCCAAAACTGCACATAGTACTCCAAGTGAGGTCTTACCAGTGCCTTATAGAGCCTCAACATCACATCCCTGCTCCTATACTCTATTCCTCTAGAAATGAATGTCAACATTGCATACACCTTCTTCACCACCAACTCAGCCTGGAGGTTAACCTTAAGGGTATCCTGCACGAGGACTCCCAAGTCCCGTTGCATCTCAGAACTTTGAATTCTCTCCCCATTTAAATAGTAGTCTGCCCGTTTATTTCTTCTACCAAAGTGCATGACCATACACTTTCTGACATTGTAATTCATTTGCCACTTCTTTGCCCATTCCCCCAATCTATCCAAGTCTCTCTGCAGACTCTCTATTTCCAGAAAATGTCTGTATATTCTAGGTTTTTAAGGCACCACATGGCCACCCTCAGCCTGGACCTCATGATATTGCTGGTGACATCATGTCAATGCAAAGGAGTAGACACCTGCCATGATAGACCTCCATTTTGTTTCTCTTGGTGCTTCTTGCTCAAGATTTTTGTCTTTGGAGGACTGTTCTATCATCTGAATGAGATCAAGATGACTCCCTAAAGCGAAACAATAATCAAAATCTGAATCAGGTTTACTATCACTGACATATGTCATGAAATTTGTTGTTTTGTAGCAGCAGTACAGTGCATTAAAAAATTACTATCAGTTACAAAAAAATGCAGTACATTTTGATTAATTGGGCACATCGGGCCCAGTACATTATGGCCCCAATTAGCCAAAGTTTCTGTAAAATGGTTAAAAAGGAATAAAAAAGACTAACTACTATTTAGCTGGGTAACAAACTTTGTATTTAAATGAAATACAGAACAATTTAGAACATTACCAATAGTACCGATAATCGTCTGTTGTATCCGATGATAACAGTGATGACAAGAAACCTGTGTGGAAGAGTTTTTAAATTGGAAAAGCCGTTGCGCTGGGAAAGTTCCAGTCTCTCAGCCTCGGAAGTCTGGATCCAGTGGGAGGAATAAACAATACAACTGGGGGCTTCCCTGATGGTAGCTGATGACCACAACTTCTTCTATGCCTCTTCATGCCCTTCACTCTCCATCTAGCATTGCAGAACCACCTTTCTGGCCATTGTATCTCATTGTAGATCTCATCTACCCAGTCCACTGGAGCTGACATTGCCAGTTAGGGCAGGCAAGTCCCTCTCATTGGGGTATGAAACCCACCGACTACCCTCACTTAGCTTAGCCAGCCTGTTTAAGTGGTGTGGCCACTGTTAAATGCAAAACAGCTACTTGGAGCCACAGGTGAGAGCTGAGTGTCCGGTTCAAGATGATTATCAATACCTTCAAATTCTTTGTACTTCCTACCTTGTTGAAGTAGTGAAATCATGTCATATCCACTCCCGGCTGTTTCTGGCATCTTCAAATCAGAATGCTTAAAACCTCAGAGAGCAAAACTGTTCCAAATTGACGGATTGCTTGTTTCTCACCAGCTATCAGTGACAAAAATCACTGCTTTTTGAACACAAACACACGCAAGTGATGTTATTTAAAAACTGTTCATTCTAAGCACAATGCAATGTCTAATGGCCACACGATGTGCACATGATTAACACCAGTCAGAAAACATTTGGCAACAGGCTCCTGCCCCAATTAAGCAGCATACTGTCTCAAATAAACAAAGGGAATCCTGGCTGTTCTCTCGATTTGTTTTTTTCTTCTTTCAGACTCATTCCAAATAAGCTGCTTCCTAATTAAATAATGGCCCAATTGACCGGAATCAACAGTATATAAAAAATGAATAAGTTGTGCAAAAAGAGAACAAAATAGTCAGGTGGTATTCATGGGTTCATGACTGTTCAGAAATCCGATGGTGGAGGGGAAGAAGCTGTTCCTAAAACATTAAATATGTGTCGTTAGGCTCTTGCACCTCCTCCCTAATGGCAGCAATGAGAGGAAGGTATGTCTTCTTGTGAGATTTTGACTATTCAGGAATAATCAACATGAATTTGATGATTTAACCTGTATTATTCAGCACGTGTAAGTTTGTCATGTTTCTATTGAATAATCTACTGATATTCATAAAGGGAAAACCTACAATATACAGTGGTTTAGAGATTCTTGCATTCCAGGAACTATACTTTTGACTTCTCAGATTAACATATCTTCCCACATCAAATCTCCACTTAATCTGTATCTTTGATTAAAAGTCAAAATCAACCTGTAAGTCGTTGACCAAAAGTCAAGAGTCGAAATCAGATTTTATATCAGTTACAATTTTGCAGCTTACTATGCTTCGAGTAAAACTGCCCAAATTCCCTAGGTGAAGCCAATTGTGTGTTGCTATGTTTGGGCTTCTGAGGTCAGGCAGTTCTAACCAGAACTAGTGATCCTATGTTCTGATACATGTGTAGATAATTTGTAGATAACAGAAAATAAAACCCTTACTTAATTCTTTTTTCTGCTGATTGCTATCTGTGATTACTCATAAAATGGAGAAAGCAATGTTTAAATTTGCCAAAGACCCAGTTGAAACTTCTGGAATAAAGTTCCCATCATGCTGTACAAGATTGAACTCTTCCTTAACAACAATTTTTGCAGATTATTTATTTTGACATTATGTCACCACATGAGGAAAGGAACAAGGTTGATGCTGTTTACATGATTGCTGTGACTACAATTTGCCTTGCAGCTATGTTAATGTATGAACTATTCAAGCAGAATACAGCAACGTACTTCTAAATCATAAACACAAGAGATTCTGCAGATGCTCTAAATCCTTAGCAACACAGGCAAAATGCTGGAGGAACTCAGCAGGTCAGGCAGCATCTATGGAAATGAATTAACAGTCAACATTTTGGACTAGACCATTCTTCAGGACTGGAAAGGAAGGGGGAAGATGCCAGAATCAAAAAAGTGATGTTGAGGGAAGAAGGAGGATAGCTAGAAGGTAATAGGTGAAGCCAGGTGGATGGAAAAGGCAAAGGGCTGGAGAAGAATTACCCTTCCTACTCACCTGGCTTCACCTATCACCTTTCCACTCGTCTTCCTTACCCTCTCCTCATCTTCTTATTCTGGAGTTAAGTGGAGTTAATATTATAATATTCTGGCCTTGGCCCAAAACGTCGAGTCCTTACTCATTTCCATAGATGCTGCCTGACCTGCTGAGTTCCTCCATCTTTTTGTGTGAGATATTTTTAATTATTTGGAATTTCCTGGCATTTTAGAGGCCTGAACTACTCAATCACACAGCTGTTTTTATAGTTGCAGAAAGCAAAACAGACATTGGAGGCTTTTTACCATAATGGCATCCAATGATAAACCAAATGAAGTTGGATGGCACCTTGCTCTTTCAGCAAAAAATTTGATACCTGAAAATACCTGAAGAAAGGTCCCTAATAAATAGTTTGGTAAATTGCTGTGGAAAAGTATGTCTAGTTTATTCCTCTGGTATGAATTCTTATGGAGTATTTTATTAAGACATTTACAGGTCAGGATTTCAAAGTTCCATGTAAATTTTATTATTAGTACTTATACGTCACAACAGATAACCCTGAGATTTATTTTCATGTGGGCATACTCAGAAATCTATGGAATAGTAATGGTAACAGGATAAATGAAAGATCAGCCTGAGTGCAGAAGACAACAAACTATGCAATTGCAAATATAAATAAATAGCAAGAGCATGAAGTAACAGGATAAAGAGTCCCTAACGTGAGATCGTTGGATGTGGAAACATCGCAATGGATGGGCAAGTGAGTGTAGTTATTCCCTTTTTGTTCAAGAGCATGATGGTTAAGGAGTAGTAGCTTTTCTTGGAGCTGGTCTGTCTGTCTGAGTCCAAAGGCTCTTGTACCTTCTACCTGATGACAGCAGTGAGAAAAGAGCATGGGCAGGGTGGTGAGGAGCTCTGATGATGGATGCTGCTTTCCTCTGACAGTGTTTCATGTAGTTGTGCTCAACAGTTGGGAGGACTTTACCTGTGACGTACTGGGTCAAATCCACTAATTTTGTAGGATTTTCCATTTAAAAGCATTGATGCTTCCATACCAGGCCGTGATGCAGCCAGTCAATACACTCTTCACTACACATTAGTTTCTGAAGTTTGTCAAAGATTTTGATGTCATGCCGAATATCTGAGACTCCCAAAGAAGTAAAGGTGCTGCCATGCTTTCTTCGCTGTGCCCAGGACAGGTTCTCTGAAACAGTGACATTCAGAAATTTAAAGTTATTAACCCTCTCCACCTTTGATCCTCCAATGAGGACTGCCTCATGGACTTCTGGTTTCCCTCCCCTGAAGTCTACAATCAATTCCTTGGTCTTGCTGACATTGAGTGAGAGGTTGTTGTTATTATACCACTCAGCCAAATTTTCAATCTGCCTCCTGTATGCTGATTCATCACTACCTTTGATACAGTCCACAACAGTGGTGTCATCACTAAATTTAAATATGATGTCGGAGCTGTGCTTAGCCACACAGACATAAGTGTAAAGCGAGAAGAGCAGGGGCATGAGCACACAGCCCTGAAGTGCACCTGTGTTGATTGAGATCATGCAGGAAATGTTTTAGCCAATCCAAACTGACTGGGGTCTGCAAGTGAGGAATCCAAAATCCAGTTGCACAAGGAGGTGTTGAGGCCAAGGTCTTGGAGCTTATTGATCAGTTTTGAGGGGATGATGGTATTAAATGCTGACAGGCACTCAAAGCTGCTGCGCAGATTGACTCCGTGGTTAAGAAGGCATACGGTGCATTGGCCTTCATCAATCATGTGACTTGAATTTAGCAGCCGAGAGGTAATGTTGCAGCTATATAGGATCCTGGTCAGAGCCCACTTGGAGTATTGTGTTCAGTTCTGGTTGCCTCACTATAGGAAGGATGTGGAAACCATAGAAAGGATGCAGATGAGATTTACAATGATGTTGCCTAGTTTTGGGGGTATCCCTTATGAGAATGGGTTGAGTGAACGTGGCCTTTTCTCCTTGGAGTGATGGAGAATGAGAGGTGACCTGATAGAGGTGTATAAGATGATGGGAGGCATTAATCATGTGGCGAGTCAGAGGCTTTTTCCCAGGGCTGAAATGGCTAGCACGAGAGGGCACAGCTTTAAGGTGCTTGAAAGTAGGTATAGAGGAGATGTCAGGGGTAAGTTTTTTACGCAGAGGGTGGTGAGTGCGTGGAATGGGCTGCCGGCGACAGTGGTGGAGGCAGATACAATAGTGTCTTTTAAGAGACACCTGGATAGGTACATGAAGCTTAGAAAATTAGAGGGCTATGAGTAACCCTAAGTATTTTCAAAGGTTAGGACATGTTCAGCACAGCTTTGTGGGCTGAAGGGCTTTGATTGTGCTATAGATTTTCTATGTTTCTAGGCAAGTGAAACTGAGTCTTTAGGACAGCGTACTGAGTATTAAGTATTGATATTGAGAAAGACATAAGGGTGATTGGAAGGAAAGAGAACTATAATACTTTTTTTGTAATTTATTTTTTTATTGAAGTTCATCAAACAAACATTTCCATAAGATGTATTTCAGACATTGTACATATATATCATATAATCATATATGTCACAAATCTCCACAAAGTATTTATCTGAGGTATACACTTATAGAAAAGAGTGGAAAGAAAAAACAAGCAAAAGGAAAGAACTATGTACAAGTAGGGAGTGATCTTTTTTTTTACAACAGATTCATTGATTTGTGAGAATAAAATCAGGCTTATGAGGCATTTTGTAGTTAAACCATTTTTCCCAGTATGAATCAAATTGTTGCAGCTTATGATTAACAGATGCTGTTATCTTCTCCATTTTGTAAATGTCCATTGTAATTTCCATCCATGTATTTAAAGTTGGGCTCTCCTGTGATAACCATTTCCTAGTAAGAGTCTTTTTACCAGCCACCAGCAGGATATTCATTAAATATTTATCTCTTTTCAACCATTCTTGAGGTATATATCCAAAATATATGGTCTTACTCTCCAAGGGTATTTCACATTTAAAGATGTATTGTAGGGCATTGTGTATCCCCTCCAATAGTTTTTGATAACAGGGCAGTCCCAAAAAATATGATAATGATTTGCATTTTGATTTCCACAATTTCTCCAGCAAACAGGGAGGTTACTATCATAATGGGATTTCTGAGAGGGTATAATAAAATATCTTATCAAGTTTTTCCATCCAAACTCCCTCCATTTCTGTGAACTGGTGCACTTCCATTGATACCTCCATATTGTTGTCCATTCTTCCTCAGATATAATTATCCCTCCTTCCTTCTCCCATTTTGTTTTAATGTATGAAGTCGAACGTGTTTTAAGATTTGACAGCCCCTTATACATGCTTGAAATGATTCTACTACCATTATCTGAATTATATGCTTTTCTAAAGAGCTCTATCAAGCATGTATTTGCCTTGGTTTAATTTTTAAGTGCCTTATTAACATATTGTCACATCTGTAAATACCGATAAAAATCTTGTTTTTCTAATAAGTGTTTCTGTTTAAGCATTTCAAAACGGAACAGTGTTCCTTCTTTCATTATGTTGCAAAGAACTGTTATTCCTTTAGCTGTCCAGTCCTTAAATCTAGCATCCAATTTATTTGGTGTAAAATCCGAGTCATATGCACACCATTTAAGAATTGTAATATCTCCCTCTAGATTATATTCTTTTATAGTAGTTTTCCATATTTTAAGAGTCAATTTCACCCATGGGTTATCAATAGTATTTATGTACCTTTGCAGGTTGTTATCAGCCAAAATTGCTTGTATGGGGATGGGAAGTACCCGCTCCTCAATTTTTTTCCATTGAGCGTCATATGATGGGTTGCACCAAAATATGGGAACTAAAATTCTATGGCAGGAGTTCCCAACCTGGGGTTCATGGATCCCTCAGATAATTGTAGGGGTCCACAGCATTAAAAAGGGTTGGGAACCCCAGTTCTATGGGAACTAATGGGGTGAGTGGGATAAAAACCAATAGGAACTTGTTGGTCGATTATTTTTTCCTATTATGAATACACAACATAATGTTGAGCAGTGCAGTGCTGCAGCTGGTGGAGCTGCTACATTACAGCTCCAACGAACTCGTTCAGTCTCGGATACTGCCTGCGCAGAGTTTGCACGTCTTCCCGTTGACTGTGTGAGCTCCCTCCCAGTACTCAAACTTCCTTCACATCACAAAGTGTTGGTACATTAAACAGCTACTGATAAATTGCATTTAGTCTGTATAAGAGTGTCAAAGAGATGTGTGAGAAATAAAATGGGATCATTGTAGGGTTACTGTAAATGGGTTTTACTGTAAATTTCTGGTGGTGTGCCTCAGGGATCTGTATTGGGTCCAGTGTTGTTTGTCATATACATTAATGATCTGGATGATGGGGTGGTAAATTGGATTAGTAAGTATGCAGATAATACTAAGGTAGGAGGTGTTGTGGATAATGAGGTAGGTTTTCAAAGCTTGCAAAGAGATTTAGGCCAGTTAGAAGAGTGGGCTGAAAGATGGCAGATGGAGTTTAATGCTGATAATTGTGAGGTGCTACATTTTGGTAGGAATAATCCAAATAGGACATACATGGTAAATGGTAGGGCATTGAAGAATGCAGTAGAACAGAGTGATCTAGGAATAATGGTGCACAGTTCCCTGAAGGTGGAATCTCATGTGGATAGGGTAGTGAAGAAAGCTTTTGGTATGCTGGCCTTTATAAATCAGAGCATTGGGTATAGGAGTTGGGATGTAATGTTAAAATTGTACAAGGTGTTCGTAGGGCCGAATTTGGAGTATTGTGTACAGTTCTGGTCACCGAATTATAGGAAAGATATCAACAAAATAGAGAGAGTACAGAGAAGATTTACTAGAATGTTACCTGGGTTTCAGCACCTAAGTTACAAAGAAAGGTTGAACAAGTTAGTTCTTTATTCTTTGGAGTGTAGAAGGTTGGGGGGGACTTGATAGAGGTATTTAAAATAATGAGGGGGATGGATCGAGTTGATGTGGATAGGCTTTTTCCATTGAGAGTAGGGGAGATTCAAACAAGAGGACATGATTTGAGAGTTGGGGGCAAAAGTTTAAGGGTAACACGAAGGGGAATTTCTTTACTCAGAGAGTGGTAGCTGTGTGGAACGAGCTTCCAGTAGAAGTCGTAGAGGCAGGTTCGGTATTGTCATTTAAAGTAAAATTGGATAGGTATATGGACAGGAAAGGAATGGAGGGTTATGGGCTGAGTGCAGGCCAGTGGGATTAGGTGAGTGTAAGCGTCGGCATGGACTAGAAAGGCCGAGATGGCCTGTTTCCGTGCTGTAATTGTTATATGGTTCTATGGGTGTTTGTTTCACTTTCCTGAAAAAGAATTCTCATTGATCCTTAATCTAAAATATTGACCCTTTGTTTCAAATCCTCTATAGCGGGAACTAGCCTGTTTTCCTTTTCCTGTCTGATGCCTTTATGCTTAGGCACATCAAAATCATTCCATTATTTCCTCTGTTGCAATGTGTCTTTCTCCAAAGAAAAATACTGCAAATGCCAGAAGTGTGAAACAAAGAACCAAGATGCTGTCAAACCTGTTGTGTATTTTCTGTTTCCTTTTATTTGGAGTTATAAACCTTTCTTCATTTTACTACAGTAGGTAATATTACCACTTCCTCTACTGTCTGTAAAGGCAGACTCTAAACTTGTACCGATGAGCCCGGAACCAAATACATATGTCTTACAAACAATAATTAATGGCAAAATAATGTATTTTTGAATTGAAGGAAAAATTTGACAGACATCAGAAAATATTTATGTTCACTTAGTGCCTTTATCCTTTTCACCATAAAGGTCAGAGACAGCCTCAATTCTAGTCTCCCATTGAAAAGATGAAACCTCCAACAATGAAGTACTCAGACAATCTGGCACTAAGACAATGTACTCAGCTTTCCGACTACCATTTGGAAATAAGACCATCCAACACTCCACTGAGAGTGCTATCACTAAATCAAAGATGGCATCAAGAAAGTTGCTTTAATACGACTTCAATTGCTTCTAATTTGTAACCAATGATTTAACTGCAAAGTAATAGATTCTATTCAAGCAACACACACAAAATGCTTCTCAAACTTCTGTTAATGCCCCTCCTCCCCTTCTAAGCCCATCCCTGATATATTTCATTTTTTCCCCCTCCTTTTTTTTTCTTTCTCTCTCTGCCTATCACTCTGCCTGTTCTCCATCTCCCTCTGGTGCTCCCCTCCCCCTTTCTTTCTCCCGAGGCCTCCCGTCCCATGATCCTTTCCCTTCTCCCGCTCTGTATCACTTTTGCCAATCACCTTTCCAGCTCTTAGCTTCATCCCACCCCCTCTGGTCTTCTCCTATCATTTCGCATTTCCCCCTCCCCCTCCTACCTTCAAATCTCTTACTATCTTTCCTTTCAGTTAGTCTTGATGAAGGGTCTTGGCCCAAAATGTGGACAGTGCTTCTCCCTATAGATGCTGCCTGGCCTGCTGCGTTCCACCAGCATTTTGTGTGTGTTGCTTGAATTTCCAGCATCTGCAGATTTCCTCGTGTTTACCTTCTATTTAATCTCACGTTAATTCCATATTGTCATTACTGAACATCTTTATTTTTAATAAGAAAATGTTGAGAATACAGATGAGTTTCAATCTGTCCCAAAGCTGACTGTGCATGATTGAAATGCTGTTTGCACAGGCTGCATTGAATTAAATTCGGCAAGATAATATGACACGTTTACTTGGTTCACCTTAAACAAATACAAATGAAGCATTTAAACGTAATTTGTTAAGCATGCTTTGTAGACCTTCTGACCTTGAATTCAGAAATAGGGCCATTCAGTTGTATTTTATTCTGTACCACGTTTCATTCCTGGGAATTGAACAGATCCAATGAATAACAACAGAATGAAATGCTAAATATAACAGTAAACTACAATGCTACCAGGATATGTTAAAATGGTGGAAGTTGTTTTTCATATGAATTTCCTTCAGGTACATGTAGGACTGGAATATTAACTATTGTAAAATAAATGTGACCTTTACTGCAAATCAAAGAAGATTGAATAAGGCAATCGGGACAGAAGACTATGTGGAGATTAGTACTGAGACGTCGATATGGGAAAGCTGCAAAGTGGAACGTTATGCATGTTAACCTGTAAAATCAACCTTCATCTCATCAAATTCATGGTTATATCAAGAATGATGAAAACTCTGAACACAAGGGCAACAGAAATAGACAACATCTTGGCTGTAAAGCTAAAAACAGGTGATTGAGACCTTCACTCCTCCACTGATCTTTTCCAGTACAGTTACATTGGAACCTACTCAACAAATGGGAAATTACTTTGGTGTAGTCCTATTCAGAAGAAACAGGACAAATCTGAGCTAACCAATTACCACCCAGTCGTTCAACTCTAATGCAAATTCAAAATCTCTCCCCAGAACAAAGCAATCCACTTAATTGGCATCCCATCAACTTCTCTAAATGTTCAATCTCTGCACTCATCAGTGCACTATAGCTATAAATGCGCACCATCCAAAATGTACTGAAGATATTCATTCAGGCCTCTGTCATTTGTAGAAGACTGCTTGGAAACACCATCAACTACATTTCCCTCCAAGTCACACAGCTTTTAACTTGGAAATATATATCTGTTTCTTCATTGCTGCTGGGTCAAAATCCAAAACTCCCTTACCAATGGGGTTGTGGGAGTTCCTTCAACAAATGGAATGCAGGACTTATGCAGGGAATATGGCATCACCAACTTATCAAGAGCAATTATGCATGTGAAGTCATCCAGCTTTAGCTAGCAATGTCCAAATGCCAAAATATGGAAATTATATATCCTCTAATATCTTCAATATGCAGAAAATAATTGATTTTTATACAAGAAATAGAAAGCTGGAAATTCTCAGAAATAGCGCTCATCCACAAACTTTAAGGGAATCAATCACACAATATTGCTCAACAAGCAAATTGCTGACCTTTAACTGGAGGAAGATAGTCAAATGATTAATTTGGATACAGCCTTTAATTTTCCTATCAGTTCTATGCTCACGTCACAAATTCTGGAGGTGGAATTATGCACGAGGCAACTCTTTTTAAAAACATGTACTGCTTTAGCTAATTTCAGTGGATTGTAAGTAGCAGTCAGCAGCAGATCCCATTAAAACATGCCTGCAATAATGCTGCTAGGGGACTCTAACTGGCTTGGTAACACCTTAACCAGTGTAAGTATGCACAGCCAGGCAATAGGCTGTTTTGGGAAATGGAAGAAAATGAGTAAACAGAAACTTAAACAATAAAAGCCACTATATTACTAGTTAGAGAATGCCGTAGTAGTATAAAGACTGAGTTTTAGATTCTATACTTGATCAAAATAGTTCCTGACAAAATGGAATTATTACCTTGGAGGCCAGACCCAGACATCAAGCTGAAGCTCAGAAGATAATAATGCAGCAAATATCATTTCAGCTAATGTATATACATGAAATCTATGATAATAAATGTGATTAAACTGAATAAACAACACGCACAAAATGCTGGAGGAACTCAGCAGGTCTATGGAAGTTACTAAACAGTCGACATTTCGGGCTGAGACCCTTCTTCAAGACTGGAAAGGAAGGGGAAAGATGCCAGAATAAAAATAAACTGATTGAAGCCTTGGCTTGAGAATATGGGCAGCACGATGGCCACGCTTTACAGTATAGAGGACTCAGGTTCAATTCCTGCTGCTGCCTGTCAGGAGTTTGTACCTTCTCTCCATGACCGCATGGGTTTCCTCCCACAGTCCAAAGACGTACTAGTTGATAGGTTAGTTGGTCATTGTAAATTGCCCTCTGATTAGGCAAGGATCACATTGGGGGATTGCTGGGCAGATGGCTCGAAGGACGGGAAGGGCTACTCCATGCTGCATCTCAATCAACCAATAAATAAATAAATAAAGTTTATGTGTCAAATATGCTCATTTGAGCAGATTTTGCAAGTAATATAAGAAGCTTAAATTTAATCAAGATTCTATTGAGATTTCTGAGAATGCAAACTGTTAAGAAGTGGTAGGGCAGTGCCTAAAGGGACACCTAGATAAACGCAGCTGAGAAAGATTAAATTGTACATGAGCAACTTGCAGTGTTAATGCTGCCAGAAATTCAGCTACTAAAATAATTCCAGTCCAGATAAATTATGCATGAGGCTGCACACAATGCTCTGCACCCTGAACTGACTGGTACAGACCAGTAATTTATTCAATGAATCTGGGGGGTTTTTTTTGCAAGAAGAGAACAGCCTTTAACAAGGGATAGTGCCTCAAATACTGGTGTTGTCGCACAATACCTGTGTTAAGTGTTTTGTCACAGGTCACAGATTATGTTTCTACAAAGACCTGCACTATTCAAAGGGACTATTGAACTCACGTTGGTCCATACAATTATAGCCGCCTAACTTGATTATGCCAATGAATAAAATTCACAGAAGCTGCAATGTAATGACTGCTCTGCATCATGGAAGCAGTATGTTCTGTCGGTGCAGCTACAACCTACAATCATACACATATTCATCATGAGCCATCTCCTCTTTCACAGAGCACTGCTTACTGGGGAAATGAAACTGATGGATCAACAACATTAAAAGCAGGAGTCTGTTTAGAAATAACTACGTAGGACATCAGAAAGATAAGCAGGACAATTCATGAAGCTGCTTGAGCACACAGTGCCATTCAATAAGATAGCGATTAGTCCAGTTCTTTGTCGATTTTGCACGTTATTCCTCTTATCCTCTGATTCCCTGAGTATTCAAAACTCCATTGATCTGCCTTAATGCTGGGAATCCACTGCTTTTCCAAGAAAAAAAAATCAGAATAGTACAAATTTTTTTCACAAAGTATTTCATCACAGCAATCAATTTCATGAATCTAGCTTTCACCGTCTCCAATAAAAATATGCATTGTATCCTTCACTTAGTACAAAGCGCAAAACTCCACATAGTCTCATCAAGCTGTTCAACCTGAACAAGGCTTCCATATTTGCAAATTCCAGCATCTTGCAAAAGAGACCAATGGACCATATGCTTCCTAAATCTTTGAAACTAATTTTCCAATCTGACTTGGCCAATTCAACACTTGTCTCAGCATTGAATTTACTGAAGTTTGAGACTCTTGTCTGAACCTTTGTAAATACTTGGGCTAGTTTTAGAGACTGGGAGAATTAGTTGCAGCTTGGTTGGAGTAAGTGCCTGAAGAACAGCAGCTACTGAATGAATTGCCCAGATCCCGCTGAATTGTTTCATTATTCTGGCATCACAGAATCAACACTGAAAGAGAAAATATGATTTCAACAGATCACCATACAGTAAAAAGTAAACAGCTCACTGTCCTAATGACGAGATCTTGGTGGAGACAGGGTATTCATTAGCCTCACAGCCTGGGGGAGGAAGTTGTTACCTAATCTGGCAGTCCTAATCCTGATAGTAGTGGGTCAAAGAAATTGTGGGATGGGTGTTAGGGATTCTCAACAATGTTTTGGGCCCTTGGTATACAACGCTCCCAGCAAATGTCACAAATAGGGGGGAGGAAGACCCCAGTGGTCATCTCATCAGTTTTTGCTAGCCTATGTTCTTGCAGTCTGATGGCTTGTAGTTCCATACCACACAATGATGCAGCCAAACAGTACACACTCGATGGTGCTCCTGTAGAAAGTTGTTGGAATAGGGGTGGGGAGCCTTGCACTCCTTAGTCTCCTCAGAAAGTGTGGATGCTGCTGTGTCTTCTTGACTAATCAGGAGATGAAGAGGGTCCATAATATGTACACCAAGGAACATTGTGTTCTTCACTCTCTCCGTGGCAGAGCTATTGATGTGCAATGGAAAGTGGTCGACCTGTGTTTCTGAAGTCCACAATTATTCCTTTAGGCTTGACAAAATTGACGCTCTAGTTGTTCTCACATTATTTGACAAGCCCCTGTTCCTCCTCTCTGTACACTATTTTTCTCACCTCTGGATGAGGTCCAGACCAGGGTATTCCTGCTGAAACCTAAAAGGGGCAAGTGGGGTATTGATGACTGTACAAAACTACAGAAAGTAGTAGAGACAGCTCAGAACATAATAGAAACCAATCTTCTCTCCTTGGACTCTGTTTAAAATTCTTGTTGCCTCTGTAGAGCAGCCAACATAATCAAAGTCACCACCCATTCTGAACAATCTCTCTTCTACCACCTCTCATTGGCAGAAGATATAAAAGCCTGAAAGCATTCTCTACCCAGCTCAATAACAGCTTCTGTTCTGCTGATATAAGGATATTGAATGGTCCCCTAGTAAATAAGATGGGCTCTGGACCTCACAATCTACCTCCTTATGACTTTTCACCTTATCAAGGATCCTGATGAAGGATCGTGACCTGAAATATCAACTGTTTACTCTTTTCCAGAGATGCTATTGGCCTGCTGAGTTCCTCCAGCTTTTGTGTGTGTTGCCTGGATTTCCAGTGCCTGCAGATTTTATCATGTTTTCACCTTACTGTCTGCCTGCACTTCACTTTTTTCGACGCTTTATTCAACTGTAACACTTTATTCTGCATTGCTGCATTCTCTGATTCATGGAAACATGGCTTACTCCAGACACGCTGGATATATCGGTAAGACCCACAGGATTCTCAGCGCACTGGATAGACCAGACTACTGATGCAGAAAAGGGCATTAGGTTGGGTGGGGGGGGGTCTTTTTTTCATGATAAAGTGTTTGTAGTTCTCGGACTAAGTGGTCGTGTCGCACTCTTGTTTCCACAACCTGGAACATCTGATGATTCAGTGCTGACTGTCTGCTTCCCCAGAGAGTTCTCCTCCATGATCCTGACTGCAGCTTACATACTGCCAAAAGCAGATATTGCAAAAGCACTTGCTGTATTGAATACTGTGAGTAGTAAACATGAAACAGCCTAACCCGTCACCTTTCAAGTAATTGTCAGAGACTTTAATCTGGCTTGTTAAAGGAAAACTTTGCCCGATTACCATCAACATATCAGTATCAGCGTTCCTAACACACTCGACCCATTACACTTTGATTAGGAATGCCTACCGTTCCATGAATAGACCTCATTTTGGGAAATCTCATCACTTAGCTGTCCTCCTCCTACCTGTATACAGGTAGAAGCTAAAGAGCAAGGGTCAGCAAAGAGGTGGTTGTGGCAGGCAGAGGAGTGGCTACAGGATTGCTTCAAGTTAGTAGACTGGCCTGTGCTCAAGGAGTCATCAGATGATCTGAACAAGTACATCACTGTTGTCATGGACTTTATGAAAACAGTCATAGATGAATAAGTCCTCACAAAATCATTCAGTCTTCCTTAACCAGAAGCCCAGGATGAACCTTGAGATCCACAATCTGATGAGGGCCAGATCAGTGACATTCAGGTCTGGCGACCAAGTAAGATACAAGAGGTGCAGGTACAATCTCCAGAAAGCTAATTTCACTTGCAAAGTTTCAACTCCAGACCAAACTGGAATCACTGAAGGAATGCTCAATAGCTATGACAGGGATTGAATGTGCCAACAAAGTGAAACCAATTGACGTAGGTGACAACAAGGCTTAATTCCCAGATGAGGTCAATGTCTTTTATGATCGCTTTGACCATCAAATCATGGAGGCACCTTCACAGATTCCCACAGTCTCCAATGACCCTGTGATTTCAGTCTCTGAGGATGATCTGAGAGCATCCTTCAAGAGGTTGAACCCACGGAAAGCATCCAGCCAAGACAGGGTACCTGGCTGAGTACTAAAGACCTATGCTGATCAACTGGCTGCTGTGTTCACCGATATTTTTAACCTCTTGCTTTGGCATTCTGAGGTATCCACCAACTTCAAGCAGGCTTCAATTATACCGATGCCTGAGAAGAATGTGGTAACCTGCCTGAATGATTATTATCCAGTAGCACTTATATCGACTGTGATGAAGTGCTTTGAGAGGTTGCCGATGAAACTTATCAACCTTGCCTGAAAAGCAACTTGGATCCACTCCGATTTGCCTGGCATCAGAACAGGTCAACAGCAGGTGCCATCTCATTGTTTCTTCACTCAGCTTTGGAACATCTGAATGGTGAGGATGCTCTTCATTGACTGTAGCTCAGCATACAATACTATCATCCCCTCAAAACTAATTGGTAAACTTCAAGTCCTAGGCCTTAATACTTCCTTGAGCAACTGGACACCCTATTTTTTTCACTTCCAGATCCCAGTCAGTTTGGATTGGCAACAGCATCTCCTCCATAATCATCATTAGTACAGATGCACCACAAGGCTGTGTGCTTAGGCCTTTCTCCATTTGCTTTACATCTATGACCGTGAGGTTAAGTACAGCTCCAGTACCATATCTAAGTTTGTCAGTGACACCACAGGCGATAGCCAAATCAAAGCAGTGAGGAATCAGAGTATAGGATGAAGATTTAATATCTGGTTGAGTGGTGCCACAATAACAACCTTTCACTCAATGTCAGCAAAACCAAGGAGATAATTATTGACTACAGGAGGAGGAAACTGGAGGTCCATGAGCCAATCCTCAACAGGTGATCAGAGGTGGAGAGGATCAGCAACTTTAAATTCCTCAGTGTTACCATTTCAGAGGATCTCTCCTATATCCAGCACGTAAGTGCCATTACAAAGAAAGCAAGTCAACACCTCTATTTTCTCAGAAGCTTGTGAAGAATCAGCATGATTTCTAAAACATTGAGAAACTTCTCTTGACGTGCAGTAGAGAACACAGTATATTGACTGGTTGTATCACGGCTGGTACGAAAATACCAATGCCTTGTAAGGAAAGACCTACTAAAACCAGTGGAAACAGCACAGTCCATCAAGGGTAATGCTCTGCCCACTGCTGAGCACATCGATGTGGAGCACTGACGTGGTAAAGCACCATCCATCATCAATGACCCCTGCCATCTAGGCCATTCTCTCTTCTCACTGCTGCCATCAGGAAGAAGGTACATAGGCCCCAGGACCACCAGCACCACCAAATTCAGGAATAGTAATTACCCCTCAACCATCAGGCTTTTGGACCAGAGGGAATAACTTCACTTACCCCATCACTGAATAGTTCCCACTGAACTGGATTCACTTTCAACAACTCATTATCCCATATTCTCAGTATTTGTTGGTTATTTATTATTATTATCTTCATCATGATTTCTTTTTTTTTCTCTTTCTTTTTGTATTTGCACAGTTTGTTGTTTTTTTGCTCTTTGGCTGTTGTGCGTCATGCGGGGAGTGGTCTTTCATTGATTCTATCGTGCCTCTTGTATTTACTGTGATTGCCCACTAGAAACGGAATCTCATGGTTGCATGTAAGTGTCATACGTGTACTTTGATAATAAATGTAATTTGAACTGTTGCTGTTTCCCCTTATGCACTGTTGTAAGGAGACGATCAGCATGGATGTCATGCAAAACAAGTTCCTCACTGTACCTTGGTATATGTAACAGTTATAAACCAGTTTAACAATTAAATAAGCTGATAGCACTGTCAGTGCCACCTTCCATCACTTCACAGATGTGAGTAAATTGACTGGGTGAAGATCAGCTGAACGGCATTTTCCAAGCTTTGAACAGACATACCGGGGCAACATACAGTATCCCTCATTGTCACAGAGGTAGTGGCACCGTATATGTTCTGCAACAATCGGGCTGGAGTAACAGCGGCTCAAGGGTGAAGATCCTCAGTACCAAAGCTGAGAGACTGGCTGATCCCGTTGCTTTTGTGAATCTAGTATTCAGCCCTTTTTTGTTATCAGCTGCTTCTGTGGCAGTAGAGTTTGCAGAAGGAAGCCAAGATTGATAATCTACTTGACAATTCTGGCCGAAATTGTTTGTGAATACTGTAACCTTGTGCCTTCTTTCAGGATGCAGATGTTTTTGTAAGCTCTCCTGTCTCCTTATATCCATACTTACTTATATTAACATTTGGAAAGCT